>NC_064281.1:115204112-115521419 GCF_003254725.2 Canis lupus dingo | reverse complement strand
CACTGAAAGAACCCCTTATAATATATCATAGTACATAAGAGCAAGCTTGGGACATAGGGATCTGTATTTGCACCCTCTCTCCAGGGCTTACAATCTAGAGGATGCTAATAAACCTGTCTGAGCTTAGGTTTCACCATCTGCTAAATGGCAGTAAAACCCTACTGGTAACCCTACTGGTAGGGTTTCCATTCAGCAAAGATTTACTGGGCAGCTACTATATGCTGGGTGCTGCGCTAGGCACTAGGTGTCTAATAGTGGACAAGACATCTGATGGTCCCCGTCCACATGGAACTTACGTCCTAAGAGTGTGTGAGCTTTAGAAAAAATGCATCTGAAGTACCTACCACCAGGCCTGGAAAAGATGCTGAGGAGAGGATGGCTGTCATTTTTCACCGAGATGGTGTTCGACTCATCACACGTCTACCTGAACTTCTGCTCAAATTGTTAACACTGACAGACCTGTTATACACATGTGTTGTTATACACATCTTCCCCCGTCCGCCACCAAATGCACCCAGACCTACAATGGCCCCGAAAAATAAGAGGAAATACTGCTAAGGACTCAGAAATTCTGAGGAGCTTCTCGAAATAAAAGCAAGTGAGTTGTCTGAGATGCAGAAACAAGAGGAGACACCGTCTAAAGGACAGGAAGGAACAAACCACTTCTAAGGCAATGACAGAGTTATAGAAACTCCAGGAATAAAGAAACCAAAGAACCCAAGGGATCCCTGGGAGATTTTTTAAGGTAATTAATACACCATATTCAGAATGTTAAGAGAAAGACATCACCCCCTCCCAGCAATCCCCATAGCTACACACACACACACACACACATTGTGGCATTTGGCCTTCAACTAAAACCAAAATGGGGGTGCCTGGGTGGGGCTCAGTCAGTTAAACATCTGCCTTGGGCTCACACCATGTTCCCGGGGTCCTGGGACCGAGCCCCTGCATCAGGCTGTCTGCTCAGCAGGGAGCCTGCTTCTCCCTCTCCCTCTTCTCCCCTGCATGTGCTCTCCCTTTCCTCTTTCTGTCAAATAAATAAAATCTTTTTAAAAAATAAAACCAAAACGATCTACCTGATTGAACAAAGCTCCTTACCAGAGCCTAGGATCCTGATGGAGAAGCAGAGAAGGCCGTGCGGTAGTTACGGGCCTCCACCATGAGTGCGGTAGTTACGGGCCTCCACCATGTGGATGGGTGGGGAGAGCAGTACTGCCTAGAAGAGAGATGTGTTCCACCAGCAGCTTAAAGCCCTCTTACTGGCAGTGGATTACAGAGGCCTCTAAGCCAACCCACCTGGTAGAGAGGCCTTCCAGTTGACACCCTCACCCAGAGCCTCAGTCAACTAGCTGCTGTAATGTGGGGGAGAGTACTATAGGGCCAACAGAACTGCTCCTCTTGGATCTAGCTAATCTAGATTATCCATTAGCTAATCTAGCTAATCCAAGTCTTCATTCAAAATTAAAAAACAAAACAAAACACGGGGCACCTGGGTGGCTCAGTGGTTGAGCATCTGCTTTTGGCTCAGGTTGTGATCCTGGGTCCTGGGATCGAGTCCCACAAAGGACTCCTCATGGGGAGCCTGCTTCTCCCTCTGCCTGTGTCTCTGCCTCTCTCTCCGTGTCTCTCATGAATAAATAAAATTTAAATAAAAAATAAAGATCTTCAGATCTGAGAGAAACAAGGAAGATAAAAGAAAAGAACCAAGATGTAGAACTTGGACAAAGGTCCTCAACTAACTCTATAGAAAACAGGTAACTTAGGAACCAAAGGAGAAGCCTGCATACCTAGAAGAATGTGAATAGAAATTTCATTCATTAAGAACAGGCTTTTATGGGACGCCTGGGGGGCTCAGCGGTTGAGCATCTGCCTTTGGCTCAGGGCGTGATCCCGGAGTCCCAGGATTGAGTCCTGCGTTGGGCTCCCTGCATGGAGCCTGCTTCTCTCTCTATGTCTCTGCCTCTCTCTCTCTCTCTCTCTCTCTCTGTCTCTCATGAGTAAATAAATAAAATCTTTAAAAAAAGAACAGGCTTTTATGATGAAAAGCAATCCAACAGTAAGACAAAAGTATTTAACAACTAAAACTATGACTGGCAAAATATGACATTTAATAAAAGGGCCAAATAACAAAATAGAAACGGGGAAAACCTAGATTCATGATATGTAAGATAAAGTTGAGGGAATCTCTCAGAATGTAGAAAAAAAGTGACAAGGTATGGAATAGTGGGGGAGGGGGACACTCAGAGATACAAATTTCGAAAAACCACTAATAGGAGTCAAGGAAACATGAACCTAGTGGATGGATAAAAGGAAATAATCTGAGAAGAAGCAGGAGAACAATCCTGAGAGTGGAGGAAACACAGACTATTTCAATGTAAAAGGATCCACTATCGCACAGAGTGAATGAAGACAGGAACCCCCCCCCCCACTCCCCACACCAGCTTCCCGCATCTGGACACATCCTGGCAATATTTTAGATGTTTAATCTGAAGAGATTCCAGAGAAGGAAAACAAAAATCAGACCAGCACCAGACTTATCATTAGTAAATCTGCACAACAATGATTCTGAACCTAAAAATCAGTATCTAGCCAAGCCACCATCCCAATGCGAGGGTAGGCTAAAGACATGTTTGGACAAACAAGAAATCAGAAAGTTTACTGTCTAGAGACCCTCTCTAAAAGAAATATTTGAAGACTCATTCTAACAAAACTAAAGAAGGAAGGAAGGAAGGAAGGAAGGAAGGAAGGAAGGAAGGAAGGAAGGAAGGAAGGAAGGAAGGAAGGAAGGAAGGAGAGAAGATACAGGACACATGAGTGGTGAGCAAAGAATGCAGTATAATATCTGGTTACATCTAAATAAATGTGTTTACGTTGATGACAAAATAGAACAAAAACCTGAAATGAAGACTACACAAGGGATCTTAGGGGAATGGAAGAAAGTAATAGACTTTCTTCTATTTCAGAAGGAGCATAAAAATGCTGATTTGTGCTAGATGCTTACAGAAAAAAAATAGGAACTTAAGTATGTATAAACATTGTAAAGTATTGGAAAATAGAACCAGTAGGGAAAATGGAACGAAGGAATTTTGAACAGCCCAACAAATGGCAGGCAGAGAAAGCAAAACGATAAGGGCATGGCAAACAGACAACATCAGCTTAGGTGGCAGAAATAAGATCAAACAAATTGGCAATAACAGTAAATGTGTATGTGTTAAATTCCACTATTACAAGGTAGGGACTTCCAGAGGCAAATTTCAAAATCCAGGTGTGTTTTATTGATAAGAGGCAGATCTATTCCAACAGGACAGAGAATGATTGAAAGTGAAGGGACAGAAAGAAAAAAAAAATGAATATACCAGCCATCAAGCTACTGGGAAGAAGCAGGTGTGTTGATACTAATACAAAGGAGAACTCACACCCAAAAAGATTGAATTGGGGCCCCCGGGGGGCTCAGCTGGTTGTGTCGGCCTTCGGCTCAGGTCATGATCCTGGGGTCCTGGGATCAAAACCCAGTTCAGGCTCCCCACTCAGAGGGTTGCCTGCTTCTCTCTCTCCCTCTGCTGCTCTCCCTGCTTTCTCTCTCTCTCTCTCTCTCTCTCTCTCTCTCTCTCTCAAATAAATAAAATATTTTTGAAAAAAAAGATTGAATTGGGGGTTTTAGGATAACTTTTAGTATTGAAAAAAATGTTCAATCTAAAACCTAAAAGATTAGTCATCCAGAAGCCTCTCTGAGCCTAGCAACATTTAATAAACATAAAGTAGGGGCGCCTGGGTGGCTCAGTCAGTTAAGCATCTGCTTTTGGCTCAGGTTATGATCCCGGAGTCCTGGGGTTGAGTCTCGTTTCTCCCTCTCCCTCTGCAGCTCCCCCCATGCTTTCTCTCCTTCACTCTCTCTCTCTCTCAAATAAATAAATAAAATTAAAAAAATAAAATAAAATAAAATAAAATAAAATAAAATAAAATAAAATAAAATAAAATAAAATAAAATAGGGAAGCCCCAGTGGCTTAGCGGTTTAGGGCCACCTTCAGCCCAGGACATGATCCTTGAGACCTGGGATCGAGTCCCGCATCAGACTCGCTGCATGGAGTCTGCTTCTCCCTCTGCCTGTGTCTCTGCTTCTCTCTCTCTCTCATGAATAAATAAATAAAATCTTTAAAAATATAAATAAATAAGTAAATAAATAGATAAATAGATAAATACAAACATAAAATAGGGGCACCTGGGTGGCTCAGTCAGTTAAGCATCTCATGATTTTGGCTCAGTCAGGATCTCAGGGTTGTGAGATTGAGCCCAGCATCAGGCTCTATGGTCAGCCGACAGTCAGCTTGAGATCTATTCTCTCTCTCTCTCTCTCCCTCTGCCTCTCCTCCACCCCTTCCAAAAATCAATGAATACATCTTTAAAAAATAAAAATAATAACAAATATAAAATATAAAGTAAATTTCTGGAAATATAAGAAATTTTGACATTTGTTCACACATTGAGAAATATCAACACACCTCTTTTTTACTCTAAATGCTAACAAAAATAATAAAATTGTTGCAAAGGAAGCAAAAGGGAGGACTTACAACAAATGAAAGCCAAAATTAAGTAATGGATAACATTAGAAACATAGACCTGATTAATAAAGACAAAAGCGAGATTTTAAAATTATGATAAAATACACATAACAGGGATGCCTGGGCGGCTCAGCAGTTGAGCATCTGCCTTCGGCTCAGGACGTGATCCCGGGGTCCCAGGATCGAGTCCCACATCGGGCTTCCTGCGAGGAGCCTGCTTCTCCCTCTGCCTGTGTCTCTACCTCTGTGTGTGTGTGTCTCTCAGGAATAAATAAATAAAATCTTTTTTTTATAAATAAAATCTTTTTTAAAAACACACATAACATAAAACTGACCACCTTAATCACTTTTAAGTGTATAGTTCAGTAGGGCCAAGTATATTCACATTGTTTGTAAATAATCTCCAGAGCTTATGCATCTTGGAAAACAAACTCCACTTCCATTAAACACCGACTGCCCCCAGCCCATGGCAACCACTGTTCTATTTTCTATTTCCATGAATCCGACTCTAGATACCCATGTACATGGGATCATACAGTGCTTGTCTGCTGGTGACTGGCTGTTTCACTTGGCATAAGGACCTCAAGGTTTACCTATGTTGTACCACATGTCAGATTCCTCCTCTTTGAGGAATAATATCCCATTGTGTGTATATACCACATTCGGGTTATCCGCTCATCTCTACCACTGGCCATTTGTTTGCTTCCACCTTTTGGCTACTGGGAATAATGCTGCTAGAAGCGTACAAATGTGTCTTTGAGATACCAGTGTAACACTGGGGGGTGTACACCCAGCAGTGGGCTTGCTGGATCATATGACAATTCTCTGTTTAGGTTTTTTAAGGAACTGCCATAACTTTTCCATAGCAGCTGCAC
Organism: Canis lupus dingo; assembly: GCF_003254725.2. NCBI lineage: Eukaryota > Metazoa > Chordata > Mammalia > Carnivora > Canidae > Canis > Canis lupus. The sequence continues at coordinate 115,515,981 of NC_064281.1, read as the reverse complement.
CGTTTTACATCCCCACCAATAGTGCACAAAGAAAGGTTCCAATTTCTCTACATCCTCACCAACACTTGTTATTTTCTGGTGTGTCTGTGTTGTTCGTTTGTTTGATACTGGCCAATCAAACTGGGTGTGAGCTGATATCTCCTTCAGGGTTTTTATTTGCATTTCCCTAATGATTGGTGACGTCAAACATCATTTCACGTGCTTGTTAGCCATTTGTACATTTCTTTGGAGAAATTTATATTTAAGTCCTTTGCTCATTTTTTTAAAGGTTTATTTATTTACTTGAGAGAGAGAGAGAGAGAGAGCAAGTGGGGGGAAAGGGCAGAGGGAAAGAATCCTCAAGCCGACTCCCAGCTGAGAGCAAAGCCTGACCCAGGGCTCGATCTCACAACCATGAGATTATGACCCATGAGATCATGAACTGAGCCGAAACTAAGGGGTCGGTCTGCTTAACCGACCACCCAACTGAGCCACCCAGGCGCCCTGCTCATTTTTTATGGCAGGTATTTGGTCTTTGTTGTTCTTGAGTTGACAGAGTTCTTTACATAATCTAGATATTAACCCTTATCAGATAAATGATTTGCAAATATTTTCTCTCATTCTATAGGGTGACTTTTCACCCTGTAACTTTTCACAATGAAGGGATTGTGTCCCTTGATGCACAGAAGTTTTTAATTTTGATGTAGTTCTCTGTATATATTTTTACTTCTATTGCCTGTGTAAAAGCCAGGATTAAAAAAAAATACAATTAGCGAATCTTTGTGAAATCTGAATGCATTGTTGGGAGAAAAAAAGAGAAGACCAGATAAATGCACAAGTATTTAACTTTAGGAATGAGAAAGGGAACGTAACCAGAGATAATCCATAAAATTAATGCAAGTTCCAATTTTTAAAACTCTAGCCTTTTTGGTATAGAACTCTGCAAGCTCATGCAAAAATTTATTTGGAAAAGAAAATGCATGGGAATCAGGGAACATACTTCATATATCACAATTGGAGTGAGGCAGTAGCCCTACCTATAAAGTTATAGTAATTAAGAGAGTGTACCTCTGGCACAGGACTAGAAAAATACATCAGTGGAACATAAAATAAAGTCTAAAAAAATGCAAGTTTATAGAAAAACTTAATATGTAATCAACCAGTCAGGGATAAATTGAATATTTATCAAGTAGTCTTGGGACAATTGTCTATCTGCGAAAAACATGATTGGATCTTTTCATTGTATCATTAAAAATTAAACTATACAGATTAAAGACTTGTGTGTGAAAACTACACAATTTTTACCATGCTGGAAAAATTAAGAGAATTTTTTGTTTTCAAAGTGGAAAAGGCCTTCCTAAGTAAGACACAAAAACCAGAAGCCTACAGGAAAAAAAAAAAAAAAAACAGATTTGAGTATGTAAATGCTTATCATTTAACTATTGACACCATAAGGAAAAGCAATATATAAGTGGAAGGCTTAGAGAAAATAATAAACTACAGACACAATTAAAATCCAGAATATGGGGTGCCCAGGTGGTACAGTCTGTTAAGGGTCTGGCTCTTGGTTTTGGCTCGGGTCATGATCTCAGGGTCATGGGATCAAGCCCCACCTTGGGCTCCATGCTCAGCATGGAATCTGCTTAAGACTCTTTCTCTCAGGACGCCTGGGTGGCTCAGTGGTTGAGCGTCTGCCTTCAGCTCAGGTGGCGATCCCAGGGTCCTGGGTTCGAGTTCTGCATTGGGCTTCCCACAGGGAGCCTGCTTCTCCCTCTGCCTGTGTCTCTGTGTCTCTCATGAATAAATAAATAAAATAAAATAAAGACTCTCCCTCTGCCCTCCCCCCCAAATAATTAAATCTTTAAAAAATAAAATCCAGAATATATGCAGATCTACCAACCTAAAGTAAAGGCAAAAACTCAACAGGGAAACAAGAAAAATCATAAATACATTTCATAGGAGGGTAGTATGGGCAATAAATATATAACATTTATATGTACTGTGATGATTAATTAGGAAAATTAGAATTAAAACCAAGCATTAGATTTGTTTGTCCATCAGATAAGCAAAATTTTAAACTTTTTCCAGCTTTATTGAGATAGAATTGACATACAACTCTGTGTAAGTTTAAGGTATACAATGTAGTGATTTTATATATATATCTGTTGAGAAATAAATACCACAATAAGGTTACTTAACACATACATCACCTCACATAGTTACCATTTTTGTCTGTGTGTGGTGAAAACTTTCAAAATCTGGGGATCCCTGGGTGGCGCAGCGGTTTGGCGCCTGCCTTTGGCCCAGGGCGCGATCCTGGAGACCCGGGATCGAATCCCACATCGGGCTCCCGGTGCATGGAGCCTGCTTCTCCCTCTGCCTGTTGTGTCTCTGCCCCTCTCTCTCTCTCTCTCTCTCTCTGTATGACTATCATAAATAAATTTAAAAAAAAAAAAACAAAAAAAAAAAACAAAATCTACGCTCCCGGGGCACCTGGGTTGTTCAGCGGGTTAAGCGCCTGCCTTTGGGTCAGGTCATGATTTTGGGGTCCTGAGACTGAACCCCACATTGGGCTCTCTGCTCAGTGGGAAGTGTCCCCCACCTCTCTCTCTCAAATAAAGAAAATCTTTCAAAAAATCTACTCTCCCAACAACTTTAAAATATGCAATACAGCACTATGAACTAATTGTCCCCATGCTGTATGCTATACCTCAGGATTTGTCTTAAAACTGGAAATTTATACCCTTTGACCACCTTCCTCCATTTCCCTCACCTCCATCCCCAACCTCTAGCAACCTCTAGTCTGTTCTGTTTCCATGAGTATGTATGTGTTGTTGCTTTTTGATTTGTTTTAAAGGATTTTTGTTTTGAGAGAGAGAGAGTGCGAGTGAGGGGAGGAGCAGAGGGAGAGGGAGAAGCTCGAGCCGACTCCACACTGAGCGCAGAGCCTGATGTGGGGCTAGATCCCATGACCTGAGCCAAAATCAAGAGTTGGTTGCTCAACCCACTGAGCCACCCAGGTGCCAAATGTGTTTATTTATTTTATTTTATTTTTTGCATTTCTATTTTTTTATTGGTGTTCAATTTGCCAACATATAGAATAACACCCAGTGCTCATCCCATCAAGTGCCCCCCTCAGTGCCCGTCACCCAGTCACCCCCCCCGCTGCCCACCCCCCCCCCCCAGTTCATTTCCCAGAGTTAGGAGTCTCTCATGTTGTGTCTCCTTTTCTGATATTTCCCAATTCCACATAAAAATGAGCTCCTATGGTATTTGTCTTACTCTGATTTATTTCCCTTAGCATAATGCTCTCAAGGTCTATCCATGTTTGGCAAATGGCAGGATTTTCTTCTTTTTGTGGCTAATATTCCATTGTATATATATATACATTTTCTTTACCCTTTCATCTGTCTTTGTACCGTTAGGTTGTTTCTATGTCTTGGTTGTTGTAAATAATGCTGCTGCAATAAATACAGGGATGCAGAGATCCCTTTGAGATAGTAATTTTTTTTCCTTCAGATAAATACCCAGAAGTGGGATTAAGCCATCGCTGATAATTCTATTTTTCAGTTTTTGAGGAACTTCCCTACTGTTTTCCATTGTGGCTGCACCAATTTAAATTTCCACCAACAGCGTACAAAAGTTCCATTTTGCAGGGAAGGGAGGTGGGAGGATGGGGCAACAGGGTGATGGACATTAAGGAGGGCACATGAGATAATGAGGACTGGGTGTTATATACAACTGATGAATCACTGAACCCTGCCTCTGAAACTACTCGGCCTTTTGGCTAAAATCAAGTGTGAAACTAATAATGCACTATATGTTAATTAATTGAATTTAAATTCTAAAAAATGGAAAAAAATGCTGTTCTTCTACATCCTTGCCAACGCATGTTATCTCTTGTCTTTTTCATGACAGCTTTTCTGAAGGGAATGAAGTGATATCTCATTGTGGCTTATAATTGCTTTTCCCCGATGATTAGTGATGCTGAGCATCTTTTCATGTACTTCTTGGCCATTTGAATGTCTTCTTTTGAAAAATGTCTATTCAGGTTCTTTGCCCATATTTAATTGAATTTGTTTGGTTTTTTGCTATTGAGTCGTAGGAGTTCTTTATATATCTTGGATATTAACCCCTAATCAGATACATGGCTTGGAAGGAGTTTTTCCCATTCCGTAGGTTGCCTCGTCATTTTGTTGATTCTTTTGCTGTGCTGAAGCATTTTAGTTTGATGTAGTTCCACTTGTGGGAGGCTTTTTTGTGTATTTTGTTTTTTTTTTTTTACCTGCTAGAATGTTTATTTTCTTTTTTTAAAAATAAATTTATTTTTTATTGGTGTTCAATTTGCCAACATATAGAATAACACCCAGTGCTCATCCCGTCAAGTGCCCACCTCAGTGCCCATCACCCAGTCACCCCCACCCCCTGCCCACCTCCCCTTCCACCACCCCTAGTTCGTTTCCCAGGGTTAGGAGTCTCTCATGTTCTGTCTCCCTTTCTGATAACTATTGGGACTTCATCAAGATAAGAAGCTTTTGCACAGCAAAAGATACTGTCAACAAAACTCAAAGACAACCTGCAGAATGGGAGAAGATATTTGCAAATGACGTATCAGATAAAGGGCTCGTATCCAAGATCTATAAAGAACTTATTAAACTCAACAGCAAAGAGGGATCCCTGGGTGGCGCAGCGGTTTGGCGCCTGCCTTTGGCCCAGGGCGCGATCCTGGAGACCCGGGATCGAATCCCACATCAGGCTCCCGGTGCATGGAGCCTGCTTCTCCCTCTGCCTGTGTCTCTGCCTCTCTCTCTCTCTCTGTGACTATCATAAATAAATAAAAATTAAAAAAAATAAACTCAAAAAAAAAGAAAAAAAAAAATAAAAAAAATAAAAAAAATAAACTCAACAGCAAAGAAACAAACAATCCAATCATGAAATGGGCAAAAGACATGAACAGAAATCTCACAGAGGAAGGCATAGACATGGCCAACACGCACATGAGAAAATGCTCCGCATCACTGGCCATCAGGGAAATACAAATCAAAACCACAATGAGATACCACCTCACACCAGTGAGAATGGGGAAAATTAACAAGGCAGGTAACCACAAATGTTCAAGAGGATGTGGAGAAAAGGGAACCCTCTTTCACTGTTGGTGGGAATGTGAACTGGTGCAGCCACTCTGGAAAACTGTGTGGAGGTTCCTCAAAGAGTTAAAAATAGACCTGCCCTACGACCCAGCAATTGCACTGCTGGGGATTTACCCCAAAGATACGGATGCAGTGAAACACCGGGACACCTGCACCCCGATGTTTCTAGCAGCAATGTCCACAATAGCCAAACTGTGGAAGGAGCCTCGGTGTCCATTGAAAGATGAATGGATAAAGAAGATGTGGTCTATGTATACAATGGAATATTCCTCAGCCATTAGAAATGACAAATAGCCACCATTTTCTTCGCCGTGGATGGAACTGGAGGGTATTATGCTGAGTGAAATAAGTCAATCGGAGAAAAATGAGTGGGAAATATCAGAAATGTATATTTTGTTTTGTCTTGTTTTGCTTTTGTTGCTTATACTTTGGGTGTCATATCCATAAAATCGCTGTCAAGGCCAGCATCGAGAAAAATTTTCCCTATTTTTTGTAGGAGTTTTAAGGTTTGGAGTCTTACATTTAAATTTTCTATCTATTTTGAGTTAATATTTATGAGTGGGGTAAGATTGGGGCCCAGTTTCATTCTTTTCCATGTAAATATCCAGTTTGGCCAGCAAACTGGATACTTCCTCACTATGTATTCTTGACTCCATTGTATATTGTAATTGACTGTATACGCATGGGTTTGTTTCTGGGCTCTTCATTCTGATCTATTGGTTGATGTACCTGTTTTGATGCCAATACCATAGTGTTTGGATTACTTTAGCTTTGCAATAGAGTTGGAAATCAGGAAGTGTGATGCCTCCAGCTTTGTTATTTCTACATGACTGTTTTGTCCATTTGGGATCTTTTGTAGTTCCACATTAATTTTAGGATTATTTTTTCAATATCTATAAAAAATGCCATTGGAATTTTGATGGCATGCACTGAATCTATAAATTACTTTGGGTAGTATGGACATTTTAACAGTATTGATTCTTCCAATCCATAAACATGGGCTATCTTTCCACTTATTTGTGTCTTCTTCAATTTCTTTAGTCAATATCATATAGTGTTATGCATATAGATCATTCACTTCCTCAGTTAAATTTATTCCTAAGTGTTTGATTGCTTATGATGCTATTGTAAATGAGATTGTTTTCTTCATTTCTTTTTCAGATAATTCCTTCTTAGTGTGTATAAATACAAGTGATTTTTGTATATTGATTTTGTATCCTATAACTTTACTGAATTTGTTTATTGGTTTTAGCAGTTTTTCTGATGGAGTCTTTAGGATTTTCTATATGTCAAATAACATCATCTGCAGAGAGAATTTTACTTCTTTCTGACTCAGACACCTTTTATTCCTTTTTCTTGCTTGATTACTTTGAGTAGGACTTCTGATACCATGTCGAATAGGAGTGGTGAGAGTGGGCACACTTGTCTTGTACCTGATTTTAGAGGAAAAACCTTCAACCACTTACCACTGAGTATGGTGTTAGCTGTGAGCTTGTCACAAATGGCCTTTATTGGGCAGCCCCAGTGACTCAGTGGTTTAGCGCCGCCTTCAGCTCAGGGCATGATCCTGGAGACCTGGGATCTAGTCCCACGTTGGGCTCCCTGCATGAAGCCTGCTTCTCCCTCTGCACCCCCCATAGATAGATAGATAGATAGATAGATAGATAGATAGATAGATAATGAATAAATAAATAAAATCTTTTTTAAAAATGGCCTTTATTATATTGAGATCTGTCCCTTATCTACCCAACTGTTTGAGAGCTTTTATCAAGAGAGAATGTTGAATTCTGGGAGCACCAGAGAGGTGCAGTTGATTAGGCATCCAACTCTTGGTCTTGGCTTGGGATTGAGCCACCGCAACAGGCTCCATGCTCAGTGCAGAGTCTGCTTGGAGTCTTTCTCCCTCTTCCTTTGCCCCTCGCCCACCCCTCACTCTCTCAAAAAAGTAAATAAATCTTTCAAAAAAGAGAGAGGATGTTGATTTCTGACAAATGCTTTTTCTGCATCTATAGAGATGGTCGTGCTATTTTTATCTTTCATTCTGGTAATGTGCTGAATCACATTTATTCGTTTACATACATTGAACTATCTTGTTTCCCAGGGGTGAATCCCAGTCGATCATGGTGTCTGATCTTTTCAATATGCTGTTAAATTCGGTTTGTTAGTATGTTTGTTGAGAATATTTACATCTATATTCATCAGGGATATTGGCCTCCAGTTTTCTTTTCTTGTAGTATCCTTCTCTGGCTTTGGTATCAGGGTAATGCTGATCTCATAAAATGAGTTTGAGAGTATTTTGTCCTCTTCTATTTTTCCAGAGAGTCTGAGAAGAAATGGCACTAATTCCTCTTTAAATGTTTGGTTGAATTCACCAATGACATCATCTGGTCCTGGGCTTATCTTTGTTGGGAGTTTTTTGATTACTGATTCAATCTCCTTACTCATGATTGGACTGTTCAGACTTTCTAATTCTTCATGATTCAGTCTTGGTAGGTGGTATGGTTCTAGAAATGTATCTATTTCTTCTAAGTTGTGCAATTTGTTGGCATAGGTTGTTCACAGTAGTCTGATGATTCTTTGTATTTCTATGGTGTCAGTGATAATGTCTCCTGTCTCATTTATAATTTTATTTATTTCCCATCAAGAAGATATAACAATTGTAAGCATTTATGAACCCAACGTCAGAGCACCTAAAAATATAAAGCAAATGCTAACAAAGTTAAAAGGAGAAACAAACAGCAATAATATTAGGGGACTTCACTACCCCATTCTCAACAATCCAGGCAGAAAATCAATAAAGAAACAGCAGATCTGAGCAACACTATAGACCAAATGGACCTAACAGATATATACACAACATTCCATCCAACAATAGCAGAGTACATATTCTTTTGAAGCACACATGGAACATGTTCTAGGATAGACCATATTCTTGGCCACAAAACAAGTCCCAACAAATTCAAGAAGCTAGATATTATATCAAGTATCTTTTCTGACCATAATATAATGGAATGAAACTAGAAATTTGTAACAGGATGAATGCTAGAGAATTCACAAATGGATGGACATTAAATAACACAACCCTGAACAACCCCCGAATCAAAAAAAAAAGAAAATGGAAATAAATATCTTGAGACAAATGAAAATAGAATCACAACATACCAAAACTTATGGATATAGCAAAAAAGAAAACAGCCCTTAAAAGGAAGTTTTTAGTGATAAGGATGTACATGAAGAAACAAGGAAGATCTCAAATAAGCAACCTAAATTTACACCACAAGAAACCTTTAAGATAAGAACAAACTAAGCTTAAAGTTACCAGAAGAAGGGAAATAATGAAGATTAGAGCAGAAATAAATGACATGGAGAATAGAAATACAATAGAAAAGACTGACAAAACCAAGAGTTGGTTCTTTGAAAAGATAAAGTTAGCAAACCTTTAGAGAGCCAAAGAAGGACAAAAATAGAGAGGTTACAAATAAAATAATAAACAAAATTTTTGAATTATAACAATATACACTCTTGTCAGTAAACATTTAATCTCATATGTTACTGGGGATAACACAAGTGATTAGTCCTTTTAGAGAGCAATTGGTGGGGTCTACATACAATTTAAATGCACAGATGCTTCAAACCCAGGATTTGATTTCTCGGTATTTATCCTTATGTGAACCAAGAAGCATATACAATGCTGCTCACCATCTTTGCTGGGTGACTATTTACATGGTCATTAACTGGGGAATAGCTAAATAAATTATAGTACCATATATACTATAGATTAATGTGATACATTTATTTTTTATTTTTATTTTTTAGAGAGAGGCATGTGAGAAGAGGGTAGAGGGGCAGAGGGAAAGGGGGAGGGAGAGAGAGAATCTCAAGCAGGCTCTACATCCAGCACAGAGGCCACACAGGGCTCAATCTCACAACTCTGAGATCATACCTGAGCTGAAATCAAGAGTCAAATGCTTAGAGGAGATGAATACCCACCATATGCTTCGACATGGATGGAACTGAAGGGGATTATGCTGAGTGAAGTAAGTCAATTGGAGAAGGACAATCATCGTATGGTTTCACTCATACGGGGAATAGAAGTAGTGAAAGGGATTATAGGGGAAAGGAGGGGAAATGAGTGGGAAAAAATGGAGACAAACCATGAGAGACTCCTAACGCTGGGAAAGAAACAACAGATTGAGGAAGGGGAGGTGGGCGGGGGGGGATGGGGTGACTGGGTGATGGGCTCTAAGAAGGGCACTTGATGGGATGAGCACTGGGTGTTATATGTTGGTAAATTGAACTTCAATAAAAACAAGTAAAAAAAAAAAGAGTCAAATGCTTAGCTGACTGAGCCACCCAGGCGCCCCTAATATGATCCATTTCAACACAGTGACATATGTGCTGATATAGAAAGACCTGTAATATAAATCATTTAGTGAAAATAACAGAGGGGTGGAATCATACATAGAAAAAAGTCCAACTGACGTAAAAATATTTATTTGTACATGTCCCCAGTTGTTATCTCTGGGAAAGAAAAGGGAAATAAAGACATACTTTTAATTTTTATCTTATATTCTGCATGTTTGAGGTCATCTTTCACTATAAGATGGTACCCACATACTGCTTGCATAAGTACAAATTAAAATATCTCTATTTTCTTTCCTAATTCCTTCTCCTGAATAAATCATATTTACATAAGCTTCATTATATCTTTTCTTATTTCCTTTTAATATGATAAGTGTAATTACCCACTTAAAAGTTCCACTGGCTTTATTAAACTATTGTAAATTCGACTTTTTAATCCTAGTGAATTTATTCTGCTTAGTTGGAGAGCTATAAAAGGAACAAGAAAACCCTTGCATAACTGCTCAATGTCATTAGTTTCCTTGGGCCAAAAAAAAATCATTGGACATATTTCCAACAGTCATATTATGGCCAATGGCTTATTGCGGAGTCTAATCCAGTAGTCCAGCATGCTGGTTCATAGCCAAATGCCAATGGCAGAGAATTCTCTGCTTCTTCCATTCCTGAATCATTATATCCACTAAGCGTTCATTAGGAGTCACAATCAAACTTTTTTGTATAAAAAATAGAGTCAGGAATCCCGGGGTGGCTCAGCGGTTTAGCGCCTGCCTTCAGCTCAGGGCGTGATCTTGGAGATCCGGGATCGAGTCCCACATTGGTTCCCTGCACGGAACCTGCTTCTCCCTCTGCCTGTGTCTCTGCCTCTCTCTCTTCTCTCTCTCTCTGTCTCTCATGAATAAATAAATTAAAATCTTCTTTAAAAAATACAGTCTTAGTGAATATGAACAATTGGAGCTTTTAGTACTTAAGCAGGGCATGCAAGTATTTTACTTCAGAGGAATTTTTATTAATGCATATTTTATTTTCTTTTGCAGCTTATGAAAATAGAATAAAGAAACAAATGTTCCTTGTGCATCTCCTTGCTATCACGCACTAAGCCATGCTTGATAAAATCTTGGGCTGAAATAACAGAAGTCTTCCTGTATGTCATCAGAGTAATATCTCTCCAGCCATGCAGTACCGTTGAAGGGTCTCGGTCAAACTTGAACACCTTAGGGTCTAGTCACCACTTTTGGTGCTATTTTCCTGCTATGTGACATTGAGAAAAAAAAAAAGGACATAACCTCTATGAACCTCATTTTCTTTATATGTAAGACATGGGTAAGAATGCTTGTCCTTGTCCCCTCCCAAGATTATAAAAAGTTTCACATGAAATATGGGAGGGTAAAATCTCCCAACTGTAAAGCACTGTGCACATACATGGGAGGTGTGAACATTACATGAGAACCAGCCAACTGATGCAGTACTGATTCAATCAACACAAAGCCAAAATAACTATTTAAGCCTTATGCTTCTTCTCTTTCAAAAAAAAAAAAAAAAAAGATTCTTGTATCATAGAGTCAAGTCACAAGTATAAAATGCAATAAATGCATTTTCAAGTCGCAGCCACTGGGGAGACAGTCCTTTACTATTCTGAACGGTGTGGAAAAATAGCTGTCAGTCCCCTGGCATACTTGGTTATCTTCCGGTCAGTGATTCTCTGTGGTGTTGGAACTGCTACTTTAGTCTCCCGGGAGAAAGGCTCAGTGCTTTTGGTGCAGTGAAGGGTTTCCAGAGAACAGAGCTAAAGCAACAGCAACCATTAGCAGGATGATGATTCAGTGCTTTCCTTTAACTAGATTGAACTCTGGGAGACGAACAAGGGGTAGTGGAAGGGGAGGTGGGCAGGGGGTGGGGGTGACTGGGTGATGGGCTCTAAGGGGGGTACTTGACGGGATGAGCACGGGGTGTCATACTATATGTGCAAATCAAACTCCAATAAAAAAATACCAAAAAAATACATCTTTTAAAAAAATCTTTTATGACAACAAACATTTTAAATGCTAAGACCAGAAAGGATTCAAGCTAGCTCTAAATGCTTTTTCATGCTGCATATGATATTTCTGTTTAAAATAAACTAGGCTGTAGGTTTGGACACCCGTGAAAAGGAAGGGTAGAGGAAACAGAAACAGGAGGAGAAAACCTCAGATGGTGACGAGTTCTGCAAAAGTCCTGGCCAACCCCTAGCAGAGCTCTGGGGCCAAGAGGAAGAGCTAGAGACTTGCACCTTGGCCAAAATGGCCAGGCCCTTGTACCTCTGTCATTTTCAGCCATTGGCCAGGGTCACCTGGGAAGAACATGGCCTTGCTTGGAAGGCTGAGATGTTTCCTTAAGAAGGGAACCGTTGGGAGGTTGCACCCCTTTCCTGTGGGGATCTGGGCACACACATCCATGGCTGTCATGGAGGTGCTGGAGGGTTGGTGAGACAGGGCATTAAAAGAAAAGAGAGGGGGAAGCAAACCGTAAGAGATTCTTCATTTTTTTAAAGATTTTATTTCTTTTTTTTTTTTTTTAATAGAGAGCACAAGCAGAGGGAGTGGGAGAGGGAGAAGCAGGCTCCCCGCAGAGTAGGTAGCTCGATGCAGAGCTCGATCCCAGGACTCTGGGATCATGACCCAAGCCAAAGGCAGATGCCTAACCCACTGGGCCACCCAGGTGCCCCAAGATACTCTTAGCTATAGAGAACTGTATAACTCCAGAACTGAGGGTTGCCGGAGGAGAGGTGGGTGGGGATGAAGGAGGGCACTCACTGAGATGAGCACTGGGTGTTATATGTGATGAATCACTAAATCCCACTCCTGGAACCAGTATCACACTATATGTTAACCAACTCGAATTTAAGTGAAAGCCTAAAAAAACAAGTCTTCTAGAGGGTAATGGGTGTATGAGGTAAATGAAGTAAGGTTTCTGGGTAGCCCTAGGGACTCACCTGGCATTAGGGGTCATGTATTGACTAAACAGAAACCAGTCAGCACGATTGTAAGCTTTTCTCAATCCATGTTCCCCAAGAGCTGAACAGTAGGAAGGCAGGTGAGCGGAGTGTCGGATTTACCAGGGTTGGGATTTTGCTATTGGAGTAAAACAGAAGGCCGCATCTGTACAGTCCATTCAGCTCCCAAATTCTATAATTTGAGGTGTGCAAACGTGATATTTCACCCCGATGGCCCCCACACTGATTCCAGGGTAGGCAAATTACAGCCCAGTCAAGTCTGGCTTGACCGATTTTGTTCCTAGAACTCTATTGCAATATAGCCCACCCCATTCACTTACATAATCGTGGATGGCTTTCTTCGCACTACAGGGCAAGAGCTGAGTAGTCACGGTGGAGACAAAGCCTAAAATATCTACTCTCTGGCCCTTTGCAGACAAAGCTCGTCCCTGGCTTAGGCTCATCTAGCTGGTCCCCCCTGTGGATCTCTCCCAAAACCGTGGCTTCAAAGAGCATGAGCACCTGGCATAGACGAGGGGCCTACGAGCAGGTGTGACCACAGCTAGATCACCCCTCCTCCGCCCCCGGCCTCAGCAAGTTGCTTAACATTTAGTTGGTACACAGTGCATTTCTGTTGAATTAATCTGTTAAATATTATCTCAATTTTCTGTTCACTCATTTATTCTACAAATAGGCAAGCACCCCGTCTGTGCCAAGTCACCGTTACAGGGGCTGGGGATACAGCGTATAATTATGATATCATTCCGACTGAACGTTTTATCACAACTAGGTATTTTTATCCTATTCTCCAAGTGAAAATAACGCTATGCTTCCAATATATATGATCTTTCCATCTATAAATAATGGCCAATGAATACTTTTATATTAAAGAAAAATATACGTAGGCCAGTATCGGGGAAAGGAAAGGCAGGGTTCTAGAATTATGCTGAGATGTTGGAAGTACGTTTCCCTTCCATGGAGCTTTGCATGCTAAGTTTATTCACAACTGGTATTTCTAGCTCCAGCCTTTATGACCTTAACCCTGCTCCGTGGCACTCATTCAGCAGGCCTTTAAGCAACTAGCCATTCAGATGTGGGCTTCGGGAACCAGTGTGGCACTCACAGCTCGTGTGCCCTATCAGGTTGCAGGGAGGGGGACGGAGGCTAAGTGGCCAAGCTCAGTGCCTGCAATCCAGTTGGCTGGCCACTCCCAGAGGGTTCTGGAGATTGGGGAGGAAAGAGGACTACGGGCTCCAGGACGTGGAGAAGTCAGGGGTTGTGGGGAGAGGAGAGAGAGAAGAGCATGGAAGGCAAGGCTGCAACTGGGGAAAGGGAGGCCATTCAGCTGACCAGGTCACGGTTACCTGGCGCTGAGTGAAAAATTTCCCAAGTGCAGGTCCAACATCAGCATGGACAGTGATGCTCGTGCTCCAGACACTAAGGACAACCAGGAGTCTCTGACCCCTCTTGCCAGGAGAGAAATCAAAAGACACAACGTGGGGGCACCCGGGTGGCTCAGGCGGTTGAGCACCTGACTTTGGCTCAGGTCATGATCTCTGGATCTTGGGATCGAGCCCCATGTTGGGCTCTCTGCTCAGTGGGGGATCTGCTTCTCCCTCTGCCCTTTGTCACCTCCCTGCTCGTTCTCTCTCTCTCTCCCTCTCTCTCTAAAATAACTACATCCGGCAGCCCAGGTGGCTCAGAGGTTAAGCGCCGCCTTCAGCCCAGGGCGTGATCCTGGCTCCCTGTATGGAGCCTGCTTCTCCCTCTGCCTATGTCTGTGCCGCTCTCACTCTTTCTCTCATAAATAAATAAAATCTTTAAAATAAATATAATCATTTTTTTAAAAAGATACAACGTTGGAAACACTGAACAAAACTAGAATCTTCACATGGCACATTGAAGAAATAATAGTTGTTATATAGTTTCTGATCATGAAAGTTCAGATGCCTTTTTTTTTATTGTGAAAGGGTTTTATTTATTTGAGAGAGCACGCACACATGAGTGGGGGGAAGGGTGGAGGCATCTCAGTGGTTCAGTGGTTGAGCCTCTGCCTTTGGCCCAGGTAGTGATCCCGGGGTCCCAGGATCAAGTCCTGCATTGGGCTCCCTGCAGGGAGCCTGCTTCTCCCCCTGCCTGTGTCCCTACCTCTCTCTGTGTGTCTCTCATAAATAAATAGATTTTTAAAATGTCTTTTAAAATTGTTTAAAAGGATCGCTGGGTGGCTCAGTGGTTGAGCAACTGCCTTCGGCCCAGGGCGTGACCCTGGAGTCCCGGGATCAAGTCCCACATCGGGCTCCCTGCATGGAGCCTGCTTCTCCCTCTGCCTGTGTCTCTGCCTCTCTCTCTCTCTCTCTCTCTCTCTGGGTCTCTCATGAATAAATAAATAAAATTAATTTTAAAAATTTGTTTTAATAAAATAAAGTAAAAAAATAAAGTTCTTTCTCCATGTACGCGTGGGCTGTTTGGCAAGTGGGACAAGAAGGCAGGTCAGCTGCAGTTACGGACCCAACCGTGTCTCCCCCTCCCACAATCATACGCAGAAGTGTCAAACCCCAATGGGGCTGTATTGGGATATAGGGCTCCACGAAGTCATAAGTCATAAGTCATAAGGGCGGGGTCCTAATCCTATAGAACTGGTGACCTGCTAAGCAGAAGAAGAGACACAAGAGACCTCTCTCTGCACATGCACAGGGAGGCCACATGAGGACACAGCAAGAAGGTGGCCACCTGAAAGCCAGCAAGAGCCCTCTCACCAGACACGACCTGCCAGCAGCACCTCGGTCTGGACTTCTAGCCTCCAGAGCTGTGAGAAAATCAATCCCTGTGGTTGGGGCCACCCAGTCGGTGGCATGGCAGCCTGAAGAGAACAGTACCACTGCCCGGTACAGTCCAGGCACCGACGAGCGCGAGGCGAAGCTCAACGCACACAGAAAAGTGAAGCCATACGCCTGCGGTCAGCGATCGGGAGGGTTTCTCACTGATCCCACCTCCAGTGCCTTCTTTTTTTTAAGATTTTACTTATTTATTCATGAGAGAGAGAGAGAGAGAGAGAGAGAGAGAGAGAGAGGCAGAGACACAGGCAGAGGGAGAAGCAGGCTCCATGCAGGGAGCCCCATGTGGGACTCGATCCCGGGACCCCAGGATCACACCCTGAGCTAAAGGCACACGCTCAACCACTGAACCACCCAGGCGTCCCTACACTGCCTGCTTTGCTCGACTTCTACCCCTCTCTGTGCACCCAGCCCTTTAGGCCCTGACTTCAGGAAGCCTTCCCAAGAGAGTCCCTTCCAGAACCAATCTCTCCACGTGCTGTCCCTCTGAGCGCTATTATTAGGGCTGTGATCACATCCTTCCTTGCATTTAGAGGTTGGCCTCCCATGTGTCTCCCCATTTGATCGGAAGTCTGGGAATCCCCAAGCTTCCTAGCACGGAGCTTGGCATACAGTAAGTGCTCAATAAAGCCTATCGGTTTGCATTTTAATTGAGGTTACAGGCGGCCAAGCTGGCACAAAAGATCTTGCCGGCTAGGGGCTCTGGGGACAAAATGCAAAGCCAAAAAAAAAAAAAAAAACAAAGCAGCCAGGGCAAGTCTGTAGTCCTCTCTGGCCTGCATATTTCCCCGCCTCAGTTCTGATCCTCTCATCCTGGCGGATCTGGAATCTTCCAAGCTGCTCTGCACAAAAGCTACCTCTTCCCTGCTGCCATCTCAGATCTGATTCCAAACCTCCATCCTGTGTAGCCAATCTCAGTGGGGGCGTTGAGGAGGGAAGGGTTGGTAGTGGGTAGTATCTGCGGGGGCATGGGTTGGGGGGCACAGACAGTAGACAGCACGTGTCTACTGAAAGCCCCCAGGAAATGTTTCGTGGAAAGCCATGAATAAGCCTCAGAATAGTCCTTGCCAGCATATCGATTGGCTCATTTCTCTCCTCTTGCCAAATGGATGAATGCTCTTGAGTCTATGGGATTCAACCGCAGGCACCTGTTCTTTCTATAACTTGGTTTTATCCACACAGGACTCTACAGGGCCTGGGTTATGGCAAACCCGGGCAACAGTTCATGACCCTAGCTGGTCTCTTCGAGTTAGTCCCAGGGAGCTACACACAGTGGCCACAGAGAACTCTCTGGAATGAGCTTGGAGTCGGAAGACTGTTTAAGTCTTGGCTCCACCAAAGAATGTCAGTTGAGGTTCTCCAGAATGGACATACCAAGACAGAGCTAGAAGCACAGAAGATTTATTGGGGGTGGCCATTGTGCTGGATAAGGGGGGAGAGAGGGCAGGAGTTGGCGTGGAAGACTTTCAGAGAGCCACACAGGAGGGCAGGTGTGAAAGGAGGGAGGAAGAAAGGAGGATTGGCTACAAAGAGCTGTAACCAGACTGTGGTGTAGGTTTTAGAATGTCTCCTCCAGCCCAAGAGGGAACTCTGGAGTAGGAGGTAGAAATAGCCAGACCCTAGGATGCCACTGCGCTCAGCCACTGACTGGAGCTGCCCAAGGAGAGCCCGCCTCAGGCTTGAATGCTACGATGAGACCAAAGGCACCACATCCAGAGCGCACTGTACTCTTTCTAGAAAGTTCTCTCTTAAAAAATTCAAGTGGTACACCTCCATGACTGCCACACAAGTAGAGTCATTTAATCTTACCTCAATTCGACTTCCTCTTCTGCAAAATGGGGCGGGGGGGGGGAGATTTAGCAATCATACTGATCCAATAAACCAACCTGACTTCCTGATTGGTTGGTGTTGCTGTCGCCAAGTAGGGGTTTGTGTACAGAACAGGCTTCTGGAGAAATGCAATTTAGATAACATTCTACCAAATGAAAGAATGACACAGTTTGGGAGGTCATTTGGAGTGTGTGTGCACGCACACGCATACATGCGTGAATGTCCATCGAACAAGAGCTCGTATCTCTATAATTGCATCGCTTCCAAACCACTTTTATATACATTAATTAATTCGCTTCTCACAATGTTGTAGGCCTCTGTTCTACTTTTTACCTATTTCAGGAAAAGAAAACTAAGGCTCAGAGAGGGTTAAGTAAATAGCTCGAGGTTGCAGAGCTAGTTAGTGACAGCCCTGTTTCAAATCTAGATCCTTTTTTTAAAGATTTTATTTATTTATTCATGAGAGACACACAGAGAGAGAGAGAGAGGCAGAGACACAGGCAGAGGGAGAGGCAGGCTCCATGCAGGGAGCCTGATGTGGGACTCGAATCCCCGACCCCAGGATCATGCCCTGAGCCAAAGGCAGATGCTCAACCACTGAGCCACACAGGCATCCCTCAAATCTAGATCTTGATCCCAAATTCAGTGTTTCTCCTATAAGCCAGTGGTGGAATGAGGCAAAAGTCCATATGACAACTGACCTGGGCTTTGTAGGGGACTTTTCAGACCTTTTCAGATGTACATGTCGATAATGCCATGGGTTGAGTCTACTTGGAGATCCCGGTCGTCAGTTCACTGAAAAGGTGCGTGTTGACAGACGTGTCATTTTGTTATCCTGGTTTTTTTTTAAGATTTTATTTATTTATTCATGAGAGACACAGAGAGAGAGAGGCAGAGACACAGGCAGAGGGAGAAGCAGGCTCCACACAGGGATCCCGACATGGGACTCGATCCTGGGACCCCGGGATCACACCCTGGGCTGCAGGCGGCGCTAAACCGCTGAGCCATCGGGGCTGCCCCTATTTTGGTCTGCATTAAGGACTCCAAAGGATTCTTGGACCTTTCATGCAAGGAGTCGGCAGTAGATCTTTACCGTAACAGCCTTATTGAGATACAACTCACATGCCATACAAATCTCCTATTTAAAGTGAACAATTGGAGGCTTTTTAGTACATTTGCAGACTTGGGCAAGCATCACCACATTCAATTTCCAGTACAATCATTTTCATCATCCCTCCCCACTACCGCCACCCCACCCCACCCCCGCCACCTCCCGCCAAAGAAAACCTCGTATCTATGAGCAGTCTTTGGTGTCTGGCTTCTTTCACCGAGCGGAGTGGTTCCCAGGTCCATCCATGGTGTAATGTCCTTCGTGTCGTAGTGGTATTTCACGCATTTTTAGGGCCCAGTGCTCTTCCGTGGTAGTGGTCCACCACAGCTTGCTGACTCATTCGTCAGCTGGTACACATGTGGGCTACTCCCACCTTTGGGCTTCAGTGGATAAGGCGGCTACCAACATTCATGCCCAAGTTGTTGTGTCAACACACATCTTAGTTAGCTTTGGGCACATACCTGGGAGTGGCGTCACCGGGTCCTATAACTCCATGTCCAACCTCTCAAGGAGCAGCGACAGACTTAAAACCTATGAGATCTCTGGAGATGAGAGCTTCAGGAAGACTATCTTACTCCCTGCACTAAGACAAGGAACAATTTCATACCATGGGGCTAGCAGAAGTCACTGAGACCTCCTAGATCTGCTCCGGTGGCTTCAGTTGTCCCCAGCTCCAGGCATACAACAGACATGCTGCCAATCCTAAAGGTGTCTATCGTGTTCTTCAATAAGTCTGGACGCCTTCTTGTCTCGGGGCTTTTGCACTTGCTGGGTCTTCTACTGACAGATACTTGTCCTCTCTAGGGTCACGTGGCTTGCTTCTTTGTGTCATTCTCACTTCGGCTCAAATATCAGCCCTTTGGCCAATCTAAAGTAGATCCCACTCAGTCACCCATTGTCCTCTTACCTTGTTTTAATTTTCTCCATGCCACTTATTGCCATCTGACCTACTATATATATATATATGTCATATGATATTGTAGTATATACTCTCACAAAGTTGGCCACTATTGCCTGCTCTGTGAAATGGGTGTGGGCGCTTGAAATGGGTTTCCTCTCAGCAGGCGTGATGTCACGTCTGGTCAATAGAAGGTGCTGGACAGACACTGGCAGCGAAGCCTTTTGCTTCCTGGTTTCTGCTTGTCCTCTTGCTAGCTTCCTGCATCACTGGTAGCTTCCACACCTGCTGCTTCCCCCACCGCCCAGCTCCACAGTGTGGGCACCCTTCCCAGAGCCCAGCACCCACCAATCAGATTCCCTAGTGTCCATGTCTCGCAGCCTGGGCCCACTTCCCCAGCACCCAGCTCGCGTGGTGCCGCGCGTCCTGTGTCCAGTTCCTGCTATGCATTGGAGTCGACAGCACCACCCAAATAGTGTATTGTTGGCTATTTGGCTTCCATTGGCGTACTTAAGTGACAGTCCAAAGAAAAATCTTGTAATTATGTTTTGGTTGGGTTGCCTCCCCACCCCCCAACTTCATGGAAGTATCATGGACAAGTGAATATTGCATATATTTACACATACAAGTTTATGTTTTGGTGTATGCATACATTGGGGAATCAGCACCAAAAATAAGCTACTGGACATACCTGCCATCTCACATCGTTATCATTTTCCTTTGTGTGTGTGTCAAGGATACTTAAGATCCACCTTCTTAGCAAATTTCATGTCCACAATATGGTAAATCCCTTTCCCCAATCTTAACCTCTGGCAACCATTAGTTTACTCTCTGCTTCAATGAGCTCGATGCCTTTAGATGCCATGTATAAGTGAGATCATAGAGTATTTGTCTTTCTCTGTTCAACTTACTTCACTTAGCGCAATGCCCTCTAGGTTCATTCATTTTGTCACATTGGCAGGATTTCCTTTGTTTTTTTTTTTTTTTTGGCTGAATAATATTCCAGTGTGCATGTGCATTCCATTGTATGTATATGTGTGTTTACACACACACACACACACACACACACACACAAACATGCACACACTACTTTTTCCTTGTCCATTTATTCAGTAAAAGCTGGACCACGAGACAGGAAGTAAATGATTTTGGCAATTAGTTTGGCCCTGCAATTAAGGGATACCAAACACACAAATACAGAATCTAAGAAAACTCACTACAAAGACGGAAGGTTGGTGAGGAAGTACAGAAGGCAAAAGGCTTTTATCTTTGCTTATTTATTTCCTATCTGTTTCTCTCTGAACCAGTCTGTTTTTCAGTCTAGTTAAATAGGCAGCATTTTCTTACACTTTCCACAAGCTCTCTATGTTAAAACATATGAATGAGAAAAACTACAGAATTGACATTTCTTGTGAAATGTTCAATATAATGCTGTCTTTTCACAATACCAAGATGAGAAAAAAGGCTACCTTGAATCGAAGACAGAAATCAAATAACCATGAGATAAAGTAATACTTCCTGTTGACATTTTATAACACTTAATTTACCTTTAGAAATGTCAAATGATCTTTTCTCCTTTATTCAGCATGTCCTCTTGGCTTTCTTTTGAAAGGACTCCTCTCTCCCTCCTAGAATTTCCCAACACAATGTAATAGCCTAACTAAAATGAAAGTAAAAGAGCAAACAAACCACCGCATTATGGAAAATGCATACTATTTCTCAGGATAACTGAAATTAAGGATTCTAAAATATTTATTCTATAGTCTCATAACAACTATAACTGCCAGAGTTTCTACAAGGTAGAGTAATTTGCATCTCTCCAGCTCATGGAGCCCTTTAGCAATTTAATCCATAGATATTTAAAACATTATAGCTGGAAGAGTCCTGAGAGATCACTAACCCCAGTGTTTCTTGTAAATACTCAGAGGTCCTAAGGGTTCAGGTGGTAATGGTGGCCATTGTGTCTGTTGCAATTTCTACTTTTAAAAAATCAGTCCACTACACAATTAAGAAACCAAACAAATGAACAAAGAAAAAAAGAGACAAAAAAAAAAACCAGACTCTTAAATATGGAGAACTAGTGGTTTTTAGAGGGGAGAGAGTGAAGGAGGAGGGAAATAAGCAAAGGGGATTAAGAGCACACTAATTGTGGGGCACTTGGCTGGCCCAGTCTGGTTGAGCATTTGACTCTTAGTCTCAGGGTCCTTGAGTTCAAGCCCCGTGTTGGGCATAGAGATTACTTTTATTAAAAAAAAAAAAAAAAAAAAAAAAAAAAAGGAGGGACGCCTGGGTGGCTCAGCAGTTGAGCGGCTGCCTTCAGCTTAGGGGTCCTGGGATCGAGTCCCACATCGGGCTCCCTGCATGGAGCCTGCTTCTCCTCCCTCTGCCTATGTCTTTGCCTCTTTCTCTGTGTCTCTCATGAATAAATACATAAAATCTTTTAAAAAGAGAGAGATAGTACACTTATTGTAATGAGCACTGAGTAATGTATAGAATTGTTGAATCACTATGTTGTACACCTGAAACTAATATACCACTGTTTGTTAATTATACTGGGATTCATATTTTTAAAAAATCAGTCCATTATAGAAGTGCCTGGGTGGCCCAGTTGCTTAAGTGTCCAAATCTTCATTTAGGCTTAGGTCATGATTTCAGGATCCTGAGATGGAGCCTCACATCATGGAGCCTGCTTAAGATTCTCTCTCCCTCTTCCCTCCATCCCTCCCTCCCTTGCAATAAATAAAATAAAATCAATCCATTACAAAATACTTATTTTAATCTTTGGGTACCATTTAAAATAAATATCAGGAGCACCTGAGTGGCTCAGTGGTTGAGTGTCTGCCTTTGGCTCAGTGCATGATCCCAGGGTCCTGGGATCGAATCCCACATCAGGCTCCCTGCAGGGAGCCTGCTTCTCTCTCTGCCTGTGTCTGCCTCTGTGTGTTTGTGTGTGTGTCTCTCATGAATAAATAAATAAAATCTTCAAAAAAATAAAAATAAGTGTCAAATGTGAGTATAGTGGTTGGCTAATAGATGAGCTAACTCGTGATGCATCTCTATCTATCAACACCAACTGACTTCAGGGTTCAGACTTCAGACTTCAACTGTTTTTATCCTTATCATATACATTTAATTTTCATCTTTAATATACCAGGTTAAAGATAGAAACATAGGGAACCCTGATGCTGATATACAGCACACAACTGAGGAATCCAAAAATGGTAATAATTCTGC
The DNA here is from genome assembly GCF_003254725.2 of Canis lupus dingo. NCBI lineage: Eukaryota > Metazoa > Chordata > Mammalia > Carnivora > Canidae > Canis > Canis lupus. The sequence continues at coordinate 115,493,615 of NC_064281.1, read as the reverse complement.
CAATTTGCCTTCTGATGGTCTGTGACTTGTGATTAATCAACATTCTCAGATAAAACAGGACTTCGAGGCTTTAAAAGCCAGCCTTAAAAGAGGCAATAAAGTAATGAATATATCATTTGTCTATTCATTTATTAGGACCAAAAACTATCCCATCCAGAAAGTGTCATTTGCAAAGAAATGCTTTCAAAGAGCAGCCTGAAGCATTCTCTTATGTCAGTTTTTAGCAACTGATATACATTATAAAAATATACACCAGAACAGCTAACACAATATTGAAGAAGAACAGAGTTGGAGGACTGATGCTACCTGACTTCATGACTTATTATAAAGTTATAGACATCAAGAAAGTGTGGTGTTGGAGAAAGAACAGACAAATAGATCAGTGGAACAGAATACAGAGCCCAGAAATAGACCCAAATATATATAATCAACTGATCTTTAACAACAGAACAAAGGCAATACAATGGAGCCAAGATCATCTTTTCAACAAATGGTGCTGGAACAACTGGGCATCCACATGCAAAAGAAAGAAAGAATTTAGACTCAAACTTTACAGTCTTCCCAGAAAATAACTCAAAAGGAATCACAGTCCTAAATGGAAAACAATAAAATTCTTAGAAGATAACATAGGAGAAAACTTTGATCATTTTGGGTATGGTGATGGCTTTTTAGATACAACACCAAAGACACAACCCATGAAAGAAATAAATGATAAGCTAGACTTCATTAAAATAAAAAACTTCTCCTCTGTGAAAAATACTGTTCAGAGAATGAGAAGACAAGCCACAGCCTGCAAGAAAATATTTGCACAAGACACATATGGTATATTTGAATATATCTAAAATATACCAACAACTCTTAAAACTCAATCATGAGGGTCGCCTGGGTGGCTCAGTTGGTTAAGCATCTGCCTTCGGCTCAGGTCATAATCCCGGGGTCTTGGGATTGAGCCCCACATCAGGCTCCCTGCTCAGTGGGGACCCTGCTTCTCCCTCTCTCTCTACCCCTCCTCCCTGTTTCCTGTTTGTGCTCTCTCTCTCTCTCTCTTTCTCTCTCAAATGAATAAAAAAATCTTTAAATAAAAAACCTCAATCACAAGAAAACAATCTCATTTAAATATGGGCTGAAGACTGGGACACCCACCAAAGAAGATCCTCAGATGACAGAAAAACATATGAAAAGATAATTCATATATCTCATTGGGAAAATGCAAATTGAAAGAGCAATGAGCTACCACCACACACATCTATTAGAATGACCAAAATCTAAAATTCTCACAACCACCAAACACTGGCAAGGATGTAGAGCAATGGGAACTCTCAGCCATTGCTGGTGGGAATATAAAACGTTATAGCCGCTTTGGAAGACAGTTTGGTGATTGCTTACAAAACTAAACATACTCTTACCACACAATCCAGCCATCACACTCCTTGGTATTTACCCAAAGGAGATGAAAATTATGTCCACAGAAAAACTTGCACATGGATATTTATAGTAGCTTTATTCATAATTACCAAAACTTGGAAGCAACCAAGATGTCCTTCAGTAAGTGAATGGAAAAATTGTGGTACCTCCAGGCAATAGAATATTATTCAGTGCTAAAAATAAATGAGCTTTCAAGCCGTGAAAAGACATGGAGAAAACTTAAACGCATATTATAAGTTTAAAAAAACAACCTAAAAAAGCTATGTACTGTGTGATTCCCACTGTACAAGTTTCTGGAAAAGGCAAAACTATGGAGACAATAAAAAATCAGTGGTGGCCAGGAGAGCAGATGGGAGGAGACAAAAGATTTTTAGGGCAGTGAAAATATCCTGTATGATATGGTCATTCTCTGTATGGATACATGTCATTATACTTTGGTCCAAATCCACAGAATGCACAGCACCTAGGGTGAACCCTAAGGTAAACTATGGATTTGAGGTGATTATGATGTGTCAGTGTAGGTTCATCAGTTGTGACAAATGTACCGCTCTGGTGGGGCATGTTGGTCATGGAGGAGGCTACGTCTTGTGGGGGACAGTGGGTATAAAAGGAATCTTTGTTGTAAACCCCAAACTTCTCTTTAAAAAGTCTTCAAAAAATAAGTCGATAAGTACAGAGTGCAAGATTTTCAAATATCTATCAATCAGTAATGCAGACACTCAAAAAAACATTGTTAAGACATGTCTCAAAAAAAAAAAGACATGTCTCTAGCAAGGTGCAAAATTAGGGAAAACCTCGAGAAGCTCATACTATTGGAGAGGCTTTGGTTTTTGCACAGAAAGAAGTTGTTGTCGGCTCTCTGGTAGCAATTTGGTAAAGTTCGATAGGTCACCCCTTCTCGTAACACATCATCTCAGTGTGCGCATGTACGAATACAGTTGTTGAGTTCATTATTATAAGACAAGTAAAACACCACTACCTATTATGATTTGCAGTCAGGTGAGGAAATGTTTATTTCTGATTTGGCCATTTTAATGCATCCAGTCCCCAAATCAAGCATGATATGTGTTTTTTAAGGTATCTGTCAACAGCATGGGGGAAAAAATACTAAGGCCAGAAAATGATAGCTCAGCCTACCCATTTCACTTTACTACAAGAATAAAGGAGGCTCAGAGAGGGGAAGTGACTTGTCCGAGCCACACAGTGAGAGTAAAAACAGAACAAGAACTCAGTTTTCTGAGTTCTTTCTTCCCAGACTCATACTGGTCCCAAGGCATCTTCCCGCATCCCAGGTAAAAGCCCAGTGGAGAGCCTGTAGGGGCTCTCATTCTGAGCACTCACTCTATTTTTTTTAGAAATATTTTTTTCAAAGATTTTATTTATTTATTCATGAGAGACAGAGAGAGGCAGAGACACAGGCAGAGGGAGAAGCAGGCCCCATGCAGGGAGCCCGATGTGGGACTTGATCCCGGGACCCCAGGATCACGACCCAAGCCAAAGGCAGATACTCAACCGCCGACCCACCCAGGGGTCCCTTGAGTACTAGCTCTAAACAATATTTTTTCTAGCATCAATATGTAAATTTGCTCATCTCATGGATAGAATCAATTCAGATATTGGGGCACCTGGCTGGCTCACTTGGGAGAGCACGAGACTCTTGATCTTGGGGTCATGAGTTTGAGCCTCCATGTTGAGTGTAGAAATTGCTTAAAAAATAAATTTTTTAAAAAATGGAAGTCCACATGCTTTCAAAAAATTGATTCTGATATTGCTAGCTCTTTTTACTGCTGGTAGCAGTACATGGGGAAGAGGTGGAGAAAGGAGGTGGATGGTGACAGATCAAAGGCAAGCTGACAAAGGCGAGCCGTTCCAAAGGCTTCTCTGATTCTCCAAATGTAAAGGAATAAGAGCCCGTGGAAATGACAACTGAATGGAAAGGAGGGAAAATGTGGGAGGGATGGTTGAAGACTTGACAAGATTCTGTGACTCTCTGCGAGTCGTCAACAAGATAGAAGTCACAAAGGATTCCAAGTGTTTCCACCGCGATGCCTAGGAGCCTGGAAGGGGTGTGCAAGGGAAATGGGAAGAGAGAGTAGAGTTGAGGACTGACGCTCGAGGGCGTGTGTGCCAGATATTGTGGTTAATAATCAGCCCCCACACTTCCTTCTCAGGGGCTGGAGGCTTGGAAGCCCTATTTCCCAGATTGCCATCGGGGTTCTATTGGGTTTGGAAGGCAAAACACAAGGAGAAGCGGGAGCAGATAAATAAAATCTTAAAAAAAAAAAAAAAACCCTGCATTTTAACAAGCTCCCCAAGCGATTGGGATGTGAATTCCAATTTGGGAAGGCCTGCTGGAGAGCAGCTGGAGATGTAGGAGGTCATCCTTGGGAGATGTTTCAGTGGAGTTATGGGGGAAGAGAAGACAATTTATAGGAAGAAAGACATAAATGGGAGGTCACAAACAGGGCGAATAAAAATAAAATAAAATATAAAATAAAATAAGATAGAATAATAAAATAAAGTAAATAAAATAATAAAATAAGTAAAATAAAATAAAATAAAATAAAATAAAAAAAAGGGCCAATAAACAGACATTACTGTCTTGAAGAATTTCACCATAAACTAAAAGGGCGTGACCTCTCCCTCCCCATTGTTTGTGATTCTAACACAACAGTTGTTATGATGCTAACAACTCATAGCATGGTGACAATCATACAAGTGTTACTTCTTTTTTTTAAAAGCTTTTATTTATTCATGAGAAACACAGAGAGAGAGAGGCAGAGACACAGGCAGAGGGAGAAGCAGGCCCCATGCAAGGAGCCCGGTGGGGGACTCTATCCCAGGACCCCGGGATCACCTGAGCCAAGGTAGATGCTCAACCGCTGAGCCACCCAGGTGCCCCCACACAAGTGTTATTTCTTGAAGTACCTTTATTTGCCACTGGGCTATGGAACTCTAGAGCTATGATGTCCAATACAGCAGCCACTACCCCAAGGGGCTATTGTGCACTTGCAACGCGGCTAGTCCAAATAGAAACCTGATAAATCAATCTATTTATATCCAAATAGATTTCAGGTATAAAATCCAGACTGGACTTCACAGACTTAAAGGAAAGAAAAAAAAAAGAATCTAACATATCTGGTTAATATTTGTTTGTTTGGAAGTAATTTCTTCAGGGGCGCCTGGGCGGCTCAGTCGGTTGAGTATCTGCCTTCAGTTCAGGTCATGATCCCAGGGTCCTGAGATCGAGCCCCACATCGGGCTCCCTGCACAGCAGGGAGTCTGCTTCTTGCTCTCCCTCTGCCGCTCCCCCTGTTTGTGCTCACTCTCGCTCTCGCTCTCTCTGTCAAATAAATAAAACACTCTTAAAAAAATAAAGTAGGTTCTTCACCCGGATGATAGGTGTCTGGCTTTTCTTTAGAATTATTTATTAAACTCTATATATGTATTTTATACCTTTTTTCCGTATGTCTATTTCACAAGAGAAGAAAGGTAAAAATGTGATCAAGTATGTAAAAAGTCTCTCCAAGAAAAATTGCTATGCACCTGTTAAACAGTAGCACAAAAAATAAGTAACAACCTTTTCTTTTTTTTTTTTTTTTTTTTTAGTAACAGCCTTTTTATAACAAGCAAACATAATGAGTAAGGGGGCTTTGTAATGTGGGCCACTGGTTTGAGCTCAATCGATCAAAAGGCACTTGCTGAGGACCAATTTTGGGGGCTAACACTATAATATCATCTGATTTCTCCACGAGGTAGTTCTCACACAACCATCAATTCTCAATCTTGTTTAGCTTGATGGCAGGTTGTATACTCTTCGAAGTAATTCCCGTGAACTGCCATATGACACCCTAACACTCATTTTGGCAGGTATTTTATAATACGCTACTTAAAAACTTATTATAAGAAAAAAAATTTATTATAAGAAAACTCTGGATGAAACTTGTAATTATTCCAGTATCATACCTAATTTACATTATCCAGGTATGTACTTTGCCTGTTTTCTATAGGTTTTTAGGTTTTTGCTATTTTTCCCATTAGGATTTCACAGTATCTTTTTTTTTATTTTTTATTTATTTTTTTTTTTGTAAAACCCTCAAAAGTCAAAAGCGGTTTAGAATTTCGTGTTTTCTTTTTTTTAATAAAATAATTTTTATTGGTGTTCAATTTACCAACATACAGAATAACACCCAGTGCTCATCCCGTCAAGTATCCCCCTCAGTGCCCGTCACCCACTCACCCCCACCCCCCGCCCTCCTCCCCTTCCACCACCCCTAGTTCGTTTCTCAGAGTCAGGAGTCTTTATGTTCTGTCTCCCTTTCTGATATTTCCCACACATTTTTTCTCCTTTCCCCTTTATTCTCCTTCACTATTATTTATATTCCCCAAATGAATGAGACCATATAATGTTTGTCCTTCTCCGATTGACTTACTTCACTCAGCATAATACCCTCCAGTTCCATCCACGTTGAAGCAAATGGTGGGTATTTGTCGTTTCTAAGGGCTGAGGAATATTCCATTGGAATTTGGTGTTTTCAAGCTGACTTTTAACATATAAATGCATGTGACTGTCTTTGTATCATCTTAATCAGTATCAAATTCGAGATCATCATCACTATCTTCATTTCTTCTGCAACTTCTATGGTTGGAACGTAGATTACTTCCAGTATTTTCTGCCTTTTCTGATTGTTTATTAAATAGAGCAACGATGTCTTCTTTCTTTCCATGTTTTGTACAAACCTGAAATCCGCAGGCACAGTAGTCTACAAACTATGTGATAAGCATCCTTCACTGACTTTTGTAGACTCTTAACAGATTTTTAAGGCTTTGAAAATGGTTCATATTTGCTGCCTTTGACATTTACCTTTCAAGAACTTCTTTACGGCACTGACAAACTTCATCATGAAGCTTTGCATTAATATTCTAGGTCTGGGGACACCTGGGGAGCTCAGTGGTTGAGCGTCTGCCTTTGGCTCAGGGCATGATCCCGGGGTCCCCGGATCAAGTCCCACATCGGGCTGCCTGCAGGGAGCCTGCTTCTCCCTCTGCCTGTTGCTCTGTCTCTCTCTGAGTCTCTCATGAACAAATAAAATCTTTAAAATTTTTTTTAAATAAAAATCAGTATCATCTGTTACTTTTTATCTGCTTTAATGTGGCTACTAGAACATTTAAAATCTCCCTCTGCCTATGTCTCTGTCTCTCTCTGAGTCTCTCATGAACAAATAAAATCTTTAAAAAAATTTTTAAAAAAACAAAATCAGTATTACCTGTTACTTTTTATTTGCTTTAATGTGGCTACTAGAACATTTAAAATCACATACGTGGCTCACATTATATTCCTTTTTCTCCCCTGGCCCTATCTAGATACAATTGACATATAACACTCTGTAAATTTAAGGTGTACAATGGCAATGATTTGCTACATGTATATATTGTGAAATGTTTTCCACAATCAGGTTAGTTAACACACCCTTCACCTCACATAATTACAGTTTTACTGTTGTTATGGTGAGAGTATGAAAGCTCTCCTGTCATAGCAGCTCCCAACTATACAAAACAGTGTTGTTAACTACCATCACCATGGTGTACAGTAGATCTCGAAAACGTCATCTTATAACTGAAAGCTGTACCCTCTGACCAACATCTCCGTGTCCCCTCCGACCCCTTGGCCCCTGGCAACCACCTCTAGGAGTTCAATGTTTTTAGATTCCACATAGAAGTGAGATCACACAGCACTTGTCTTCCTCTGTCTGGCTTCTTTCACTTAGCTTAATGCCCCCAAGGTTCATGTGGCAATGGCAGGATTTCCTTTCTTTTTTATGGCTAAATAATATTCCACTGTGTGTATATGTATCAATTTATGTATATATATAAATATATATATGTAAATATATGTCTCCTCACATCTTCTTTAACACTCATCTGCCGTTAGGCACTTAGGTTGTTTCTATGTCTTGACTCTTGTGACTAAGGCTGCAATAAACGTGGGAGTGCAAATATCTCTTTTGAGATCCTGGTTTCATTTCTTTTGGATATACACCTAGAAGTGGGATTGCTCGATCATATGGTAGTTCTTTTTTTTTTTTTTATATGGTAGTTCTATATTTAGTTTTTTGAGGAAGCTCCATATTGTACATTCACCAGCAGTGCACAAGAGTTCTCTTTTCCCCATATCCTCGCCAATACTTGTCATCTGTTGTCTTTTTGATGATGGCCATTCTAAAAGGTGGTGTCTTGTTGTGGTTTTGACTTGCATTTGCCTGATGATCAGTGACGTTAGGCACCCTTTCGTGTACTTGTTGGCCACCCGTATGTCTTCTTTGGAGAAATGTCTATTCAATGCCTTTTGTTCATTTTTTAAAAGGTTACTTACTTATTTAAGTAATCTCTACACCCAAGGCGGGGCTTGACTCACAAACCCTAGATCAAGAGTTGCATGCTCTTCCAACTCAGCCAGCCAGGTGTCCCCACCTTTTGCTCATTTTTAATCAGATTGTGTTTATCAATTGAGTTATGCGTGTTCCTTACGTACTTTGGCTATTAACCCCTTGTCAAATCTATGGTTCACAAATATTTTCTCCCATGCCATAGGTTGTCTTTATTTGTTGACTTGTTTTTTCTTTCGCTGTGCAGAAGCTTTGTAGTTTGATGTGATCGCACTTGCGGATTTTTGCTTTTGTTGTTTGTGTTTTTGGTGTCAAACCCCAAAAAATCATCGTCATGACCAATGTCAAGAAGCTTTTTCCCTATGCTTTATTTTAGGAATGTCACTTCAGGGCTGATGTGTAATGTAAGTCCTTTACCCATTTCTATATTTGAAAGTCATGTATTTGTGAGTCATGTAAGATAGGAGTCTATTTCATTCTTTTCCATAACATTATATTTCTATTAGACATCACTGTCCTGGAGAGCTGGGATGGAGAGTTAGAGCTGAATCCCCAGAACCATGCACTCCACTCCTCAGTACTGAATTGCCAAATGGGGATGAAAACTCCCAATCTCTCCAGTGAAAGCTGATTTCTTTGATTTTCCTGAATCCTCATAGCACTTAATATTTTCCCTTCCTTGTACATGATTATACACAATTTAGAACTTACTTGGCATGATTTCATATTAATTATGTCACATCTCTAAGTATGGTCATTTCCTTTGTACATCCTATTATTCCCACTATGCCCAGCACAATGCTACATATACAGTAGGACCTGAATACTTCTTGTTAAATTAAAGCAGATGTTTCTAATCCTCTGCTTGTGGTGAACTTTGCTACCACAGTAATAAAAGCACAGTCTACATAGGACATGGGAGGCAGACTTGAATACAATCTACCTTTGACATAAATATGGCCCAAGTGATAAATCAGCCCATTGAGATATTATTGCATTCAACAAATGTTTGACATCTACTGTGTTTCAGGATTAAGCCTTCATTTACAACCACTATACTCCACTATACCAATTATACTCTTTTTCATCTCTGTTAAAAGATAATGAATAGGGGTGCCTGGGTGGCTCAGTCGGTTAAATAGTTGCCTTCACCTCAGGTCATGATCTCAGGATCCTGGGATCAAAATCTGCATCAGACCCACTGGATGGGGAGTCTGCTTCTCCCTCTCCCTCTGCCCCTCCCCTACTTGTGCTCTCTCTTGCTCTCTCTCTCATTCTCTCTTAAATAAATAAATAAATAAATAAATAAATAAATAAATAAATGCTTTTAAAAAGACAATAATAAAAAACATGATAATCCTGAAATCCCATATCTTTTGTTTTGGAGAATTATATATATTTTTATTTCCTAAAATGTGTGTTTCTCTATTACTTTTATACAGAGTCACTTTTTGCAAAGATATTCATTTTATTTTATTGTCTTGATTTCCAGTAATGTAGATTGGCTCAAAGGAGAAAAGAAGAAATGGGCTGAAGAGCTGCTGAGGATTCATAAATTCTTCCCAAGCCTTTCTTAAGAGCAAGTCAGAGCTTGGTGGAGGGGATTTAAATGGACTTTATGATCAATAATGAGTCTCAAAGTTTCTCCATTTCTCACTCTCCCCCGAAAAAAATCAAAGAGCTACAGTTTGATCTCCACCTTTGACATACGGTAATTTAAACATCAAAGAGGGATTTTAGTAATGGGTTTCACACTTTTGAGGGGAAAAAAGATTCCCCATAGCTTTGTTGGCAACAGATAAAAGCACTGAATCAAAATAACCTAGATAAACTGCCTATGGAGTTTATCCATAAAGTCCAGGTTCTTTGCTCAAAATAAGACTTTACTTAAGTCAACATATTTCTTTAGAGGAACAGTAACTTGATTCATCTGCTAAATTGACCAATAGAAAACCCATATTTTGGTTTGTAAACTTCCCCCAAAGCCCAGCATGGCTGAAGTCACATCTGCTCATCCATAGTCTTTATGCCAAATTATTCTGTGGAGGGACCTTGCTCCATTCTTTCGCATGTCACACTCAACTGTCATGCGGTGACTGCCTCAAAGCTTTCATCTACTGCCTGGCTTCAGGGTGGAGACACATATTTTTGTCGGCTGCTGATGGCCAACATGGGAGTCGATAAGTAGAAATCTTCAAATTCTGATTTATTTTTTTCTCTTATTCTGTGTATCTCTTATGATACACACAAAGATGGCATATACACATATTTAATATATGTATGTAATGCATAACACAGGTAGGGTCCCTGAGAGGCCAGCTTCAGACAATTTGAAGTGGGCAATAATAAATCAGAACCACCACTTTCTCCCCAACAAATGTGTTTGGAGTCAACACCACTCTCACTCAGATTATTGCAGTTGCCTCCTAAATGGCTTCATGCTTCAACCCTTACCCTTCTCTAGTCTATTCTCCCACAGAGTAAAACTCAAGGCCCCTACTTTGAGCTACATGACCCTGTGTGATCTGCCCCAAAATTCCTTGCTTCTAGAACCTCAATTCTTAGCACTCTTTACTTATCAGTAACTGCCTGTTGCCACCCCTCAAACATGCCAAATGTAGCCATGCTCCTGGTTTCTGCACTTGCTCTTCCTTCCACTTGGAACAGATACACGGTCCTTCCACATATCCATAGGATCCAATCCCTCACTTACTTCAGGTCTCTGCTCTGTTGGCATCTTACTAGTGAGGCTTTCCCTGCCTCGACTGGCCCATAGAAAATAGCAACACTGCTCAGACACTTCCTATCCACTTTCCCATTTTACTATTTTTTCCCAAAGCATTTATCACTATCTAATATATTATTTATGGATTCACGTATTATATTTCCTCCTCATAGGATGTAAGCTGCATGAGGACAAAGATTCTTCTCACTGCTATATCTCAAAAACCTAGAACATAGGAGGTACTCAACAAATATTTGCTGCATTAATGAACTTATAAGTGAATCAATAGATACTGTTTAAAGACTTGAATAAACACCTGGGATTAATATTGAAAAAAAAATGAATGAGACTGAACTATAGGCCTTGTATCAAGATTAAAAAAAAATCTAATGACTAAGCCATGGTTGCAATACCAAGACAGATATATTTGGGAATTCTCAGAGACCAGGCCAAGCTTAGAGACATGTTACCTGGAACTTTCCTCATAGAATCAATAGGAATCAAATAAAGAGTCAAAAATTAAGGCAGAAATCACAGGCTGAAATGACGTCGCAAGCCAGAGGGCTGAGGAGGAAATACAAGAAATAATCTGGCAAAGGAAACAGTGACGTGAATGGCATCAGGTGGTAGATGCTAGTTGAATTAAGCCAGATGGTTCAGGTACTTTGAATCCAGCAGCCAGAAGAGAAATAATAGGCAACATGTCAAGGGCACATCGGTGGGCCAGGGTTGGATAACAGAAAGCCAGAATAGGTGGGAAACCTTAGGCAGAAGCAGACTCAAAACACAAGCAGAATTTGGCATCTGGGCCTCATTTGGGGGAATGCTTTAATAAGTAGAGAACTGGCACACTGGGAGACCAAAATCAAATTTTTGGTATCTAATATAAGTGGACAGATCTGCACAACCAAGTAAGTATCCTGCGAGAAGAGATCTGTCCTCTGGCTAAGCCCGAAGCTCCCACCTGCTGGGCCCAGACAGACAAGGCCTGCTCCCCAAGAGGTGACTAATTTGCAATTACTTTACAGAGAAAATACAAACTTCGGATGAGAATGCCCACATCTTTCTGACATCATTTCCTGACCTAATATCCTCACTGCATGCATAACCACATATGTTCTCTCCCCTCCAATTCAAAAGAAGAAGCAGCTGCACTTTTATCAGAAAGCAATCCTTGTGCACACCTTGTTTCTCCTTTTCAAGGACTTCCTCTTTCACTTGGCCCTAGATAGAATTCTTAGATGGCCCCCAAGATGCCTACTTCCCTGGTATACACGCCCTACAGAATCCCCACTCCTTGAATATAAGTGAGACCTGTTATTATGGCAAATGGTTATAGGGTGGTTACTCCCATGAGTATCTTCCATCATGTAAGACCCCTACGTAGCAGACTGGAGACAAGTTCTCCTGTTGGCTTTGAAGAAGTTAGCTACCATTTTGTGTCAGGTCCACATGGCTATGGTCTGAGAGTAGCCTCTAGGAGCTGAGAGTTAGCCCTGGCTGATGGCCAGTAGGAAAACAGGAACCCCAGTCCTACACCTGCCTGGAGCTGAATTCTGGAAGCAGATGAGATTACAGCCCCAGGCTGACAGCTTTATTTCAGCCTCTTGAGACAAGGAGCAGAGGACCCGACAAATCCATGCCCGGATTCCTGACCCATAGAAACTGTAAGATGACAAATTCGTGCTTTTCTAAACTGCTAAGTCCCTGATCATCTTATTGAGTATCAACAGAAGGCTAACACGGGTTTGGGTACCTGCAAGTGGGGTAGTGCTGTAACAAATACCTAAAATGTGGAAGCATCTTTGGAACATGGCAAGAGTCTGGAAGAATGATGGAAAGCATGATGGAGAAGGCCTAGATCACCTTGACCAGACTGTTAGTAGGAATCTGCACTCCAGGGTGCCGCTGGAGAGGCCTCAGAAGGAAGTAAGGAAGCTGGTATTGGAAGCATGAGGAAAGGGGTTCCGGTTCTAGAGTGCCAGCAAGTTGAGCTAAGTTGTGACCTATGGTTGTGTGGAAAGCAGAATGATAATCTCCAAGGGGATTTCACTTCAGATTTCCCCCCTCTACATACTCCACTCTTTTCTGTCCCCATCACTGCCCCTTTCACTAAGGATATCAGCGACCTTCATGTTTTAGGCTAATCATATTATTTGACCTCTCAGCATCCAATAAAGTTAACCCACTTTCTTCCTTGTGAAACACTGTCCTTTTTCTGTTTCTATGCCATGACACTCTTCTACCTCACTGATCACTGCCTGTTTTGTTTTGTTTTGTTGTTGTTTTAATTATCCCATGACGGCTTCAATGCTGTGTGATTTTTGTCCTGGGCCCTTTTCTCCCCTGCTCAGCGGGGAGTCTGCTTGTCTCCTGTTCCCTCTGCCCCTCCCCTTCCTCACTTTGTCTCTTTCTCAAATAAATAAATAAATAAATAAATCTTTATTTTTTTTAAAAAAGTGACACATACATGTACTCTTGGGCAGCTCTTTAAGTTGTCCACAGAATTCTATAGCTGGGTTGTCAGGTTGGAACTTCCTTCGGATGGGCTTCGATGGAGGCTGAGAATGTGGCATGTCCTGCAGATTAAAAACAAAACAATAAAACCCCAAAGTTCAAAATGGAAAATAAAATAAGTTGTCCACAGAAGCCAAAACATGGGCAACTCTCTTCCGGCAATTTAAATCTCAGTACATGTGGGACACCTGGGTGGCTTGGTGTCTGCCTTCAGCCCAGGGCGTGATCCTGGGGTCCCAGGATCGAGTCCCGCATTGGGCTCCCTGCATGGAGCCTGCTTCTCCCTCTGTCTATGTCTCTGCCTCTGTGTGTGTGTGTGTGTGTGTCTCATGAATAAATACATAAAATCTAAAAAATAAAAAATAAATAATAAAAAATAAATCTTAACACGTGTTTTTACCATCATGCATTTCCCGTAATACGTTTAGCATGCATTAATAATAGGCAAAAATATCCACCCTGAGTTGTCCCAATATATACTTCATCTATGCCTACATCAGCTTGCTTATGTCAAGAGGCAGGAAGGAGTAGGAAGGAACCAATAAAATACCTCAATTCTCCCATAGTTCTGGTTCCAATTGACATGTCTTTGGCCCCTTCCTCTAGGGGAATGTACATAAATGTGTGTGCATGTGTGTGCATTTAGAAACACACATTCATTCTGTAGGTTGTCTTTTAGTTTCAGGTAAAGGGCTAGTTTCCAAGATCTATAAAGAACTTATTAAACTCAACAGCAAAGAAACAAACAATCCCATCATGAAATGGGCAAAAGACATGAAGAGAAATCTCACAGAGGAAGACATAGACATGGCCAACATGCACATGAGAAAATGCTCTGCGTCACTTGCCATCAGGGAAATACACATCAAAACCACAAGGAGATACCACCTCACACCAGTGAGAATGGGGAAAATTAACAAGGCAGGAAACCACAAATGTTGGAGAGGATGTGGAGAAAGGGGAACACTCCTGCACTGTTGGTGGGAATGTGAACTGGTGCAGCCACTCTGGAAACCTGTGTGGAGGTTCCTCAAAGAGTTCAAAATAGACCTGCCCTATGACCCAGCAATTGCACTGTTGGGGATTTACCCCAAAGATACAGATGCAATGAAACGCCGGGACACCTGCACCCCAATGTTTCTAGCAGCAATGTCCACAATAGCCAAACTGTGGAAGGAGCCTCGGTGTCCATCGAAAGATGAATGGATAAAGAAGCTGTGGTCTATGTATACAGTGGAATATTCCTCAGCCATCAGAAACGACAAATACCCACCATTTGCTTCAACGTGGATGGAACTGGAGGGTATTATGCTGAGTGAAGTAAGTCAATCGGAGAAGGACAAACATTATATGGTCTCATTCATTTGGGGAATATAAATAATAGTGAAAGGGAATATAGGGGAAGGGAGAAGAAATGGGTAGGAAATATCAGAAAGGGAGACAGAACATGAAGACTCCTAACTCTGGGAAACGAACTAGGGGTGGTGGAAGGGGAGGAGGGCGGGGGGTGGGGGTGACTGGGTGACGGGCACTGAGGGGGGCACTTGACGGGATGAGCACTGGGTGTTATTCTGTATGTTGGCAAATTGAACACCAATAAAAAATAAATTTATTATAAAAAAAAGAAACACATTCATATACTTGCATACACATCTATGTAAATATGTGTGTGGATAGATAGGAAGGTAGACAGTTATCTCCCAGCATCATGCAGCTGCTTTTCTACTGATGCTGTCGACTATGAGAATAAGAACAGACAGAGAGGGGCACCTGGGGGCTCAGTCGGTTAGGCATCTGCCTTCAGCTCAGGTCGTGTTCCCGGGGTCCTGGGATCGAGCCCCAGGGAACCTGCTTCTCCCTCTCCCTCTGCTGCTCCCCTTGCTTGTGCTCTCTGGCTCTCTCTCTCTCTCTCAAATAAAGAAATAATATCTTTAAAAAAAAGAAAAAAAAGGAACCTCTCCTCCCCGATCCCAAGATAATATCGTAGCTAGCTTACCCTCAGACAATGTGTACACACTGGTAAAACCTGAATACACATAACCTATAAAATAGGAAAAAAAAAACGTAATTGTATCTTTTGTATTCTGTGACCCCAATCATCTGTTAGACACTGTAGTCATCATAATCCAATTAGTATTAAATAGGCAACTTGAAATAAAAGGCAAAAGCATGTTTTCTAACAATTACACCAAGGTGAGGAGGTAACCTTTTATACCATGACAATAACAAAATGATTCCTGGAGACTTTAGTGAATCTGGATTTTTTTTTTCTGATGCCGTCTTATGAGCAAGGCTGGCAGTCAGGCTCTGGAAGGGTATTCCAATAGGTAATTAAATACAATCTGGGCACTGACTGGCACAGAAGGTGAGGAAAGAAGAAGCCATACCTGCCAGCAATGCTCTCAGTTGCTGTGACAACAAGATTCCAGAAACCGGATGAAACGGGCACAAAAGCCCCAATCCAGAGCTGCCCACGGTCCATCTTACGGGCATATGTGAATGGCTCTTGCTCACTTCATGCTAGGAAATGTCTGCTGAAGTTACCTGCAAACTTCTGCCCCTTTGGAAAGCTGTAACCTCCTCATCACCCCTGAAATCAGTGCCGGAGCAATCACAAAGGTCAGGTCTCCCCACCTGCCACCCAGCCTGAGGCCTCTCAGACACTGGCAACTGCCCTCCCTTTCTCTCACTGGAATATAATCTTCCTAAAGGAAGCAACAAGAGTATGCCAGTGATTGGGGCGCCTGGGTGGCACTTGGGCATCCGCCTCTTGGTTTCGGCTCAGGTCCTAATATCAGGGTCATGGGATCGAGTCCCGTGTTGGGCTCCACACTCAGTGGGGAGTCTGATTGAGATTCAGTCTCCCTCTCTCCCTTCTGCCCATGCTCTGCCTAAAATAAATTATTTTAAAAAACGAATGATCGAAACCTAGAAAATAGTGAAAATAAGGATTCTATTTAGTTGTAGGGTGATAGCTGATTTTTTTCCTTTTTTCAACATGCGTTTCATGATGTTCTTTTCTTTTTTTTTTAAGATTTAGTTGAGAGAGAGAGAGAGAGCATGAGTGGAGGGTGGGGCAAAGGGAGAAAAAGCAGCAGGCTCCCTGCTGAGTGGAGAGCCCCCTATGGGGCTCAATCCCAGGACCCCAAGGTCATGACCTGAGCCAAAGGCAGACACTTAACCGACTGAGCCACCCAGGCGCCCGATGTTATTTTCCTAATAAAGCAAATACCATGTGATTTCTAGGTTTGCCCCTATGATGGCAGAGAAAATACTGTATGTCCATCAGCCCTGACAAATGCCATTTGGGATGCCCTGTCCAGCCACCCTGTTAACTTAGTGACCCAGAGCTTCACAGCCTGCTCAGGACCTCGCAAAGCTCCACGCATGACCGTTACGTGAGCGCTCGATTTCCTGTGCTCTGATGACAGCAAAAGGAAAACAAAAAAAGAGCAAACTGCTGAAGAAGGCCAAAGCTTCACCTCAGCCAAGGGCCCCTGCCCTGAGACTTCCCCCCATGTTTTCTTGGTAGCACCTCAAAATGATACATTTCAACATCCCCCTTGCCCACCAAACCCTGTCACATCTTCTTAGGGGGCCAGCCACTGCAAGGGGCTATTAGGTGGTAAGGGGCCGATTACAGAAGTTGATCCCTTGTGCGAGCTACACAGTGTCGTGACTCAAGCAAAACACCTTCAGTGGTTAGTGACTGTTTCGTCACTTTATTTTTTTAATTTTATTTATTTATTCATGAGAGACACAGAGAGAGGGGCAGAGACACAGGCAGGGGGAGAAGCAGGCTCCCTGCAGGGAGGCCGATGTGGGATTTGGTCCCAGGACCCTGGGATCACGACCTGGGCCAAAGGCAGAGGCTCAACCGCTGAGCCACCCGGGTGTCCCTGCTCTGTCACGTTACAAGAGACGGGCCGGTGAGCACCAGCAACGTCTTCCATTGACCACACTAACAGAGCCATGGAACACGTTTCTGCTTAAGTGCAAACTTGCCCCAGAACTTCAGTAACCTTTCCCACCAAGTGATCAGAGAAACTTCCCTGTCCCTCATCCTCCTCCTGGCTTAGAGCATCCCTCGATGATGATTCAAATGGCCAAAGGCGATAGGCCAGGAAGGATGCGGGGAGGTTAGCCAACCTCCCACCTGCTATGGCCAAGCTGCCTTTTCTAGTTGTGCAGCTAGTGCGAGGTTTGCTGAGCCGACTTGAACTTCTGGAAGCATCACTTCCCTTAAGTAGGGAAGGCTTGTTGTGATGATTAGAAATAATGTATGCAAAGTAGCTCATTACAGACCTGGCTTTCAGTAGGCAATCAATAAATTGCAACTATTTTTATTTTGCCTGTAAGCTAGAATTTCCACCGGGGTGGAACTCACTATGAAAAAGTGGCACAATCTAGATAAGAAACAAATAGCCAAACGTAATCAGCGCCACAACCAGACTCTTCCAGGAGGAGCAAACCTCCCGCAAATGGTCACAAGCATGTCCTGGGGGAACTTAAGGAGGGCGTGGGATACCTTCGGAGGGGTGCGAGGGGAGGTAGGCCAGCCACCACGAGAATGTTCTGGCCTGAGCGTTTAGTACTCTGGGGTCACAGGGAAAACAGGAGCAAGGGGACAATTAGTGAAGAGAAATACTACCAACCAGGCCGGGCTTACCAGTGCTCCCAGGCAGAAAGGCTCAGGGGTGTAGAGGGAAGGTGTGCCTTTGGCCAGAGGCACCTGAGCCAGGGAAATGGTCTAAGGCCTGGATTTTATCAGCAGCCTCTGGCAGAAAGAGCATGAAAGCAATACCTGGAAAGAAGGGACTAGTACAAAGGCGTATGGTCCACAGATGTCCTAAGATGAACCTGTCACTTTACAGCTTAGAAAGAACACGCAGAGCCGCCGTGTGTGTCCAGGACAACCCAGGCAAGGGCCAGCGCGGTCCGATCATTCCCGCTGCACAGAAGCGGCGGCCTGGGGCAGCCGGGGAGGCTGCCTTCCTAATGCGACTTTTTAGGACAGATGGTGGCAGAGTGGCACCTGTTGTGTCCTGGAGGAGCTTGCTTTGGGATCAGATGTTCCTTGGGATCCCAGAGCCGACCCCAGCTGACACTCTGTGGCCTCAGGCAGCTGACCTGAGCCTTCTTCGCCCCCTGTGTCCTTTCCCATGACATCTATGACCCGCGGTACTGGGCTTGCTTGGCTAGGGCGGGCGTCAAGTTAGCGCAAACGGCTCGCGACCCCGCCGAGTGTGGAGCAAGTCATCAACAGGCACTACCCTCCTTTCCTCTTTGGGTTTTTTTTTTTCCTTTTTTTTTTTTAAGGATTTTATTTATTTATTCATGAGAGAGAGAGAGAGAGAGGCAGAGACACAGGCAGAGGGAGAAGCAGGCTCCATGCAGGGAGCCCAATGCCGGACTTGATCCCGGGGCCCCAGGATCACTACCTGGACTGAAGACGGCGCTAAACCGCTGGACCACTTGGGCTGCCCTCTTTTTTTTTTTATTTCTTTTTTTTCTCCCCCCCCCCACCCCTTTCCTCTTTGGATTAAACATCATAGTGACTCCTGGTCTCTCTGCTCCTGACTTTGTCATGAGCCCCTTTCTAGATGGCTCGCCCTCTGAACGCAGCGGTCAGCTTCTTCTCCAGCCCAGAGACGAATGCCAAGCAAGAGGGCTGTGTTCCTTTTTTTAAAAAATATTATTTATTTATTTATTCATGAGAGGCACAGAGCGCGCGTGAGAGAGAGGCAGAGACACAGGCAGGAGAAGGAGGCTCCACGCAGGGAGCCCGACGCGGGACTCGATCCTGCGTCCCCAGGATCACAACCCTGGCCGAAGGCAGCACTAAACCACTGGGCCATCCAGGCTGCCCCCCCCCCCTTTTTTTAAGATTTTATTTATTTATTCATGAGAGACACACACAGAGAGAGAGACAGAGAGAGAGAGAGAGAGAGAAAGGCAGAGACCCAGGCAGAGGGAGAAGCAGGCCCCACGCAGGGAGCCCGACGCGGGACTCGATCGCGGGACCCCAGGATCACGGCCCAGCTGCAGGCGGCGCCAAACCGCCGGGCCACCTGAGCGCTGCGTTGCTTAAACGAAAGCGTGCACACAGCTCAACGCCAGGGGCTGGGCCCTGGGCGCCGAGCTGCCGCGAACACCACGCGGACCGTCCGTCCGTCATTTCTCACCGCAAATAAATCGACGCTCGAATCCGAGCATCGCAGCTCGGCGACGGGGTGGGAAGCGATCGCAGAGCTGTCACTTTAAAAATATGTTCCCTCCTGCCTTGCGGCTCTCTCAGTGGGCAGGTTTTAAAATAGAAACAAGTAACTTTAATTAGGCTCTAATTAGCCCCATAAGTTTGGTGAGCTAGGAGAGTTTATTTTAGAAAAAAAAAATTATAATAACAGACGGAGGATTTTCTAAGCGCCACAACTTTAATTACAATCCCAAACACCTCCAGCGCGCTTACTGGGCCAATTAAATCAGCAGGGCCGTGGCAAAGCTAACGCACCCTGCACCAGACCCGGGCTTCGGTGCCGCTTTCCACTTGAGTTTGTTTCCAAAGTGACTTGAAAAAGCAGAGAACTTGCAGTGCTTAAACAGAAGTGGGAGGGGGGTCTTTAAACCGCTGGTAATGCAGAATTAGCTGCGATCTCAGAGGTAGGGGCTCCCCAGATCAGTGTTCCTCAAGTGCAGGCCACAAACGGGCTTCCCTCCTCTGGTTTGCTTCAGGCGCACCCCCCAGGATGCAGCTGCCTGGGCCTGCTTTCTCCCGCTGCCCCTTGGTGGGAAATCCAGTCATCGACCAGTTCCTGCAGAGACCAGAGACAAACACGGCCCCAGGTGCCTTCTGGCACCTTCCCATGCATGGGGGAGCCAGCCCGCAGTGGATGGTCTCTGAACCCAGGGGGTGAGGGGCAGTCGAAGGGAAACAGTGCCTCCGCCTGCACTTGAGCAACACTGAGGTGACCATGTTTGGGAGAATGATGAGGGTCCAACCTCCATGACCGCACTGGCGATTTGACTCCTGCCAGGGGTTGACATGAGATGCTTAAGCAGGTAGGGAGATGCTGCAGATTCCTTCTCTGAAAGTGCATTTTCCACAGCATATGGGAGAAATACATCTGTAGCCCATGAATGGTCAGGTGACCGCAGCCGCATTCGGAGATCTAGCCAATATCCCACGAGTAAGCCTTTGATGCTCTATGTCACGAGAGCCTTCTAGTGCCTTCCTTTGATTTCTTCAGTCACGTTGAAAAAGAGCCACTCCAGGGACGCCTGGGTGGTTCAGAGGTTTAGCACCTGACTTCGGCCCAGGCCGTGATCCTGGAGATCCAGGATCGAGTCCATCGGGCTCCCTGCATGGAGCCTGCTTCTCCCTCCGCCTGTGTCTCTGCCTCTCTCTCTCTCTCTGTGTGTCTCTCATGAATAAGTAAGTAAAATGTTAAAAAAAAAAAAAAGAGCCACTCCAGCAAGTTAAGGTTGTTGTCTCAAATGACCGTTTTGATGGGAATAGGCTAATAATCAGCACGTGGGCGGCCCTGTATGCAGTGGCCACTGCACATTGTAGAGGGTGCAATGTTCGAGAGCCACCACGCATTGAATGACTCTTTTGATTCCTTAGTTTTTTCCATAGCACTCCTCATTGACCCGAACCTGGTGTTGCACGTGATTCATTTATCGTCTCACAGAGAGGTGCCCAACAGGTGTCTGGCACAGGGCTGGCTTCTGAAGGTACCAAAAGGAGTGAGAGGAAGGATTCCTCTACCCGAGAGCAGGCTGCCCAGCGAGGCTAGAACGCAGGGCCGTAGCATCAGGGAAGGAAAAGGCATGGAGGGGGGATTCTTGCCAAATATCAAAGCTCTGCAAATTATCACAATTTATTTCTTGTAAGGATTCTATTTATTTATTCATGAGAGACACACAGAGAGAGAGAGGCAGAGACGCAGGCAGAGGGAGGAGCAGGCTCCATGCAGGACCCTGATGTGGGACTCGATCCCAGGCCCCCAGGGTCACACCCTGAGCCGAAGGCAGAAGCTCGACCGCTGAGCCACCCAGGCGTCCCCATGCACTTCAATTTAATAAAGAACCAAATCAATGCTGTTTGAAACCATCATGCCAGGGCAGCCCGGGTGGCTCAGCGGTTAATGCCGCCTTCGGCCCAGGGCATGATCCTGGAGTCCCAGGATCGAGTCCCATGTCGGGCTCCCTGCATGGAGCCTGCTTCTCCCTCTGTCTGTGTCTCTGCCTCTCTCTCTCTCTCTCTCTCTCTCTCTCTGTGTGTGTGTGTCTCTCGTGAATAAATAAATTCTTTAAAAAAAACGAAACCATCAAGCTTATCAGGTTCCATTTGAGATCAATGAAATAAAACCACCCTTGGATAACTGGGGGGCAGAGGTAAAAAAAGGTAACTTGCTCTACCCTACGAGTCACCAAAGCAAAGTGGCCCAAGGCCAGTTGAGCCTCACCAGCCCATTTACTGTCACCAGTGCCTACGCGAAGAACGGCAGCTTCAAAATGGGCTTCCCCTGGTCCCAGACAACTTCTCATTCCTTCCAAGTCATTGCAGGAGCCCTCGGGAAAAGTCCTCTTCTCTTCCACACCCGCTCGGGCTCCTGGAAGCCAGGCCCATTTTTCTTTGCAGCTCCCCGCCTTCCAGAAGCTGTGCTTCTGGTCTCTGACAACACCACAAGTGACAGTGGCGTTAGTACCGAGCCTCGATGGCAATAATCCCAGCAGAACAACAACACAGCAGCACTGACTAGGACGTGCTACGTGCTCGGTGCCAAGTGATTCGCATTGGCTCGGAAACTTGGAGCTTCTCTCCTCGTCACGGCCACCCCAGGAGAGAGACACTGGGATCTCCTTGTTCCACAGGAAGAAACTGAGGGTCTGGGAACTAATCTCACCCCAAACGGGAAGCGGGGGAGCCGAGGTGCCAGCTCAGGAAATCTAATCTAGAGCCAACGTTCTGCTGTCACCAGGTGCTGCTGCTCCTGCCCAGGCTCCGGAGCCCAGGGGTTGCGGGCGCTCGGGGTGCGCCCGGAGCCCTGATGCCCAGCCCCATGGACTGGAGGCCACGACACCACGGCTACCACTGTGGATGTCACTGTCTGGGTCATCATCATCTGTAATGAAAGATGACTGCTGTCATCGCTGTCCCCAAGCCAGATGAGGCCCTTCCGAGAGCTCCATCCTCCCAGAAGAGTTAGAGGTGAGCTCATGGGAGCTGCACCAGCACTGTTCTTGAAATCCCTGTCCCCGGGAGCCACCGGCCTGTTGTCTTTGCCCCAACTACCTCCCCTCGAGTCTTCCTTCCCCCAGCAGTGCTTCCCCAGGGAACTTCTCAAACCCTCCTCTAAAGGTTCCCCGGTGCACCCACATGATCATACTCCAGACAGCACAGATGCTGTGGCTGCCCCCAGAAGAACGAGTGCCACCCCAAGTTTGGAGTGAATGTCGAGACCAGTGAAGCCACAGACACACCAAGAGGGTATAAAAAGGGAAAGCAGGATAGACTCTCCAGGATGTTTTCAAAAGGCTTGAGAGAGCAGGGCAGGGAGGCTGCCTTGGGGCTGGGTGGCTTGGATGGTGCCACGGTGGGAGCACCCGGGTCGTCTGACCAGGGGCAGAAGGAGCGGGGAGACTTGAACCCCGCCAGCAGACATTAGAAGTGGAGTCAGACCCCTTCTTACAACACATGTTTGCATCTTAGGGTAAAATGGAATTTAGACTCAAGTCAGAAAAACCCTTTTGCCCAACAGCATGTGGTTACTTTGCTGATGGAAATCCAGAGCACCAGACTTCCACCAATGTATTCTCAAACATCCTATCTATAGGGGCTCCTGGGTGGCTCAACGGCAGAGCGTCTGCCTTGGGCTCAGGGCGTGATCCCGGGGTCCCGGGATCGAGTCCCTCACTGGGCTCCTTGCATGGAGCCTCCTTCTCCCTCTGCCTGTGTCTCTGCCTCTCTCTCTGTGTCTCTCATGAATAAATAAATAAAATATTTAAAAAACAGCTATCTATAAAAAGGCACAACTTTTTTTTAAATTTTATTTATTAATCTCTATACCCAATATGGGGCTCGAATTCATGACCCCAAGATCAAGAGTCATATTCCACCAAATGAGCCAGGCAGGAACCCCATAAAGGGCACAGTTTGATGTGTTTCTTTTTTATTTATTTATTTATTTTTTTTTTATTTATGATAGTCACAGAGAGAGAGAGAGAGAGAGAGAGAGAGGCAGAGACACAGGCAGAGGGAGAAGCAGGCTCCATGCACCGGGAGCCCGATGTGGGATTCGATCCCGGGTCTCCAGGATCGCGCCCTGGGCCAAAGGCAGGCACCAAACCACTGTGCCACCCAGGGATTCCTGTGTTTCTTGATCATAAAGATCATCCATGTTTGAGGTACTTGGGAGCAGCATTATGTAATTCATGTCATTTGACTTGTATCATTTGATTTTTATAGATTTGAAGGGTCTTTTTATTTAAATTTTACTTAGTTACCATACCACATTGGTTTCTGGAGTAGAATTCAGTGATTCATCGCTCACATACAACACCCAGCGCTCATCACAGCAAGTGCTCTCCTTAATCCCCAACCCCATTGAGCCCATCCCCCACCCACCTCCCTCCATCAACCCTCCATTTGTTCCCTATAATTTAGAGCCTCTGATGTTTTCTTCTTGTTCAACTAATCATAGAATTATCTTTTTTTAAAAGATTTTATTTATTTATTCATGAGAGACACAGGCAGAGGGAGAAGCAGGCTCCCTGTGGGACTCGATCCCAGGACCCCAGGATCACACCCTGGGCTGAAGGCCGTGCTAAACCGCTGAGCCACCCAGGCTGCCCTAGAATTATCTTTTTTGAAAAAGGTTTTATTTGAGAGACACCACAGGTGGGGAGAGGGGCAGAGGAGAAGTAAGCTCCCCAGTGCAGGGCTCGATCCCAGGACCCCAGGATCATGACTGGAACCAAAGTCAGATGCGTAACCGACTGAGCCACCCAGGTGCCCCAATTACAGAAGCTCTCTGGACTCCCAACCTTGAAAGTCTCCCTTTCACCTTTCTTTTACTCTTTTCTACCTCCAGGTTCTAACCACTGGGATTTTACTTATACATTGTACAAGTTGATGACATTTATATCCCTTTTGTTAGCATCATTTTCTGTGCTTTGAGTCCTGATTGATGCTGAAAGTTAAAAGATTAATTAACAGCATTCACACTATTATGAGTTAAGTCAGTATTATAAGGTATCGAACCAAACCATGTACTGCAATTACAGCTTCTTAGCCAATTCCTATGTCTTGACCATTGTGACGCTCAAGAACGTTCACATAGATTTTTCTTTCTTACGTTCAAAATTATGCCATGTTTTGCATGGTTTTTGTTTATATTTTTTCTGGACCTTATGATTTCCTTTCCTTTTTTCTTGTTGGGAAAGTAAATTACAGACAGTACCTTCTTCACCACATCCCCCTAATGCCTCTCAATTTCTTACTAATTCCTTCTATTGTTCGAAATGTAGTCCTCTTTTTTTTTGCTTGAAGCTCACTAACCACCTGAGCTGGTTGCTTCATACTTGGTACATAGCTTCTTATTACAACTTTTTGTATCCTAGAGTTTGAAATGATCTTTCTCTTTGTATTCTAGTTTTGTGGTTTTGGTTTTGTTTGCCTTAATCACATCCTCTTATTCTTCCTTTCTCTCTCTATGGAATCTCTGTTTTCCTTGAAACCCTTCTTCCAAAATTCTTCTTCTCCTATCTGGCCTGATTGTTATGAAGATCTACTGCAGAGTCTAAATCCTGGGGCTTCTGTTCACTCCTCTTAAGAGTTAGAACCACAGCTTTGGTCTATATCCATCCCCTTTGTTGGCTTACTCTCTTGGTTTGATGGCTCAATCCCTAAACCTTCCTAAGAAAGAGAGCAGGAAAAGTGAATTTTCTGAGTCCTTGCATATCTAAAAAGTGTCTATATTCTGACCTCACACTTCATTAATACCTTGGCTGGGGCGACAAGCACTATCAATAGTCTCTTCCCTCATAGTAATACAAGACTGAGCTGGTCACAGGCTGCCCAAAATGAAGACGACATTGCCCAGCCTCCCTTGTAAGCAAGTATGGACAATGAATACAAGAAGTGACATATAGCAGCTTTCTGGAATCATCCAGGAGAGGCAGTTCACATGAACCATTGGTGCTCTTCTTTATCAACCTTCCTTTCACACTGCTGCCTGGAACATGAATGCTATCATCTTGTACCATGGAGTCAAGGTCATGCGTTGTATAGCAACAAAACAGGAAAAGACTAGGTCTCTGAAGGTCATAGCAGCTCTGGGATGCTTACTGGGACTTTTACATAAGGGAAAAAGAGAAAAGAAAGGGGGGAAAACTGAATTTTTTCAGGTGACTTATTTTGGGGTTCTGGCAAAGCTGTACCTAATCCTGTAAAACAGGTTGGGTATAGAAACATGATGAAATCATTTTCTCTAAGAACACAGAAAGCATTATTCCACTGATGTCTACCATCCAGTGCCACTAATCTATAAAAACCAGTTCTCATTCATTATATATGACCTGTTTTTTTTCCCTCTCTGACCTTATTCATCTCTGATATTCTGAAATTCACAATAAGTGAATTTCTTTCTGATTTGCTCTCATTAGGTCCTTTCAATTAAGAGTTCCCACTTCATTCGACTCTAAGATCCTTGTTTTATTTCTAAGTTCATTCCTTCCTCTTTATTTTGTCCATTCTGTTTCCAGAGGGATTCTTTTTTCTACTAGTTGGATACTAGACCTCTGGATTTGAGACTGAGTTTCGTTTTTCTTTCATAACCTGTCTTTTAAAAATGTTTCCCATGCCCAATCTTTCTACTGAATTTTAAATATTGCAGTCATGGGACGTCTGGGTCGCTCAGCAGTTGAGCATCTGCCTTCGGCTCAGGGTGTGATCTTGGGTCCGAGGATCGAGTCCCACATCGGACTCCCTGTGAGGGGACTGCTTCTCCCTCTGCCTGTGTCTCTGCCTCTCTCTGTGTGTCTCTCAGGAATAAATAAATAAAATCTTTAAAAATATATGGCATTTATGTTTTAATTTCTGAGAGCTGTCTTGCTCCCTAATTGTACATAGTATCCTGCTCTTACATAACAATGCAATTTCTTCTCGAGTCGCTCTGTAGTAGTTTTCTATCAATACGTGGTAATACCCCAAACTTAGTGGTTAAGAACAATAAGCCTTTATTATCTCAGAGTTTTTGTGAGCCAGGCATCCAGGAGCCACATAGCTGGGTGGTTCTGGCTTGGGGTCTCTCACAAGTATATGAGCGCATACACATGACTACTAGCAGGATTCAGAAGATCTGCTCCCAAGTTCATTCACATGATTGCTGACAAGCTTCGGTTCCCTCCCACATGGACCTCTTTCACAATATGGACACTGGCTTTCTTCTTCCTAGGGATGCCTTCACAACATGGCAGTTGGCTTGCATGTTGGTTTGGAGAGTAGGGAAGGAGAAACAGAAGCCAAAATGAAAGCCCCAGGCTCTTAGCAGTTTTTAACCTAATGTTGCAAGTGGTATGACATCACTTTTGCCATACTCTGTTTGCTCACTAGAGATGATTCACTAAGTTCAGGTCACACTCAAGGAGAGACAATATAGGGGAAGAGTATACCCCCCAAAATTGTGAACATATCTTTACAACTACTACAGTCTCTAGGTTGCTAATTAGTTTGTTTTTAAATTACCTCCTGAGTCACTTCCTCTTCTTTCATCGAGCTCTTTCTTGGTTATGCTGCAGGCTGTCCTCAAATATCTAGAAACTCATAGTTGTTCATTTAAATGGCAAAATGAGAAAATGCGAAGGTTGACTGGGCTTCCATGTGGAAGGATTTGGGACTGGCAGGTTTTAGGGTGAATAGTCAGGATACTGGCTAGTCCCTAATCCCAAAATGACAAGGTCATTATGCTGAGACATACTCCCCAAAATATCGGCCTTGGTTCTTCCTATACCAATAGTTCAAATATTTTAGGAAAGTCTCTGCAAGAAACCTTCCTATTCCTGTTGGTAGAACTCTGTGTGATAAACATTGAAGCAAATGAAGAGTGTTTTCCCCAAGGAAGCATGGTTTTTAGAGTCTTTCAGTCATTTAGAAGGAAAATATGAAGCTGAGGAACACCATCATTTTCTTTTGAAGGTATAACTTGGACTTCTGAGTTTGACAAGATTCTGGGAAAAGTAGTTCTGGGAAACCTACTTTGGTGATGTTAAACACACCATTTTCTGACAATTTCTAATTTGGATATCCTCCTGGCACCTTATTTTGCTTGGGACTAAATTCCTGGCCACCAGCTGTACAGGAAGGGAAGGGGAGTGAAGAGATTGACTCATGTCCGCACAGATTCTCAGCTAATCCTCATCCTGCCAGTTCTTCTGAAACACCTGCCAATTTCCAGACCTGGCCTCACAAAGATGACAGTGCAAGGATTCTTGCAAGGAGCCCATTTTCTCCTTTTGCCTGGGAGGTAGACCGCTCTGGAGCTACAAAATTGCTAAAATGAGAGTCCTGAACTTATCGCTAACTAGCTTTGTAATCTTAGCAAAGAATTTTCCTATGCGTGTCTCATTTACAAAATCAGAGGAATAGACTAATTGGCCTTTAAGTTTCCTTACAATAATGGCAATCACATTCAGCCAGGATTGGAAACGTTCCTGGCAGCTATATTTCATATATTTTGAAATATAAAAAATCTAGTACATGGTAAAAAAATAAAATAAAATGAACTCAAGCTGAGAATACATAGGAAAAGCAAGACCAAGCTTCCAAAAAATGTATTTTTGGTCTGTATTTTTTTCAAATATTGCAAGAAACCTTCCTATTCCTGTTGGTAGAACTCTGCGTGATAAACATCGAAGCAAATGAGTGTTTTCCCCAATGAAGCATGGTTTTTAGAGTCTTTCAGTCATTTAGAAGGAAAATATGAAGCTGAAGGACACCATCATTTTCTTTGGAAAGTATAACTTGGACTTCTGAGTTTGACAAGACTCTGGGGAAAGTAGTTCTGGGAAACCTACTTTGGTGATGTTAAACACACCATTTTCTGACAATTTCTAATTTGGATATCCTCCTGGCACCTACTCTAATGCTTTTATTGACTTTTTGCTCAAGTTTGTCTTCTAAATTTTGAGTAATGAAAAATCACCCAGGGGCGCCTGGCTGGCTCAGTAGGAGGAACACGCAACTCTTGATCTTGGGGTCATGAGTTCGAGCCCCACTTCATGTGTGGAGAGTGCCTAAATCAACAAAACTTTTTTAAAAAAAGAAAAAGAAAAACTTTTTAAAAAAAAGAAAAAGAAGAAGAAGAAAATCACCCAAATATTTTGTAATTCTGCTTTGTAGTTATCCTTCACAGTAATCTTATTTTAAAGTAATATCAATATGATGGTATGGGTTGATGAATAACAGCATGTTACATTTTGAAATAAGTAGGGGAAAGGAGTGAAGTCAATGGAGAATCATGAAAAGTCACAGTGACATTTTTAGTTCAGGTACAACCAACCACTTGAGAGTAAGAGAGATCTCAAGACCTACTCATAGATACAAAACAAGTTCAAGACTCAGGAAAAGCATGGCTATTTGTGGATAAACATTCATATCCACTCCAGCAATTATATTGTACTGAACTCTACACAGAACCCTTTTAAGGATTAGCCACAGTAAAAGACGTCAGGGGGATAACCCGACTAAATCTCAGGGCATAGACCTTTTTGTTCTTCTCCACCAAAAATGTATCAGAACACCTCAGACTTGCAAAGGGCCTCCCAAGCCATTCGTTACTGTCACCTTTATCAGAAAGCGGAATTTCATTCTCCAATATCCTCACTTTAATAAATCCAGCCAATGAAGGTTCACTTCCTCTTAAGGGAGCTGTTTCTGAACATCCTCTAATGGTGGGCAGATTACTACTTTTATCTAGATGAAACCTGCTCCCTTCCAACTTCCATCAATTGCTTCTTACTTTGCCCTTTGGCGACAGAGTATTAGTCTCGACCTTTCCCACACACCAATTCTGAAAGCACTACCATATTTCCTTTGAAACTTTTCTTCTCTGGGTTAAATGATCCCATCCCTTCATCTAGTTTTACAAAACTCCTTTGCTGTCATGGTCACACACACCCTTCACTGCTCTGGCTCACCCCTATGCTTCTTCTGAAGTGCAGATACTAAGTCAGCACGGGTTCTGTTCGGATGTCACCCTAGGGATCCAAGAGAAGGCAATACACAATGAGTCAACAATAGAGCGTATGTGGGAGCTGTAGAAGCCATGTGTCAGTCTTGAAAGGATGTATCAGGGATACCTGGGTGGCTCAGTGATAGAGCGTCTGCCTTTGGCTCAAGTCACGGTCCCAGGGGTCCCAGGATCGAGTCCCACATCGGGCTCCTCATAGGGAACCTGCTTCTCCCTCTGCCTGTGTCTCTGCCTCTCTCTGTGTGTCTCTCATGAATAAATAAATAAATCTTTTTTAAAAGGGATATATCGTTCCATCCTTTCTTCCTGAAACATTTTACTGAAGGGCTACCCTGTGCTGTGAGGCTGTAAGGATGAAAAAGAAAATCAGTATCAGAGCTGAAATCTGTAATCTTACCTTCTCTCTCTTTTTTTTAATCTTACCTTCTCAATGTGACAAAAAGCACAACAGATTGGCAAATGGAAGGAGCCCAGAACCCTCAAACTGTCTCCAAATTTTCTATTTTTTACATTTTGGTAGTTGAGGCCAGGCAGGATCTTGGAAGTCTGTTCTGTTTTGTCTTGTGTTTAGTGAGGCATGGAAAGCCAGGTATTAGCAGCCCAGAGCGTAGTATAACAGCAGGAAACCTTACCTGAGAGTCAAATGACCTGGCTTTAGGTCCAGGCCCTCGCAGCAACTGACGCTGTGATCCTGGATGCGTTCCTTCATCTCTGTGGACATCAGCTTTCCCACCTACAAATGTGAAAAATAAATCAGCTTCATCACTCTTTGAAGATAAGGACCAGGACCACATGACGTGTGGAAGTCCAGTCCCACTGTAAGATGTAGGTTTCTGGGGTCCCTGGGTGGCTCAGTTGAGCACCTGCCTTGGGCTCAGGTGGTGATCATAGGGTCCCGGGATTGAGTCTCACATCGGGCTCCGTGCAGGGAGCCTGCTTCCCCCTCTGCCTGTGTCTCTGCCTCTCTGTGTGTCTCTCATGAAAAAAATAAATAAAATCTTAAAAAAAAAGATGTAGGTTTCTTTTCTGCAATTCAATCAGAGACAGACTCGTTGGCCATTCTGCTTCAGGAAGCGCCTTCCCCAGGGAATGTGCTCTCTCCCTCACCCCTACACCTCCTGTGAGAAGGGCCCTTGTGGCTCACAAGAACTCGGGAGAGGCAGGTACAGAGAAGGAGAAGAGGGCTTCACAAGGTGGAGAGGAAGTAAGGGAGTTGCTGACTAAAGTGCCTTCGAGCCTTAGATTCACAGATGAGAAGGAAAAAGGATTTCAAGTAGGCCTTCCAGAGTGACCAGTCGGCTTTAGTAGGGAAATAAAAAAAAAGTATCATTTAAAACTAAAGACCTATAGTAGGAGGACAAAAGTACCAAGGCAAAGCTGCCTGGGTTAGCTAAAATTCCAATGGCAGGGGTGCCTGGGTGGCTCGGTGGTTGAGCACCTGCCTTCAGCTCAGGTCATGATCCTGGGGTCCTGGGGATGGAGTCCCGCATTGGGCTCCCCAGGATATCTATTTGTATTTCTCCTTCTGCCTCTCTCTGTGTGTCTCTTGTGAATAAATAAAAATCTTCCAAAAAAAAATCCATAGAACTGTAGGGGTGCCTGGGTGGGTCGTTCAGTTGGACAACTGGCTCTTGATTTCAGCTCAGGTCACAGTCTCATGGGTCATGAGATCGAGCCCCTCATTGTGCTTTATGCTCCGCAGGGAGTCGGCTTCTCCCTCTGCCCCTCACCCTGTGATGGCTCTCTCTCTCTCTCTCTCATAACTAAATAAAATCTTTTAAAAAATAAATAAAGTAAAATTCCAATGGCAAATATAGCAAACTCTAGAGAGAGAACATTTCAACAAAACAAGAATGAAAAAATACAATAGTGATAGTGTCACACACACACACACACACACACACACACACACAAATCAGGACTTCCTGGGAAATAAGCTTACGTTCCCCTTCCATTCTGTGGTTTCTCCCTGACCAGCCCACACAGAATCTATCCCACATCCTCCGTGTCAGTCAAGCCTGGGTGTGTGCCTTTGTTACAGCCCTGGTCATGCTGCATTGCAGCCACTTGCACATATGTCTGTTTTACCCATTTGGTTGTGATTTTTTCAGGAAATCCTTCATCTTAGAATCCCCCGGCTCTTGTACTATGTAAGACCTAAAGTAGATTCTCAGTAAATGACTTTTTTTTTTTAGTAAATGACTTTTAAATTGGCCTCTGGCAAGGGTCAAATGCCAACGCTAACCATCTCTAAGAACTTTCATTTATTTATTTATTTTTATTTATTTATTTATTATTAATTTATTTTTCTTATAAATTTATTTTTATTGGTGTTCAATTTGCCAACATATACCATAACACCTAGTGCTCATCCCATCAAGTGCCCACCTCAGTGCCTGTCACCCAGTCACCCCCACCCCCCCGCCCACCTCCCCTTCCACCATCCCTAGTTCGTTTCCCAGAGTTAGAAGAACTTTCATTTAAAGGAAATTTGGATACAACTATTGGAGGAAGGGTGTTGGATTAACTGTAGCCAGTTTAAGTTTACTAGAATACCAGGAATTTCTGGTCCTGCCAGAAGTAGTTCTAGGCTCTATTAATTATGGGCTTCATGTGAAGCTCTGGAGGGAAACAGATTGACCCTCAAAGGTTGGAAAGCTCAGAATCATCCCAGCACTGAACTCAGTGAAAGCAATTCACTCCCAAGTTCACACTGCATCCGGGGAGGTCTCTACCTTTACCACTGAAGTCTATTCACGTGCTCCCTTGTCTAACAGGTTCAAGAAACCTTTAAAGCATAGCCAAGAAAGTTTACCTCTGAGAAGTCCATGAAATAGGAGGCGAGGAAATCTCAACCAGACACAGGATACATGCTTTTTGGTTTGCAAAATGCTCTCTCTGCACAGTGCCCACCTTCCTAAGCACAACACACACACACACACACACACACACGAGCTCGCGCATCTCTGTCGCCACCACAGATTGTTCTGATAGTTTCAGGAGGCCATGAGAAAAATGAGGCTAGAAGCTCTCTCATAACCTCTTTCTAGCATCTTAGAAAGCCACCCACGATGCCCAAAGAACACTTTGGAGGCAATCAAATTCATTCATTTGTTAACGGGGTCCCAAATATGGTCATACTAAATTCAGATGTACCAGGAAGTCCCTGAAACTCTGATATCCTTTTTTTTTTTTAAGATTTTACTTATTTATTCATGAGAGACACAAAGAGAGAGGCAGAGACAGAGGCAGAGGGAGATGCAGGCTCCTCGAGGGGAGTCCAATGTGAGACTCGATCCTGGGACTCTGGGGTCATGACCTGAGCCGAAGGCAGACCCTCAACCACTGAGCCACCTAGGCGTCCCCTCTCTGAGGTCTTTTATCCCTATCCCCTCCACATCCTGATGCAGCCGGGGGTAGGAGGGAGGAGGAAACTAGACACTAGGTTTAATTCAGTCCAATAAACTCATACCCATTCATAATCTGAACTGTCCCTTTAGGTAATTATCTCTCCAGCCAAATCTTGGATGGAAAGCCTATTGCCTTGCTGTGGACTCAACCCAAAATGGAATTTCAAGTGAGCAACGCCTTCTCAGTTCTAGCAGGTATTAGCCCTTCCCCCAAAGTCTAGCAATAATGAGGCAATGAAATCTGCAGAGATAGACCTCTCTCAACATATTTCAAAAATATAGTATTTGATTTATATTTTCATTCACTCGTTCGCATGTGCTGAACACCTGCTGCATGACCCACCTCTTCTGGATTCAGACAATACATAAATATATGAGGCAGACAAGGTTCTGCCCCAGAGGAGCACAGCCAGTGAGGAAGAGACCAACAAACACAGAAAATTCAACACAGAGCGAGAAGTCCCGGACAATGATTGGCTCCAAGGATGCAATGCTCAGAGACAGCATGTGATAGCAAGAGAGCATGTTTGATCTGGGAACACCCTTAAGATCCCCTAGTCTGGTGATTCTCAGGGCTGGCACTGCATCGGAATCCTTCATTACTCAGGAATTGCCAAATCAGACATATTGCCTGGACTCCACCCCAGACACTGAGTAGGAATATCTGGGGACTGGACCCAGAGGTGTCATATTTTCTAACACTTCTCAGATAGATGACCATGCTGCCAGCCCACAGTCTCGTGTTTGGGAATCACTGACCTGGCCCAGAGGTTTACAAACCTTTTTTTTTTTTTAATCCAGAAACTGCTTGATAATAAAAAGAGAAGAAATGTTCCTGCCGCTGCTGGATACCCAAAAGTAATGAGTCCATACGTGCCCCCAAAGATGTGTACAAAAACGTTCATAAGAGCTCTGTGCACTGCAGCCCCATGCTACAAATGAGCCAGATGCCCAATGACAGCAGAGTGACTAAGGAAACTGTGATGTAGGGGCACTTGGGTGACTCACTTAAGTATGCGACTCCTGATGTTGGCTCAGATCATGACCTGAGATCCTGAGATCAAGCTCCACGTCAGGCTCCACGCTCAGCGAGGAGCCTGCTTGAGATTCTCTCTCTCTCCCTCTTTCTCTCTCTCTCAAATAAATAAAATCTTAAAAAAAAAAAGACCTGATGTAGTCACAGAACAAAATACTGAAATACTACTCAGCAATGAAAAAGAATGGAGGGGACCCCTGGGTGTCTCAGCAGTTGAGTGTCTGTCTTCTGCCCAGGGCCTAATCCTGGAGTCCTGGGATCGGGTCCCTTATCGGGCTCCCTGCATGGAGTCTGCTTCTCCCTCTGCCTGTGTCTCTGCCTCTTTCTCTCTCTCTATGTCTCTCTCCTGAATAAATACATAAAATCTTTAGAAAAAAATGTTCTGTGTCTTGAACCGGGTGGCAGTGAGAGAGGGTCATGTGCCTTTCGTCAGACTTCGTTGAGCTATACCCTTAGGATCTGTGCACTTTCCCATATACAACTTATACCACAAAAAAAAGTTTAGGGCCCAACAAGGCACAGTCACCTCCCAAGGAAGCGTGAGCAAGCACAGCAGAGCAAGCGGAGCCGGAAACGCCACAAACAGGCCCAATCAGGCCCCCTCACCGCCCAGACAGGGGGTGCGCCTCCCAGTAAGGGCAGAGCAGAGCCGGGAGTGGAAATGAATCTGCCACAAGTAACTACATCAGAAATCCATTAGACACAAAATGGGAAAAATTTTTTTAAAGAAAGGAACAACCCAACCCACCGCAATTGTTGCCGTGACCTAAACAAGGCAAGAGGGAAGCAAAGCAGGCCAGGTCAGAATGTTCCCTTCTGAGCATCTATTCATTCCCTGGATCACCTTTGTCATCCCTCTTTCTGCATCATCACAAAGCCTCATTTATTCAGTTGCCGCTAATTGGGAAGTAATGATAGTTTGGGTAGCTGCTCCCACTGAAGTCACCTATTACTCAGCAACTCATTCTTCCGTGAAGGAGCGAATTAGCAGCAAAAAGACACTTAGAGGCAGGATGTGTGCAATACTTTTAAAAAATTAAAAAAGCCAAGCCGGTCTCAAGTAACAGCAGGCACATTAGAAATGGTGACAAGCACCTGTCACCCTGCAAGTCCCGGCTTAGATACTGTCTGCGTGCTGTGGCTTCCCTGACCCAGCGCCCGACTGGCAGCTGCCTTGCCCGGATCCTCAGGGCCTGGGTCCCACGTCCCCCGAAACATTTTCCTCATTACCATCTAATACCTTGAGTCGTCCTTGACCTCCTCTGGCGGGTTGTGAGCTGGGGGGACCCTTGGTGTGCTCCGCGAACAGTGAGCAGCAGGTGTGACTGCGATGAAGGACACACGTCGCTGGGGCTCTGGGTATCTGGATGTGAACTCGACATTCCGGATCCCTGTCTAAAATCTCAGCTATTGGGGTGCCCGGGGGGGGGCTCACTTGGTTAAGCGTCTGCCTTCGGCTCAGGTCACGATCTCGGGGTCCTGGGATGGAGCCCCAGGCCGGGCTCCCTGCTCAGGGGGAGGTGGTGTGCTCCTCCCTCTCCCTCTCACCCTCCCCCCAAGCCCATTCCCCCCACCCCTCACCCTCGTGTGCTCTCTCCCTGTCTCCCCATCTCGCTTTCCGAAATAAATAAAATCTTCATAAATAAATAAATAAATAAATAAATAAATAAATAAATAAATACCATGAAAAAATAAATCAATAAGTTCCCAGCTCTTGGGGCCCCTGGCTGGGTCGGTGGAGCATGCGACTCTTGATCCTGGGATTGTATATTTGAGCCCCGCGTTAGATGTAGAGATCACTTAAAAATAAAATCTTACAAATAAAAAAAATCAAATAAATTAAATCCCAGTTTTTGCGGGACCAAAAAAAAGAAAAGAAAACCTACAGCAAGGAGTTCTTTATGGCTAGACTATAAGACAAAGGCGGGGGTAGGGGGCTGAAGGAAGTGGCTAGTGTTGAGGGGGGGTCAAGGGCCAAGACAGAAAGGAAGAAAGGACATCGTACATCTTGTTAGGATTTAATCAGATACCAAATGAGGGGGCACCTGGGTGGCTCAGTGGTTGGGCGGCTGCCTTCAGCCCAGGGCATGATCCCGGGGTCCTGGGATCGAGTCCTGCATCGGGCTCCCCAGAGGGAGCCTGCTTCTCCTTCTGCCTGTGTCTCTCATGAATAAATAAAGTCTTTAAAAAAAAAAGATAGCAAATGGGGAACCACTGGCAGCTTTCGAAGCAAGGAAGTGAAATAACCAGATTTCTGTTCAAAAGTTTTCCTCTCTTGAATTGTGTGTGAAAGGAGAAAGTGCAGCATGGACACAAACAGGCCAGTAGGGGTCACTGGGGGGTCTTAATGAGCCAGTAGGGGTCACTGGGGGGTCTTAATGAGGGTGCCAGGAGTGGGACTGGGAGCAGGAGGGTGGGTTCCCATGGTATCTTTAGGCGGTGGAGCCTCTGAGACGCCAATCCTGGTTTGCACAACATGGTCAGGGGATGCTAAACTGTCAGGTGACCGGCAGCTCCTTACATTACACATGCACAGGCCAAGTGGTTGTGAAATAAAAATGTTTAAATGATGAACCAGGCAGGACACCTGGCAGGCTCAGTTGGTGGAACATGAAACTCTTGATCTCCAGGTCATGAGTTCAAGCCCCATGTTGAGCATAGAGCTTACTAGGGTTGGTTTTTTTTTTTTAAGATTTTTTTATTTATTCATTTGAGACAGAGAGAACGAGTAAGACCATGAACAGGGGGGAGGGCAGAGGGAGAAGCAGACCCCTCAGTTGAGCAGGAAGCCAGATGTGGGGCTCGATACCAGGACCCCAAGACCATGACCTGAGCTGAAGGTGGATCCTTAACTGACTGAGCCACCCAGGTTGGGTGCCCCTTTGTAGAGCTTGCTTTAAAAAAAAAAAATTACAAGGGGTCCTGGCTGGCTCAGTCAGAGGAATATATGACTCTTGATCTTATGGTTGTGAGTGGGGGTCAAGCCCCCATGTTACCTAGAAAAATAAAATCTTCAAAAATAATCAAAATGAATAAATTAAAATAAACCAGTGAATAAACGATGAACCCAGGGACAGGCATTTGACTCTGTTACTCGTTCACTACCTAGCTTCAATCCCATCTGCCCAGGGACGGAGCCCTCCTCTGACCCTGACCCCCGCGGTCAGAAGAGCAGATCCTATGCTTCACATCCTCAATTAATAAGAGCACATGTCAGGACAGCCCTGGTGGCACAGCGGTTTGGCGCCGCCTGCAGCCTGGGGTGTGATCCTGGAGACCCAGGATCGAGTCCCACGTCGGGCTCCCTGCATGGAGCCTGCTTCTCCCTCTGCCTGTGTCTCTGCCTCTCTCTGTATCTCTCATGAATGAATAAATAAAATCTTTAAAAAAAGAAATAAGAGTCTCATGAAATATTACATACGAACATGCTCCGGGATTGTTATTCCCTCTAGAAGACCTGAGTTTCTCAGGGGGAGCATTTCTCCCTCGGATTCTTTTCTGGTATAGAAATATCTGAGCAGGACCAGTGCCTTTCCTCAAATATACGCTAGGGGCTCTGACTTTTCTTTGGAGTCTATAGACCCCTTTGCAGGTTTATAGCATTTCCAAAAAACTGGGGGACTCCCCAAAACCACAATGGATTTCAGGACCTGTGGACAGTGTTGACTGGTACAGAGTTGTGGTCTCCAGAATAGGGTCTCTGTCAGCCCACTGATTTTATTCATATCACTAAACTACTAGGAAACAACAAATATTCCTGATTCACTACACTTAACTCCAGAAATGTGGTTCTAGTTCTTAAAATTAAACTCGACTTAGGTGTCTCAGTGAAGGATTAGGAAGCACCAGAGAAATATCATGATCTATGAACAGAAGGGAGTCATCTTCCAGACCATTGCATTCCCTCAGTTCTAGCATACTCCATGGGGATTTCTTTTTTTTAAGATTTTATTAATTTATTCATGAGAGACACAGAGAGAGAGAGGGAGAGAGAGAGAGAGAGAGAGAGAGAGAGAGAAGCAGGCTCCTCGCAGGGAGCCA
Source organism: Canis lupus dingo (assembly GCF_003254725.2). Lineage (NCBI taxonomy): Eukaryota > Metazoa > Chordata > Mammalia > Carnivora > Canidae > Canis > Canis lupus. The sequence goes on along the minus strand of NC_064281.1, from coordinate 115,455,822 downwards.
GATGTAGGACTCGATCCCTGGGCCTGGGCTCACGCCCTGAGCTGAAGGCAGACACTCAACCACTGACCACCCAGGCATCCCTCTGTGGGGATTTCTAAGCACCCCAAACTAAGGCTTGACTTGGACCATGGCAGGTACTCAAAAAACACATGAAGCATGTCATCTTGCAATATGGTAAATCTTATTTCATTCCTGTATCATCAATGAAAAGCCAGCACACACACACTGAATTGATTTCGGAAGCCTGTACAAGGAACATGGGACCAGATGCTAGGGTGGAAGCCAGCCTGGACAAGCCCATGACAACATTAGCGACCATTCGCCCAGAGCTTCCCATATGCCAAGCACTTTTTCTTATTTAATCCTTACAACAACCTTGGCACATTGGTGATATCATCATCATCATCATCATCATCATCATCATCATCATCATCATTTTATGCATAAGGAATCTGAGGTCCATCCAGGTGAGGTGACATGCCCTGGTTCACACAGCAGATAAGCAGCAGAGCTATAAATTTGAATCCGGGTCTGTCTGACTCCGGAAGCTCTTAACCACTATGATTCATGGTCTCTTAACAAGAAAGACTGCTTTTTATGTTTTCAAAACCAAAATCAATAAAATCCAAGAGTTAAATCAGCAAAATCCAGCCCAAAGATGGTCATAGTACGCGGTGGGGAGCCATAATAGTACCAGACCGTGGGTGGGGGCTGTTCTATAACTGATATAATGACGCAAAAATGAGGCAGACACTGAGAAAGGAAAAAGCCAGTTTCACCGTGGCTGATGCAGTCCCATGACTTCTGACCTTGCTCTGCAGTTCCTAGTTCCTTTTAGCTGAGTTCACTTGTCCCTGGGCCTGCAAGGTTAGCCCCATTCAGCTTCTGGGCGAGTCTTCAGGACAAAGGAAAGACAGTGCACCTGCCTCTCTCCCCACCTCCTCCCAGGGGCACTTTGGTGTCATTCCAAGTGCTGACCATGGGCCCCTGAGTCACTGCTTCCTGTTCCTCTCTCCACCTTTCAGGAAGCTCCGGTCTTCTCACCCAGTAGGCCCCAGATCCCAGGACGGGGAAAGAAAGGGCCAAGCCTAAGCATGCTACCTTGTGCAACTGCTGTCTCCCAAACAAGGGGTTTCCAAAAAGTCAAGTGGTCAGTACAGATTAAGCAAGTTGCAACGTATAGTTAATACAAGGGCTACTTAAAGTGATGGGCGAATAACCTTGAAGCGAATTTCATCATTAGGAGAGCAAGACACTCTTGGTCATGAGAGAGGGCCTCTGTTGTTTAGAAAAGCAAACGGGAAGTGGATTATGAAAAGCGAAAAAAGTAATACAACTGTTTGAAAATTCAGAGTCAGATAGAGAATCATGATCCGTGTGAGTTAAATGCTGGGGAGAGAATAATCAGTCCTGATTAGCTATTGTAAAGAAAGCAGGCTCCATAGTTACACTGCCTGGGCTTAAATCGTGGCTTAGGAAAGGAATTAAACTCCCTGGGCCCCATTTTACTCATCTTTGAAGCAGGGATGATAATTGCAATGATGGTGATAATAATAATAATAATAATAATAATAATAATGTGGAATAAGTTACCAAGATTTAATGAAATAATAGATACACATGCCTGATACAATCTAATGCTCATTAGGAACCCACTTAATGTTAGGACTATACCCCAAAATGATAAGAGCTAATGGTGTCCAGGCGAAGATTGCTTTTCATGCCAAAGACAGGACAATATCCCACAGTGCCCGCAAGAGAACAGACCCCCTAGGTCAATATTACATTAAAGATCGTCACAAGTACACTCTCCACTTGAAACCTCCCTCCTGGCTGTATCCCCACACTGAGGGCAAATGGAGTTTTGGCCTTTTCTCACTAAGCTTGTGATATTAGAAGCAATATAGTAGATAGATTTAAAGTTAGAGGATCCAGGGCAGCCCCGGTGGCGCAGCAGTTTAGCGCTGCCTTCAGCCCGGGGTGTGATCCTGGAGACCCTGGATCGAGTCCCACGTCGGGCTCCCTGCATGGAGCCTGCTTCTCCCTCTGCCTGTGTCTCTGCCTCACTGTGTCTCTCATGAATAAATAAATAAAATCTTTTTTAAAAATGAAGTTAGAGGATCCAAGCTTAAGTTTCACTTTCACCACATACTAATGATAGGTGGTAAATAACCCCAAACAAGCACCTAATACAACAGAAGCTCCATTTCTTCATTTGGTATCGTAAATCTGAAAATGGAAATGAGAGGGGCCTGGGTGGCTCAGTCAGTTAGGCGTCTGCCTTCGGCTCAAGTCATGATCCTGAGGTCCTGGGATAGAGACCCGTGTCAGGCTCTCTGCCCAGCAAGGAGTCTGCTTCCCCCTCTCTCCACCTCCCCCTGGTTGTGCTGCCTCTCTCTCATGTGCTTTCTCTCTCTCAAATAAATAAAATCACTTAAAAAAAATGAAAATGGAAGTGAAAACATGCTGGCTACTGGAAAGCATCATATCTGTAAGTTGGCCTTGGTAAGAGGTGCAGATGGGCAAGGACATGCCGGTACCCAGCATAATCACCTCCACAGGCATTTTGTGGCAATCCTAGCCTACCAATATCCAATGTTTTGGCTAGACCCACCCTTGTGGTTCTTATGATCGTAAGATGCCCCTCAGTAATAACTATCAGAAAACTTTGGGGGATGCCTGGGTGGCTCAGCGGTTGAGTGTCTGTCTGCCTTCAGCTTAGAGCATGATCCTGGGGTCCCGGGATCGAGTCCCACATCCGGCTCCCTGCATGGAGCCTGCTTCTCCCTCTGCCTGTGTCTCTGCCTCTCTCTCTCTCTCTCTCTCTGTGTGTGTGTGTGTGTGTGTGTGTTTCTCATGAATGAATAAATAAAATCTTTTTTAAAAAAGAAAAATAAATAAATTTTGGGGAAAAAACGGTTCATTACTTACAGGACCTGAAAATGGCATGGCGTACCTGGGGCCACACAGCAAGTTCACAGGCCTGGAGTTCTGCTTTCATTGGGATAGGGGTGGAACACTAGGGTTTCACAGACTCACTCCTTATTGGTGATTTTAAGACATAAGAGCCAGAATTTAAAGTGGAAGAAGATTAAAAAAAAAAAAGTGGCCCAAATGGTCAGTTTTTGAAATCAACCAAGATCCCTAAAGCAAAGGAGCCAGGAGGACAGGTGGGGAAATGGCCTGACTCTTTATCTAGTCCTGTAGCTGACAGTGTGCTTTCGATATAGCCATTGTTAACCTTAAAAGTGAAACCTGCCAATTATTTTACCAGCAAAAGATAGGTTTATCTGAGAATAAAAGAGACTTGCAATCCAGTCAAACAAGCTGCTGCAAAACCATAGGCAAGTCCGGGAATCAAAGGAGAAGCATGGTTTTGTGTTTTGTTTTGTTTTGTTTTGTTTTGTTTTGTTTTGTTTTGTTTTAAGGAGAAAAGAGGTAAGTAAGTTAGGAAGACTTATAAACTAAAAGTGGGGGATGCCTGGGTGGCTCAGTGGTTGAGCGTCTGCCTTCGGCTCAGGTCATGATCCTGGGGTCCTGGGATCGAGTCCCACATCGGGCTCCCCACAAGGAGCCTGCTTCTCCCTCTGCCTGTGTCTCTGCCTGTCTCTGTGTCTTTCATGAATAAATAAATAAAATCTTAAAAAAAAAAAAAAGCTAAAAGTGCATTGCAGGGTGCCTCAATCAGTTAAGGCTCTACCTTTGGCTTAGGTCATGATCCTGGGGTCCTGGGATTGAGCACCATGTTGGGCTCCCTGCTCAGCGAGGAGTCTGCTTCTCCCTCTCCCTCTGCCCTTCCCCCTGCTTGCGCTAGGTCCTTCAATCTCTCTCTCTCTGTCAAATAAAAAAATAAAATCTTTAAAAAAATAAAAGCCCATTGGACTCAACTGGGAGTTCAAAGTATGGTGGCTTTTCATTGGCCGAGCTGTTGTGGGGGTGTGGGGGGTGAGGAAAGCCTCTTTTCTTCTGGCTGGAATAGTAGAGTACAGTCCATATGCAAAGTCAAGTCCGTGTAAAGTCAAGTCCATCTCTTCCCATTGGGTCTGCCATCGGCTCCGAGTGTAAGGCGTGGGAGCTCCCACTTTCAAAACCTCCCAACTCCATTGCAGTGAGGTTTCCCATACTAACTTTCACACTGTCTTTGAAGTGAACACCTTGTCAATTAAAAATTTAAGTCAGGTACTTGCATTGCAAAAAGGAGAAACATAAAAGTATTGTCAGGGCTACAACAACAGGCCAAAAGGTAGGAATTTTGCTTCATCCAATTCCAGCTCATCATTTTGAGATGAAGTCGTGATGTTCATTCAGATTTGCCTGGTGAAGGTCTTACACCCACGCCTTACCCAGTTACGGTGCTCAGGGGAATGATTTGTGCTGACTCGCCCAGGCCAGGGGCACATGGCCGAGTCCTTAGGCTCCACGCAGACTATGGGGTTAAGACTGGATCACCAACCAAACCTCAGATGACAGAGCGGATCGTAGGGAGGCAATGAATGCATGTCCACTAGAAGGTTCCTCCTCGAGAATGTGGAGATGTGAGTGAATAATGTCCCCCCAAGATATTCAAGTTCCAATCCCTGGAACCCATGAATACGGTACCTTCTGTGTCAAAGGGGATTTTGTGAATGTGATTAAATTAAGAGTACTGAGATGGAGAGGTGATCCTCAATTATCCAGATTGGTCTCATATAATCACAAATGAATGGTCTTAATTGTGCAAGAGACAGGGAAGCACCTAGCTGGCCCATTTGAAAGAGCATGTGATTCGATCTCAGAGTCGTGAGTTCGAGCCCCGCATTGGGTGTAGAGAGTATTTAAAAAGTAAATAACCAGGGGCGCCTGGGTGGCTCAGCAGGTGGTGGTGAGTGCCTGCCTTCAGCTCAAGGCATGATCCCGGGGTTCCTGGATCAAGTCCCACATTGGGCTCCCTGCATGGGACCTGCATCACCCTCTGCCTGTGTCTCTGCCTCTCTCTCTCTCTCTCTCTCTGTCTCTCATGAATAAATAAAAATCTTTTAAAATAAATAAATAAATAAATAAACAAACTTTCAAAAAGTGGAAGAGAGAGGGAGCAGCAACCAGAGTGATTCCATATGAGGACCCGACTCTCCTCCTTTCACTAGCTTTGAAGATGGGAGAAGGGCGCCGTGAGCCGAGGAATGCAGACAGCGTCTAGAAGCTGGAAAGGCCCACAGGAGGCATTATCCCCTAGAGCCTCCAGAAGTACCTTGGCCCTGCCAACCTTCTTACTATTAGCTCAGTGATACTACTAATCTCCAGAACCGTAAGATAATAAATCTGTATTGTTTAAGCCACTTTGTGGCAGTGTGTTACAGTAACACTAGAAAACCAACACACCGTCCTACTACTCACTGATACATAATGAAGAAGCTTCTAGTGAACTATGAACCCAGGGCAGCTTAAGGTTTCAATGCACATTTTTGGTGGGAAGACCATCGTGGAGGAGGGCCAGTGCCAGCCCTTTGGGGTCAGAGCTGAAGCAGGGTAAAGGGACACAATGGATAGCCCACCCTGACCCCTACAGACAATCTGGTTCTCCGGTCACTTCAAAGTGTCTCAGAGGGTTCTTGAGGAGAAGCCTGTTCTCCTCAAGCCATGGGGATGTTTTGTGGAGTTTCCAAGTTGAGCCCTTTAGGGATCGTATGTCTTCAGTTGACCCACAGTGAAGCCAAGACGGCAGGTCTCTATGCCTCATGAGGGCACTCAACAAGACAAGCTCAAAGACCAGAAAGTTCTGCGTGTCAGCATCACTCATGAGGAGGGTTCTGCTAAACACTGCACATTTCCATCCCAGTTATAGACACAGGAAATTAGGGAAGCTGAGAAAAGACTTCATTTAGAATACAAAGTTAAAAGGGAAAAAAAAACATCAAAATAGAAAATGTGCCAAAAAGGAAAGGATGGAAAATGAATGGAAACAAACAAGAGCAAAATTTAACAAGTCAATTTCAGATCCATTAGCTACTTGCTCATGTCACTGCAGGATCTGGAAGCTGATTGCATTAAAATATCCCTAAACTAAAAAAAAAAAAAAAAAAAAAAAAAAAAAAAAAAAAAATATCCCTAAACTCTGAAGGATCTCAGGTTTCCAAAATACTTTGGGCTTATGTTGACATCAACCCTATTTTTCCAGCAGAGATTTCAGCTACCCCGAAAAGTTCTTTATGGGGAGAGAAAAACCTCTGAGGAGGCTGAGAACGGGGCTCCTGGGGAAATGGGCCTGAGCCCTGCTCCCTGGCTCTGCCAGCTGAACAAGTGGCAGAAGCGACACTCTTGAGTCCCACGGGGAGGGCAGGAATTGAATTCTCCTAAAGAGAATTGGGGGGCCTGGGGGGCTCAGCGGTTGAGCCCCGCCTTCAGCCCAGGGTGTGAGCCTCGGGTCCCAGGATCGAGTCCCGAGCGCGGCTCCCTGCACGGAGCCTGCTTCTCCCTCTGGCTGTATCTCTGCCTCTCTCTGTCTCTCTCTGTCTCTCTCTGTCTCTCTCTCTCATGAATAAATAAATAAAATCTTTAAAAAAAAGGGGGGGGGGAGAATTCTCTTAAAGAGCCCTCCCTGCCGGCAGCAGGTGAGCAGCGGCCAACAGCACACCCCGCGATGCCTTCTGCTGGGGTTGGGGGGCGTGGAGGAGAGGACCCAGCACATCCCAGGGAATCCAGAAGATTCACCTGCACCCAGTTGTTGCTCTTCCAGGCCAACTACCCACTTGCCACGGGCAGGGCCAGCGGCCGCCGCCAGGGCCAAAGCCCGCCAGCTCCAAGCTCCAGGGACTTGAAATGCGTGGGTCACAGGGAAGGTCAAGGGCGAAGAGCAGCCACACAAGCTACAGCTGGACAAATGTCGCTGTCCCATGGGGAAAAATCAACACTCCGTGTTTACCAGGCAACTGGGGATTGATTCTCCTACCTGGGCTTGAGAGGGGCATCTGCGGCCGTCAGCCCGCAGGGACCGAAGCGTGGTACCTGGGGCGGCCGTACGGTCCCCGCCCGACAGACAGACGGAGGGAAACGCTGCATCTCAGCCCCGCCCCCCGACCTGCTGGGTTGCAACCCGCCTTTTCACAAGATCCTCAGCTGATTGTTTGCACACCGAAGCAAAAGCGGTGCTGATCAAGTCCGTGTCTCCGTATAGATGGTGTAGACGGAGCCATCGAGGTGCGAGGGGCGGGGGGGGGGGGGGGCGAAAGGGTCCACGGGTTCAAGGCTGCTAGGAGACCTCTGCGACAGAGCCGGCACTGCGACTCAGGTCCCAACTTCGCCAGTTTTCTAACACTCTTCCTTTCCTTCTTGTTTGGTTCCCCAGACTTTTTAGAATGGCATCTGCCCGTTTTATTCTATTTTTTTTTTATGATGAAAAAATTTATATTTAGATTTATAGCCATCTGGACTCGGTTTAGATGACCATTTCATTTTTTTAAAGATTTTATTTATTTATTCATGAGACACAGAGAGAGAGAGAAAGAGAGAGAGAGAAAGAGAGAGAGAGAGAGAGAGAGGCAGAGACACAGGCAGAGGGAGAAGCAGGCTCCATGCGGGGAGCCCGATGTGGGACTCAATCCTGGGACTCCAGGATCAGGCCCTGGGCTGAAGGCAGCTCTAAACCGCTGAGCCACCCGGGATACCTTAGATGACCGTGTTTTGTTTTGTTTTGTTTTTTTAATATTTATTTATTTATTTATTTATTTATTTATTTATTTATTTATTTATTTCAGACAGAGAGAGAGAGAGAGAGGGACAGAGACACAGGAGGAGGGAGAAGCAGGCTCCATGCAGGGAGCCCGACGCGGGACTCGATCCCAGGACTCCAGGATCGCGCCCTGGGCCAAAGGCAGGCGCCAAACTGCCGAGCCACCCAGGGATCCCCTAGATGACCGGTTTAAAAGAGAACTGTCCCAAGATGTGTTACACAGGACCTGACCTGCAGAAAAACCCAAAGCGGAATGCCTGGGGGCGCGGCGGCGGGTGCTCAGCGCTTGAGCGTCTGCCTTTGGCTCAGGTCGGGACCCCGGGGTTCCGGGATCGGGTCCCCGCAATGGGCTCCCTGCAGGGAGCCTGCTTCTCCCTCTGCCTGGGTCTCTGCCTCGCTCTGTGTCGCTCAGGAATGAATAAATGCAATCTTTAAAAAAAAAAAATCAAAAGCAAGTGGCACGCTCCCTGATGACTCAGGGCCCCTGCGGCCGCTTGGGCACCGCTCTTCAAGTTCGCGGCTCCCGGGGACTACCCGCTGCGGAGGAGCTCGGTGTAGTGACCTGGAGCCTGGGCTTTGCAGTCCTGCAGACCGAGTCCCAACCTGCCTTCTGCGCCTCCTAGGCTGGGATGCCTCGGTTCAGCCGCTTAAGCTCTCGGTGTCCGATCCTCCCCATCTGTAGGATGGGGCTCAGGATAGTCCGCAGGGTTGCCTAAGGAGTGGGTGAAGCAGAAACACGTAGAGCCCTTAGCACAGGGCTGCACGGGGAATAAACAGTCAGCGGACTGGAACTCTCGCCTCCTATGACTGACACCCACTGGGGCCCCCCGGGGAGGGGGGTGACTCAATGGTTCAGCATCTGCCTTCGGCTCAGATCGTGATCCCGGGGTCCTGGGATCCAGTCCTGCCTCGGGCTCCCCGCAGGGATCCTGCTTCTCCCTCTGCCTGTGTCTCTGCCTCTCTCTCTCTCTCTCTCTCTCTCTCTCTCTCTCTCTCTGTACCGCTCATGAATAAGTAAATAAAATCCTTAAAAAAGAAAAAAATCTGACCCTGATTGGCAGCCCTGGGAAGCCTCACCGGGAGCAGCCCATCCTGGCACAGCCATGGCCCTTGATTGTTGTCGGGTGTAGAGGCCTTTCCTTTTTCCTTCCAGCCACGCAGCTTCTGCCCTGGCTGAATGGGGTCAGCCGACTAGAACCTTCCTCCCCTCTGCCATGGAGAGGTGAAGCCCAGGAGAAGTGAAACAACAGGAGCTGCATTGGGATCGACCTGAGTCAGCCAGAGATTTGTGTCTTCAGCCACACGGCAACATCCAGTCAGCCTCAGAGGCTGTAGGGCCAGAAACAGAACCGTGGATAATGAGGGCACATGTCAACCTCAACACCAGAATCTTCCAGCGCTAGAAGTGAGAAAGCTCCTTTGCAATGATGGACTTCAAATGGCTCGTTTTACAAATAAAGAAACTGAGGCCAAGAGGATGAGTGTTGTACCAGAGCCAGAGTTAAACCATGGGAAGAGTGATCATAGGTGATAGCTACAACTATTACTGTATAGTGCCCCCTGTATACCAGAGGGGGGATCTTATAACCCAACCTCATTAAATCCTCGTAATTTTCTTAGATAGGTACGATTATTGCTCCCATTTTGTAAGTACAGAAATTGAGGCACAGAGAGATTAAAAAACTAATCCAGGGGCGCCTGGGTGGCGCAGTCGGTTGAGCGTCCGACTCTTGGTTTTGGCTCAGGTCGTGACCTCCGGGTCGTGAGATCAAGCCCTACATTGGGCTACACGCTCAGCAGAGTCGCTTCTCCCTCTTCCTCACCCCCTGCTTGCTCTCTCGCACGCGAATGAATAAATAAAATCTTTATAAAAAACATTCTTCTGCACATGGCTGCCCAATTTTCCCAGCACCATTTATTGAAGAGACTGTCCTTTTTCCAGTGGATAGTCTTTCCTGCTTTGTCGAATATTAGTTGACCACAGAGTTGAGGGTCCACTTCTGGGTTCTCTATTCCATTCCACTGATCTATGTGTCTGTTTTTGTGCCAGGACCACACTGTCTTGATGACCACAGCTTTGTGGTACAACCTGAAATCTGGCATTGTGATGGCCCCAGCTCTGGTTTTCTTTTTCAATATTCCCCTGGCTATTCGAGGTCTTTTCTGATTCCACACAAATCTTAAGATGATTTGTTCCAACTCTGTGAAGAAAGTCCATGGTATTTTGGTAGGGATTGCACTGAACGTGTAAATTGCCCTGAGTTGCATAGACATTTTCATAATATTGATTCTTCCAATCCAGGAGCATGGAATATTTTTTCCATCTTTTTGTTTCTTCCCCATTTTCTTTCAGAAAATGAGTGGGAAGAATTAGAGAGGGAGACAAACCTTGAGAGACTCCTAACTCTGGGAAACAAACAAAGGGTTGGGGAAGGGGAGGTGGGTGGGGGATTGGGTACCTGGGTGACAGGCACTGAGGGGAGCACTCGATGGGATGAACACTGGGGGTTATACTATATGTTGGCAGATCGAACTTCAATTAAAAAAAAAAAAAAACAAGCCAACACTGCTAGGAAGTGTCCAAGCCAGGATCTCAGTCTAGGCCTGACCACCACAAAGCCAGTGGCCTCCGCATGGGGCCACGCTCCCTGCCCCACGCTTTGCTTGGTGACCTGCAAACGAACAATGCAGAAAGAGGAAAGTCACAGCTAGTGGAACTGCACTCTGCCAAGTTGTGCTGTTCTCTGTGATTTCATTTGGGACTCCGCTTTGGAGTTGCTGAGTTTCCTGAAAACTGATTTCACCCACTCGGGCTCGAGGTTGGCGCATTGTTTCCTAGTTGCTCGAACGAGTTCCTGGTCCAGCCTTAAAGCTGTTGGCTCCTTGACACACTGCTTGAATTACAAGTGTCCGTTCCTAAGGCATCCGAGGGCTGGAAGTTCCAGGTTGGGATTAACTTATTTGAATATAATTCCCTAGTTGCATTCCCCAGCCTTCCCCACAGGAGCTATAAAAGCCCAGTATGCAGCTTCCTGCAATAATGCAGAGTATCAATAAGAACCCAAGAACGAGTGCCAAGAGAGATGGCGCTGCCACTGCCGTGGGACCTTGAGCAAATCACTGTCCCTCTCTGTGCCTCAAGTGCCTGACACTGTGACCTCCCATTCCCAACCCAGCGTGGGCGCAGGGCCCCTCATCTGGGCCACGACTGATGCACAGGCCTCAGTCTAACACAGCATAGAGCGCTCTGTGTTGTCAGTGCTCATTTACTGTTCCTTCTCTGCCCATCACCGTGTAGATTCCCTAAAGTTATGGACCATGTCATATCCATTTCTGCATCCCTGGGGTCTAACGTGGTGCTCAGCATATAACTGGCACTAGGTAATGAGCTGTAAGCTCCCTTATGCTTCTCACAGTTTCAGATGGTATTTTACCCTGAATAATGTAGGAAAAAAGCAACTGAATTTCTCAAAAGCAGAACTGAATAAGTTGTGGTTATTTCTGTATATAAAAATTACACAGCACTTCATAGGAGAAAGCATAAAATAAATACATAGAGAGAAGCAGCCATGTTAACAGGGGATCTTGGTCTGGAAGATGGAACGAGGTAGGGATTTAAGACAGAACTGGGATCAGGGAGCCTGGCTGGCTCAGTTGCTGGAGCATGTGACTCTTGATCTTGGGGTCATGAGTTCGAGCCCCACGTGGGGTGCAGAAATGACTTAAATAAAACTTTAAAAAAAAAAGACAGAGCTGGAATCAATCTGTCATACTCAAGAGGACTGACCCCTCCTTGTGGCCATGATTTCTCTCATTTCATATCTTTTATTGCTAAAATAGAGATGGAAGACAGGGCACAACATGGTCATCCTTTCTGGAAGCTTCTAGTAATGTTCATCATTCTTATTTCTAGTAATACCTGAATTATGCAGGATTCCCAGGCTCAGGATTCGTAGTACCAATTAGTAGGATTAGAATTCAGTTTCTGGGATCCCTGGGTGGCTCAGTGGTTTAGCACCTGCCTTCGGCCCAGGGCGTATTCCTGGTGTCCCGGGGTAGAGTCCCATGTCAGCCTCCCTGCACAGAGCCTGCTTCTCCCTCTGCCTGTGTCTCTGCCTCTCTCTGTGTCTCTCATGAATAAATAAATACAATCTTTAAAAAATAATAAAATAAAAAGAATTCAGTTTCTGTGTTCATCACTGCCCTGAGTACATGGAATTCCAAGATGAACCAGATGTACGCTCCTGATGGGTTTGGTGTCAGTGGGAGGCATGATGATTTTGACGTGGAAACAGAATTCTAAGACTAGCACAGTAACTGTTTATAACAGAATAAAAACTGGAGCACCTGGGTGGCTCAGTCAGTTAAGCATCTGACTCTGGATTTCGGCTCAGGCCATGATCTCAGGGGTTGTGAGATCGAGCCCCACGTTGGGCTCTGTGCTGGGCATGGAGCCTGCTTAGCATTCTCTCTCTCCCTCTCCCTCTCCCCCTCTGTCCTCCTCTCTCTCTAAAAAGATAAAATAAAATAAATAACAGAATGAAAACTGACCGGTGTGGCAGCTGAGAGGAGGTCATGACTAATCCTGCCTGGCTGTGGGGTGGGGGGAGCTTCGAGGGAGAAAGTGGGGAGACAGGAGGCAGGAGACGATAAAAGCCTGGGGGAGGAGAGAGCATTTGAGTAGCGTCCAGGAGAATTAGTGCAGATTTGCCAGGTGGAGGAGAGGGATGGGTAGTGGGAGCGTTTCCGACAGAAGGAGCCACCTGCACGTGGAACGATGAGAAGCCCAAGCACAAGGGAGACTGAGCAGTGCCGGGAGGCTGGACCTAGTGTGGAGGCTGCGGGAAAGGGAGGCTAGAGAGGCAGCTTGCAGCCCGACCTGCGGTGCAGGTGGGAGGAGAATGGGGAGCTCCCCCACAAAAGGCAAGGTGACAGGTGAGGCAGAAGGTCCTGGGGAAGGCAGGAATGCCTAGATGACGTTGGTGGAAATGGTGGTAGAAAACAAAGGGGGAAAGAATGGTTTCATAAAATCGAGAAGTGACTGAGAAGTTCTGAGGCATCTGGGTTAGCTAGGGAGACAATGTAGAAAAAAAAATCTAGTTTTATCAGTTAACTAGTTCCAATAACACCACCTGAATCCCCACCAGGAAGTGGCCACTGTGTAGGGCAATAGAAGTGGCCTTTTGAGGCGGGAATGAAGCAGTACACGGATGACCCCTGTTTGCATTTCCAACACAGTAAATATCAAATTCCTGACCCTCTGACACAAGAGGACCCGACCCTGATTTTTTTTACCCCCCTGAGATAGCAAACCTTCCTTGAAGAAACGCCCAGGAGAAGTCTGGCTCCACTCTCTGAAGCCAAGTGTATTAGTTGTCCATGGCTGCCTAACAAATGATCAGACCTTAGTGGCTTAGAACAATACTGGGGTTATCTCACAATTTCTGAAGCTCAGAAATCCAGAGGCACGGCCCCTCTGTGCCAGGACTCATCGGGCTGGCATCCAGGTGACAGCCCAAGCCATGGCCTCTTCAGAGGATCCAGTGGGGAGGGTGCCCCTCCAAGAGCCTCCAGGTTGTTGGTGAATTCATGTCCCTCTTATTGCAGAATCAAGGTCCCCAATTTTCTCGCTGACCACTGGCCAGGAGACGACTGAGCCCCTGAAGGGCATCTGCAGCCTCTGTGCCCTGGGCCTCTCACAAGATGGCAGCTCGTTTCCTCCAGGCCAGCGCTGGAGACACAGCTTCTCTGTCCTAGAGGAAGTTCTCATCGCTCTTTGAAAGGCTCTTACATGATCCATTCGGGCCCACTTGGGAAGATCTCCCTTTTGATTAAGTCAAAATCAACTGATTAGAGACCTTAAATCTAGCTGCCAAATCCCTTCACCCCAATGGGCATGAAGGAGGGCGCTTGATGGAATGAGCCCTGGGTGTTATCTGCAACTGATAAATCACCGAACTCCATCCCTGAAACTAGTAACACACTATATGTGAGCTAAATTGAATTTAAATACACAAATGTTTTAAAAATCCCTTCACCCTGCCAGCCATCTTCTGTTGGCTGGAAGTAAGTCATGGTCTTGCCCACTCTTGAGAGATGTGATCATACAGGCATGATGAGCGGGAGGCAGGGGTCACTGGGGGGCACCTCGAGGTCTACCCCCCCACAGCAAGCTCTGCTCCTGGACGTGATGAGTAACTCCCAGAACAAAGGCACCAAGGATGTGAACAAAGCTAACTGCATATGAGAAGGACACCCTTGCTTTGGTTTCATCGAGATGCGTTTCCATTCCTACCAATCCTCCGATCTCTAGTCTCTCACACAATCTGGTCACTCGTTAAATTAAAGGCAAGAGTAGCTATTTGAGGTCATAAAAAGATGTTTCTCCTTCAGCACCAACCAGCTTTCTGACGGTCCCTCCACAGGGCCAGCTCGGTGCCAAAGTGTCAACAGCCTCTGTTTCTCTAGACTGAAGGAATATGCAAGTTGACCTCTGGGCTCTTCCTCTCAGGTGTATCCCCAAATTATGCCTCACTGAAAGTCCCTCTCCAACAACAATGATAAGGATGACAAAGTAATAAAGGCCTCAACGACAATGGTTAAGCAAATGGGAAAATTCATGGATGCCGAAGGAAAAGACAAGTCTGGGCATTGCCATTGAAATTCTAAGTTGCTTTTCTGAAGAGACCCAACTTCCCTGGTGCTTGCAATGAGCAAAAGCAGCATTCTTCCATTTGCATCGCCCTGATCACACAAGGGGCCATGGGAACAGCAAAGTGCCACCAGTAATTGCTGGAATTTTCCTGAACACGCTTAGTAAGACCACACATGCACGTGGAGATCAAGACAGTCTTTTTAGATATTTAGATTTTCCAGAGGTTGCTCCTCCTAAATTATTGATTTCAAGCATGGAGTCAAGAGGAAAATTCTCATGTTATGCATGCAGGAGAAGTAGCGTCCAAAATGGTGATGTAAATATAAAGACATGAAACGAAATTATGATTATACTTTGAAAGTGAGAATCATGCTTCCATTAAAACATGTGACTCCGGAGGCAACGGAAACAAAAGCAAAAATAACCTTTTGGGATTTGATCAAAATAAAAAGCTTCTGCACAGCGAAGGAAACAATCGACAGAACTAAACAGCAGCCCATGGAGGGGGACAAGATATTTGCAAATGACACACCCCAAAAAGGCTTAGTATCCAAAATACATAAGGAGCTTATACAGTCAACACCAACAGAAAAATAATAATAATAATCGAATTGAAAAATCGGCAGAAGACATGAGCAGACATTTCTCCAAAGAAGACATCCAGATGGCCAACAGACACATGAAAAAAGATGCTCGTGATCACTCATCATCAGGGAAATCCAAACCAAAACTACAAGGAGCTATCTATCACCTCACACCTGTCAGCTTGGCTAAAATCAACAACACAAGAAACAAGTGTCGGCGAGGACGCGGAAAGGAACCCTCCTGCACTGTTGGTGGGAATGCAAACTGGTGCAACCACTCTGGAAAACAATACGGAGGGACGCCTGGGTGGCTCAGTGGTTGAGCATCTGCCTTTGGCTCAGGTCACGATCCTGGGGTCCTGGGATCAAGTCCCGCATCGGGCTCCCCACAGGGAACCTGCTTCTCCCTCTGCCTGTGTCTCTGCCTCTCTCTGTGTGTCTCTCATAAATAAATAAATAAAATCTTTTTAAAAAGGAATAGAAAACAGCATGGAGGTTCCTCAAAAAATTAAAAATAAAGTTACCATATGATCTGGTAATTCCACTACTGAGTATTTACCTGAAGAATGTGAAAACACTAATTAGAAGGGATACGTGCCCTCCTATGTTTGTTGGAGAATTAATAACAACTGCCACCCCCCCAAAAAAAAATTACAACAGCCAAATCATGGAAGCAGCCCAAGTGTCTATCAATAGATGAATGGATAAAGAAAATGTGGTATGTAAAAAAAAAAGAAAAAAGAAAATGTGGTTATGTATGTGTCGTGCACGCACACACATGCACAGACATGGGCACACTGGAATATTACTCAGCCATAAAAAAGAATGAAACCTTGCCATGTGCCAACAACATGGATGGAGCTAGAGAGTATTATGCTAAGTGAAATCAGTCAGAGAAAGACAAATACCATATGATTGCACTCATATGTGGAATTGGGGAAACCAAACAAGCAAAGGGAAAAACGAGAGACAAACCAAGAAACAGACTTTACCGTAGACAACAAAGCAATGGGTACCAGAGGGGAGGTGGGGCGGGCACACAGGTGACATCGGTGAAGGGGGTGAAGAGTCCACTTATCATGATGAGCACTGGGGAATGTATGCAACTGTTGACTCGCTCTACCGTACACCTGAAACTCCTAGAACACCATGTGTTAACTATCCTGGAATTAAGGTGAAACGTTATGAGGCGGGTCAGAACCACCTGGTGTGGCATCACAAAGTGTCTGAGCATCTACACAGTTTCAGAATCATTCCGTGCCCACCCGTGACTGAATTTACTGTCAGAGGTACGTGCACCTCCAAAAAAAGTTGTCCCACACCACGCCTGTTGGCTCTACCTCCCCATCGACCAATGACAATTCTAGAGAAGTGGCCCCAGATCTCTGTCTAAAAATTAAAAGGATATCATGAATTGAACACCAATAAAAAATAAATTTATTATAAAAAAAAGGATATAGTGTACAGGGCCCAGCGTGTTGTCAGTACTGAATAAATATTCATTGAACGAGCGCACGAATGAGTCCATGAATGAATGAAGGCGGACAAACCTCGATCCCAATTCTGTTCTGCACCTTACGCATGGTGTGGCCTTAGCCAAATCATTGAGCCTCGGAGTCTTCATCTCCACCCTATACCTCTCCATGCCTATAAGCTGGAAATGGCAAGAACTCCCTTGAGTTGTGAGCATGAGCTGTATAGACAGGCCCCTGGATTTTATTCCCAGCTCTCACCTTCTCACAGCTCCTGCTGTGTCTCCGCCCTGACAGCCCACCCGCCTCCCAGGCTGGGTGCACAACTGATGGGAGACACTGCTTATTAAGGTTGCAGGGCAGGGCCTGGCAGCTAGCGATCCTAACATCTTAGCTGTTGCTACTGCTGCTACCTGCCAATGACTGCGAGGAACATGACAGGTGGGTGTGGTGGCTGTTCGAGAAATGCCATCTACCTTTCCCAGTCCGCTGGTGGGACTCCCTCCTCCTCTACTGAGTGCAGGAAACCTCCCTCTCTCTTCTTCCTCAAAACGGACATAACAAATGATTGCTGGTTAAATGGGATACCCCCAAATCACTGGTTTTCAATTTTTCTCTTCTTTCTTTTTCTTTTTTCTTTCTTCCTTCCTTCCTTCCTTCCTTCCTTCCTTCCTTCCTTCCTCTTTTAGTCATGGAACCCTTTCTTCAAAGGAAAGCCTATGAGGAAGATGTATAAGATCAACATATAAAAGCAGCTGCCTGGTGTGAAGCTGGGTGGTAAGATAGGCCCTGGCCACTAGTTTAAGTCTTCCTCTCTCCCTCTTCTCTCTCTCTCCCTCTCTCCCCCTCCCTGTCACTTTCTCTGTCTCGGTCTCTCTCTCACATACACACAACGTTCCTCTGAGGAAGTTCCAAGGTTCTGAGCAGCATGGTTTGATAACCTCAAAATTAGTTGTTCCCAGGCACCTGGCTGGCTTGGCCGGTGGGACATGTGACTCTTGATCTTGGGGGTGTGAGTTTGAATCCCATTTAGGCTGTGAGATTACTTAAATTCTTTTTATTTTTATTTTTTATTTATTTATGATAGTCACAGAGAGAGAGAGAGGCAGAGACACAGACAGAGGGAGAAGCAGGCTCCATGCACCAGGAGCCCGATGTGGGATTCGATCCCGGGTCTCCAGGATCGCGCCCTGGGCCAAAGGCAGGCGCCAAACCGCTGCGCCACCCAGGGATCCCTGTGAGATTACTTAAAAATAAAATCTTTGGGGATCCCTGGGTGGCTCAGTGGTTTAGCGCCTGCCTTTGGCCCAGGGCACAATCCTGGAGTCCCAGGATCGAGTCCCACGTCAGGCTCCTGGCGTGGAGCCTGCTTCTCCCCTCCTCCTGTGTCTCTGCCTCTCTCTCTCTGTGTCTAAAATAAATAAATAAATAAATAAATAAATAAATAAATAAATAAATAAATAAATAAATCTTTAAAAAAATAATATAAAATAAAATCTTTAAGAAAAACATTAGTCGTGGGACACCTGGATGGCTCAGTCCAGGAAGCGCCTCCCTTCGGCTCAGGTCATCAGTTCATGATCCCAGGGTCCTGGGGTTGAGCTCTACTTTGGGCTCCCTGCTCAGAAGGGATTCTGCTTCTGCCTCTCCCTCGCCCCTCCCCCTGCTTGTGCTCTCTCGCTCGGGCTCACCCTCTCTCTCTCAATTAAATAAAATCTTAAAAAAAAACACATCAGTTGTTCTTAAATGTGGATTATTGTCGGAATCATATACAGAGAGCTGGAACACAGGAGCTCCACAAGCACTGTCATTCCGTAGGTCTGGTTCACTGCAGTGATATCTCCTGTGATGATCAATGTCCAAAGTAGGGACTCAGCGGCCAGAGCCCACCAAGGGGCCTGCTAGGGCTACGACCACTGTAAAATGAAGGTACCAAGACTAATGGAGATGTTGCCAATGCTTGATGTCATGAACCCTGATGACTTTCTCTCAGTCACTAAACTGCTCACTTCTCTGTAGCACACACTGCTGCTTGCCTACCCAACAACATTTGCCAATCTTTTCCTTATTGGCAGAATTCTGATTCTGGGGCACCTGGGTGGCACAGTTGGTTGAGTGTCCAACTCTTGGTTTTGGCTCAGGTTGTGACCTCAGGGTCCTAGGATCGAGACTCATGTCAGGCTCCACATTGAGCATGGAGTCTGCTTGAGACTCTATGTCCTCTGCCCTTCCACCCCTCCGCCCCACTCTCTCTCTAAAAATAAATAATCTTTAAAAAAAAGAATTCTGGTTCTGCTCAAGTGCCCATTTCTCCTCTGTGTGATTTAGGAAAGAGAAGCGTCCCTCTCCATCTCCAGAAAAAAAATCCCAATTATTCTAAACCATAACTGTGGCCCATTCTTTTTTATAGGAATTAGATTTGGATTGAGGATGTGAAATAATTCTGCCGATGAGGAGAAGTGGGCTGAGGAATTTCTGGGGAAAGTTCTATTGATAAGAAAAATACTGAGAAAGAGATAGTTCCTCTTCCTCCACTGGACCCCCTGCCTGGATATGCATCTATGTAATGGCGGCCATCTTGTAACTGTGAGGTGAGCTTACCTAAGGCAGAGCCACTCCACTGAGAATGGCAGAGTGAAGGATGGAAAGGATCAGTGCCCCGGAGAACAGCACTGAACTTTCGAATAAGCAGGGGGCTTCCTTTCCTTGAGATTTCTTCTTGCGTAAACAAACTATTCTTTTAATTGTTTAGACTGCTATCTCTCAGAGTATCACCATCACTCTGCTAGAAACACAAATTCTTGGGTCCCAACCCAAAACCACCGACTCTGATACTCTTGGGGTTAGAGGCCAGGAATCTGTGTTATAACAAGCCCTCAGGTAATGCTGATGCACACTCAGGTCTGAGGAGCATTGAGAGTCAAGCCGTTTTGAGTTGGTTTTTCTTTTTTTCCCCCCTTTTCCCCAATACATTACTCCATGCTTATTACAATAAATGTATTCTTTTTTTAAATTTATTTGTAAGTGATCTCTACACCCAACATGGGGCTCAGATTCACAACCCCAAGATCAAGAGTCGCATGCTCTACTGACTGAGCCAGCCAGGCCCCCCACAATACGTATACTCTTAATCCATCTCATTCATTTTACCCATTCCCCTACCCATCTCCCCTCTGGCAATCACCAGTTTGTACTCTATAGTTAAGAGTCTATTTTTTGTTTGTCTTTTTCTTTGTTCACTTTTGTTTCTTAAATTCTACATTCAAATCATATGGCATTTGTCTTTCTCTGACTTATTTCATTTATCATTATACCTCTGAATCCATCCATGTTATTGCAAATGACAAGATTTCATTCTTATTTATGGCTGAGTAATATTCACATTAACAAGAGAAAGAGGGACTCCTGAGTGGCTCAGTGGTTGAGCGCCTGCCTTTGGCTCAGGGTGTGATCCTGGGATCCGGGATCGAGTCTCACGTCGGGCTCCCTGCATGGAGCCTGCTTCTCCCTCTGCCTGTGTCTCTGCCTCTCTATCTCTCTGTGTCTCTCACGAATAAATAAATAAAATCTTTTTAAAAAATGGAAAAATAAAAAACAAAAAAAAGACAATGAAATGTATATAAGTCCAAAGCCACAAACAGGTGTTATGCACAGTATCCACTTCAACTATGATTGGGACCTATGTGTGCAAACTACTCATTGAATAATTCACTCTACATCTTGGGGAAGAATTCTCTATTCTTTTAAATATGGCCTTATCTTCCTTTGAAAACAAATAAGGTAATTGAGACTCGGTGAAAGGAAGATGTCCTGCAACAGCCCCTTCTCTCTCTTTCTCTCTCTTTCTCCACCCTCTTGGCACCATTACATTAATGGAGAGGCAGTCAGTGAAAAGCCTTGACACCAGAAGACTCCGGTTAGATTTCCAGCTATGCCACTTACTAGTTGCTAGTCGGACTTAGTGCTGCTCACTTAACCTCACTGCACCTCAGTCTTCTCACCTGGAGGATGAGGATTATAATCTCACTACCACCCTCATAGATCTTTTACTGGGGAGGGGGGAATACCAAATGACAAAATACATACACAAATACCTAACCAGTGGTGGTGCAGTGGGTTGGTATTAAATATTAATACGAAATAAGTTTCTATATATTGACTGCTCACTCCTTGCCAAGCACTGTGCTAAAGCTTTACACGTATTATTTCTCTGGATCCTCACAACAATCCTACGATGACTGTTCTATCGACTGTTCTATCGTCTTCTCCCTCTTACAGATGAAGAAAAAGTCTAAGGTTACATAGTAGCTTCCTGAAGTTTGACTAGCATGTGCCAGACAACACTAATTCAACACCAAGACTGTCTGATTCCAAAGACAAATATGTAAGTACTGCTACTGTACCCATTTTACAGATGAGAAAAGCCAAATGCTTAAACAGGTGATGTAACCTACCAAAACAGTAGATGTCAAAGCTGGGATATAAGCCCAAGTATGAGTCTAAACCTCAGGCTCTTAGTCACACACTGCTCCACTGGCTTCAGCAGACACTTGTCGAAGGAATGATCACCTCATGAAGTGAAGGGCAGGACCAAAAAGTCACTTTATGAACCTCTAGGTTTCATCCATCGTTCCGTATCTGGTTCCTTGCTCCTATTTTGACAAACTTGGCACTGGTCTTAGCAAAACCCCGGGGACTCTTTATATCAAAGTTTTGTTAGGGTGTTTTTCTTGAAGGAACGAAGAGTGTGGTGGTGCTTGTTTAAAGTAAATGATGTAAGTGGCCAGCCTAGCTAGAAAAGATAGGATTATTGAGTTCTTCACGGAGTGAAATATTCTTTTCAAGTACCTAGAAGGCCACAAAAGGTCCAGACTATGGATGTTAGATGAGTATCCTGCTTTCTTTAATGTGTGTCATACTCAGGAACCATCTCTTACATGGAGTCACCAAGCATTTGTCCACACATGGTGCATCTTGTAAGCACTCCTGGCATTGAAATGTGCCAGGGCTGTGATCCTGGAGACCCGGGATCAAGTCCCACATCTTGGAGCATGGAGCCTGCTTCTCCCTCTGACTGCATCTCTGCCTCTCTCTGTGTATCTCTCATGAATAAATAAATAAAATCTTAAGAGAAAGAAATGTACCAGGGCATTTAATGAACATAAAACGGTATTTGTCCATTTAATTTGCTGGCTGGTGTACCGAGCTGGAAAAGGCCCCTCCTTTCTGGTGCACTCTCAAATATTATTGCTCTGCGTATGAGCCCTTCCTTCTTGCTTATCTGCCAAGCTCTGGCTCTATAATAGTCACTGGTTACAAGCCTCCCCCAGTTAACATCTTGTCTTCTCTTTCACGTGTTTTTCACTCCAGCTTCCCAGGAAGGCCACTCCTATTCAAGTGGTGGGTAAGACCGTCTCTCTACAGCCCCTCCCATACCACGGTGCCACACCCCAGGCTGGCTGAGTCACACCTCCATCCATGGCCTACTGCTGTGCTGACTAGTCAGGTATCAAGGTAGGAGCTTGCTCATTTCTGGACTGGATCACTCATGATCCAATAGCAAAACAGATCAGTAGAGAACATTGGCACATTGCCAGAAGAGAGACAAACATAGAGATCCATATCTGAGGAGGAGCAGAGACACTAGAGAGGAAGTGAGGACAAGAACACCTGAAGAGCAGGTGTTGATATATTGGAAGTGAAGCACACAATGGTCAGAGTCAGGATGGCTGGGGAGCCAGACTCCCTTTGGAGGGCAACAAAGCTCAGTGGTTAAAAACACACTTTCTAGAGCCAGGCAGGTCTGAATTCAAAGCCTTATTTTTCTACTTCCTCTGAGACCTTGGGCAAGTCCCTTGCCTCAGTTTCCACACTCAAAAACAGGAGACAGTCTGACTTCGCAGAGTTAACTCTAGGGAATACATGAGACCCAAGGGGCATGAAAGTCCTGGCACATAGAATGTGCTTAAAACTTGGTGGTTCACGTTTCTTTCTTTCCTTTCTGTAGGAAGCAGAGCTAGGGCAGGGCGAGTGAGGAAGAACAAGTGCAGGCGGATGCAAACCAGTGGGCCCGGCTTTGCCAGGAAGTTGCCCTCTCTGGGCTCAGCTCAGTCACCCAGCAAACCCAGGAGCCCTGCGTCACTGCGGGTGTCTCAGAGTAGGCCTTCAATTAGATTTCCACTATGGCAACTAAAATTTACAAATTCTACTTTCTACTGTACTTGAGGGTACTTGTAACAACTCTCTCTGCAGCGAGTAAAATATCACCATTGAGGTATTTTCCAGCCAAATGTACTAAATGAATATTTGTGACTATGTGACTCAAGAGAAGCTCTATTAATTCGCATGCACTAGAGCCCAAGACTGGGGAGGAATAGGAAGGAAGAGATAGTCAAGAGAGTTGAAAGGAATCACGGATTCGGGCATTCCTTTAGCTCTAGGAAAGGACCACAACCAGCCAAATAAAATGAAAAACGAAAAGTGAAGGCTTTCGGAACAGTCTGTGCATTCGTTGAGGCGTAGAGCATACTTAGACCCTTTTCAACATCTCTTTCAAATTTCCAGATATTTTCATGGAATAGCCAGATGATATGTAATCCATGACAACTACTATCTCATTAAATCTAAATTAAGTGCTTAAGATACTTAAAATGTGATCAATTTTGTGCTGTACCATGTTCCTTCTGTGGTTCAAAATCATGCAAAATCTGTTTATGGCACATTTCTGCCCCAGTAAATCTGACAAGAAGAGGTTCTTATTTATGATATCCCACTCCTGAGCTTGACAACTGTGTATTGTAGAAAGAGAAGTCTCCAGAGGCAAACTCATAACTCAGAAGAGGGTGAGTCATCCAACATATTTAAAAGGGAATTTGAATTAGACCAACCCACCCATTAACGTGGTTAGGATTAGTGACAGAGCATGATTCAATTCACAAGTGAAACGCTCCTTTCTGGTTTTTCCTCTTTATTCAAACTGAAGTGTCTGCCACTAATGTATTCAAATTAAGACACAAGGAATAGGGGTACTTGTATGTGCCTATGAGGTCATATAAAACTCATTATAGCTATGTCTGGGGAAATCGTTTATCTTTCACCATTAATAATAGTAAAAAAAAAACTTACGGCTTTATGATAAATCATTTAATCAGGCTATAGTCCCCAAAACTTACTTTTTAATTATGATATTAAAGGCACCCTTAATTGATGTGCCTGCTTAAAATGAACAATGCTCGTGACAGAGCTCTAGAAACAATTAAGATAATCCTGTCAAAATGAATAGAAATAGCATACTCTTAGCCCAAAATACCTGCTGGAATCCAGGATTCTCTTCTCTTGTTTTCATTTCCCTATTCTTCTCAAAGGTCATCCATTGAAAAGTAGTCCATTCCTCGTTTGCTGCCGGCCACAGCTAAAGCTGTGCAGAGGAAGAGATCTGAAGTATGGGTCAAACTCGGGGGTGAGGACTTGCTGCTTCTCCAGTACCATCCTATAGTCTATTAGAGCTAAAAGGTGACCTAACCCTCTAGGAAGAAAGATGGTCATAATTAAACCAGGGATATTCTTTCAAGGATAAAGCTCCATAGATTTTCAATTCAGACCATTGAAGGCCACCCAATTCCAGCGTAAGTAAGGGTGGCACCATTTGAGATGAGCAGTGTCCTTCTGCAAGCAGCGCAATATTTATGGTCCCTTTATTCTCCTAAGTGTTTTTAGAGGAAGGGTGTGTTGGGCAGGACATGCATCCCATCCTCTTTATGAAGCACTCACTGTCAGGAAGTGAGCTAAGGGTTGTGCTTATGTTACCTGTATAACCTTTAAAACAAGGGACTCCTGGGTGGCTCAGAGGTTGAGCGTCTGTCTTTGGCTCAGGGCATGATCCCATGGTCCCAGGATTGAGTCCCACATCGGGCTCCCTGCATGGAGCCTGCTTCTCCCTCTGCCTGTGTCTCTGCCTCTCTCTCTCTGTGTCTCTCATGAATAAATAAATAAAATTTAAAAACAAAAACAATCCTCCGTGAAGATGTGGCTGAGCCTGCTTCATAAACCGAACTGAGATTTTATTTGGGGGTAGCAATGTCACCAACTAAACACATTTCCTAGCTTCCCCCGCAACCGTGTGAGGTCATGCTAAGTTCTGGTCAATTCCACGTAACTGCAAGAGTTATGATTATGTCAGACTTCAAGACAGACTTTTTAAGGGAGATGTCTCAACACAGAAGTGAGCCTTTTTGCCTTCCGACTAGTCTTTCCTCCTGCTGCATGGAACGTAGTCCAAATGGCTGGAACATCAGCAGCCTTCCTGGACTATGAAGCAGCTTGAAGATGGAAGCCCAAGAGCTAGTGTGGTGGAACAGAATGATAGAAAAGGGACTGAGTCCCTATTGATCTTGGAAATGCCATGTTAGTCTTGGACTTTCTGCTTCTAGACTTCTTTCACATGAGAGAGAAACTTCCAGTTTTTAAGCTATTATTTTGGGTCTTCTGTTTTATGAAGTCCAACCCCAGCAATCCCAACTAATGCAGGAGGACACTATTTTCACTCTTACTTTACAGATTGAAAAGGCAATGTTTACAGAAGTTCAATAACTCACCTAAGGCCCTAGAGCTGCTAAAAGGTGAAGCACAGCTTTGAATTCAAGTATGATTTGCACATGTGCAGTGTGTGGGATGCAGGCACATACAAGCATATGCATCTACATATCAATTCGAGTGAAGATCTGTTATATTTATATTCCGTGTTTTTCTGTAAACCCTCATCTATAAAAGAAATGATATAGTTAACGTGTATTGAGCCCCTAGAATGTATCACGCATGTTGTTAAGCACTTTTCATCCATTAACTCATGTAATCCTCACAGCAATTGAGAAAATACTATTTATTTTCTATTTCAGAAATGAAGAAAATAAGAATCAGAGACATTAAGTAGCTTGCCCGAGGCCTCACAGCAAGGAAACAGCAGAGTGAGTACTCAAACTCCAATCTGCCCAATAAATGGCACTTTCATGGAAACTTGTACTGCTAAAGGCATCTGCCTACCCTCCACCTGAGAGTAGGGAATGACTACCTCTCATGGTCCTGGCCTCCGGCACCCAAGGAAAGTTGGCAGCCCTGATAACAGACATGGTACACACAGGTGTTTGGATCCCTAAGAGAGAAATCAATTCACATTATATCATTTTTGTGTTTATGACCCTCCAATGGCTTCTCATTGCCTTTGGAATAAAAGTCAGACTCTTCAGGGCACCTTGGTGGCTCAGTCGGTTAAGCATCTGCCTTCAGCTCAGGGTCCTGGGATCGAGCCCTTCGTTGGGCTCCCTGCTTAGCAGGGAGTCTGCTTCTCCCTCTGTCTCTGCCCCTCCCCCTGCTTGTTCTCTCTCTCATCCTCTCTAATAAATAAATAAAATCTTTATTTTTAAAATATTTTATTTATTTACTCATGAGAGACACACACACACAGAGAGAGAGAGAGGCAGAGACAAAGGCAGAGGGAGAAGTGGGCTCCATGCAGGGAGCCTGATGTGGGACTCAATCCTGGGTCTCCAGGATCACACCCTGGGCTGAAGGCAGGTGCTAAACCACTGAGCCACCCAGGGATTCCCAAATAAAATCTTTAAAAAAAAAAAGTCAGACTCTTCACCAAGGACTGCAAAGCCTTGCATCATCAAGTGTCATTCTACTCCTTCCTCAACACGTCACAGCCACACTGTCTCGTTCTTTTCCAACTAGGCAAGCTCCTTCTGGCCTCAAGACCTCGAAGATTCTGTTCCCCTATGCCTGTGCTTCTCTTCCTCCACCATTTTCACATGGCTTTTTCCCTTTGACCATTCAAATCTGCTAAATGCCACTTTCTCAGAGAATCATTTCCCTGAAAATCTAGTCTAAAGTAGCTACTGTCAACTCTGTCATTCATTTTCATTATCTGCTATTATCCGGCTTATTCATAAGCTCCATCGAACTTAATTACTGGAATGGCTGATTTTTCTCTAGCTAATCTTTTATGCAACACTAATTCACTCAGCAAACATTTCCTGAGTGTCTCTTCTGGGCTGGTTCACCTGATTCCTTTGCACTTTATGACTGTTGAACTTGGGAGACTAAGGAAATACAATCATGATGGACATCTTTTTAGGAGCAGAAGACTCAGTCCTATTCTCTGATGACTCTGTTGCAGGTATAAACAATAGGTCTCTGTTCAAGAGACTCTTTTATACTACATTACTCTGCACAAGATTCTGCAAGGTTTGAAATTCTGTTCATTTCCCTGCCATTTCTTATCTCTCATGATAAGAGATACACATTTGCCAGAGGATCACCAGAGAAGGAAGATGGGGATTCTGTGGCCAGGAATTAGTGTTAATATAAAGCCCCTAAGCAAGGAGTAAATTCACCGCCTCCTGCTCTAGAGTCTAAGCAAATGAGTCACGTGGTATTCATGGTTTCAAAAAAAAATACTCTCAAGAAAGGAATCTCCAATTGGAATCAATGTATTCTTTCCTACAATATAAGTACAGTTCTTATATTGCACATCTTCATGATCAGGGCATTTTATATCCTATCTGCTGAAAAAAGTCACCATTGCTATGGTTCTCAGATACTATCATCTATAAAAATAGGATAGAATTTTGAAGGGACAAAGGTGGAGATCATTCTCATTCCAGATACTAGTCTGTTCTTTTTTTAATTAATGTTTTATTTTGATACAATTGCATATTGACATTCAGTCACATGAAATAATACCAAAGAATCCTGGGTACCCTCTACCCAGGTTCCCCCAAGAATAATAGCTTTTGGGAACTGCAACAGTAATATTGTATCATTGTCTGATCAAAGATTGGTAAAAATCAGTGGACCCTCAACTTTATGGTCAACTAATATTCGACAAAGAAGGAAAGACCATCCACTGGAAAAAAGACAGTCTCTTCAATAAATGGTGCTGGCAAAATTGGACATCCACATGCAGAAGAATGATACTAGACCACTCTCTTGCACCATACACAAAGATAAACTCAAAATGGATGAAAGATCTAAATGTGAGACAAGATTCCATCAAAATCCTAGAGGAGAACACAGGCAACACCCTTTTTGAACTTGGCCACAGTAATTTCTTGCAAGATATACCTATGAAGGTAAGAGAAACAAAAGCAAAAATGAACTATTGGGACTTCATCAAGATAAGAAGCTTTTGCACAGCAAAAGATACAGTCAACAAAACTCAAAGACAACCTACAGAATGGGAGAAGATATTTGCAAATGACGTATCAGATAAAGGGCTAGTTTCCAAGATCTATAAAGAACTTATTAAGCTCAACAGCAAAGAAACAAACAATCCAATCATGAAATGGGCAAAAGACATGAACAGAAATCTCACAGAGGAAGACATAGACATGGCCAACAAGCACATGAGAGAATGTTCCGCATCACTGGCCATCAGGGAAATACAAATCAAAACCACAATGAGATATCACCTCACCCCAGTGAGAATGGGGACAATTAACAAGGCAGGAAACAACAAATGTTGGTGAGGAGATGGAGAAGGGGGAACCCTCTTACCCTGTTGGTGGGAATGTGAACTGGTGCAGCCACTCTGGAAAACTGTGTGGAGGTTCCTCAAAGAGTTAAAAATAGACCTGCCCTTCGACCCAGCAATTGCACTGCTGGGGATTTACCCCAAAGATACAGGTGCAGTGAAACACCGGGACACCTGCACCCCAATGTTTATAGCAGCAATGTCCACAATAGCCAAATGGTGGAAGGAACCTCGGTGTCCATCGAAAGATGAATGGATAAAGAAGCTGTGGTCTATGTATAAAATGGAATATTCCTCAGCCGTTAGAAACGACAAATACCCACCATTTGCTTTGACATGGATGGAACTGGAGGGTATTATGCTGAGTGAAATAAGTCCATTGGAGAAGGACAAACATTATATGGTCTCATTCATTTGGAGAATATAAAAAATATGAAAGGGAATAAAGGGGAAAGGAGAAAAAATGAGTGGGAAATATCAGAAAGGGAGACAGAACATGAGAGACTCCTAACTCTGGGAAACGAACTAGGGGTGGTAGAAAGGGAGGTGGGCGGGGGGTGGGGGTGACTGGGTGATGGGCACTGAGAGGGGCACTTGATGGGACTGAGAGGGGCACTTGATGGGATGAGCACTGGGTGTTATTCTATATCTTGGCAAATTGAACACCAATAAAAAATAAATTTATAAAAAAATATTGGTAAAAATCAAGCATATATTTTTTCCCAGTGTTCTGTAATTGAGAAGCTGTCCATTTAGGTCAAAATGGAAGATCCTTACTTGTAAGATGAGAATTGCTTTAGCCCATAATGCCAATGCTTTTTAAAAAAATATTTATTTAAGTAATCTCTACATCCAACGTGGGCTTCAAACTCATGACCCCAAGATCAAGAGTTGAATGCTCCTCCAACTTAGCCAACAAGGCACCCCAATGCCAGTGCTTTTTTGAATTCTTAACTAACACAATCTACACAGGAGGTGTGAGATTAAAACCAAGCATGTCAGCAATGAATAAAACACTAGCTAGTTTGGGACATCTGGGTAGCTCAGCAGTTGATCCTCTGCCTTTGTCTCAGGGCGTGATCCCCGGGGTCCAGGATCAAGTCCCACATAGGGCTCCTTGCAGGGAGCCTGCTTCTCCCTCTGCCTGTGTCTCTGCCTCTCTGTGTCTCTTGTGAATAAACAAATAAAATCTTAAAAAAAAAAAACTGCTAGCTAGCTTATCAGAACACCACACTGGGAACAGGACATATAGTCTCTGTAGAAGTGAAACATTTGTTCAGTTATCATTCCATATAAGTTTGTCCAATTAAATATGTTTAAAGTTAAAAGTAAGCCCCCTAAATTTTAAACACACACCAGTTCTAGTAGGCATATTTTCTTAACTATGAACTCCAGGAGGAAAGAGACTGTCTGTCTTATTCACTGCTAGAGCCCCAGCATGGTGTCTGGCCCATAATAGGTGATCATTACATAAATGTTAAAGGACGTTTTGAACAAATAAATACCTTATCAGCAAGTCACAATTTTAAGTATATTAGGAGGCTAATAATTGCTAGAGAAGAGATAATAAGGTCTCTTTCTCACACTTAATTGCAATAGTTTTTTTTTTAAATACTTAGCACAAATTCCTATATTACAGTAAGGAGACTTAAGCAATTTGCCTTAATGTAATTTAGAGCCAAGATGCTCACCACGGCTTTAAATTACAGAAAAGAAATGCTGATCAGTCTATACCAGACTTCTCATACAATTTGAGAGAAATAAGCTTTATATCTCACTCAGTCCATCAGCTGGGAAAATGTTGATATATCAACTGAAGTCCATGCAACTACCTTTTTTTTAAAGGTTTATTTTTAGAGAGAAAGAGAGAGAGAGACAGTGTGTGGGGGCAGAAGGGCAGAGGGAGAGAGAGAGAGAATCTCAAGCAGACTCTATATTGAGTGCAGAGCCCAAGGCAGCACTTGATTTCATGACCCTGAGATCATGACCTGAGCCAAAATCAAGTCGGACACTTAACCAACTGGGCCACCCAGGTGCCCCTAGGTCCATGCAAGTATCCTGACCCGTGTTAACATGTTAGCTGCCAACTAGCAAAACAAACATCTACACAAAGCTGCAACACACTGTCTTGCCTCACAAATGAACTTTCTATGCTCTTGTGTGAGTGGCGTAAGGCTTTGAGGCATCTGTTTTAATGCCTATTTGGAAGTGAAACCTATTATTTATTATTACTTTTTTTAAGTAAGCTCTATGCCCAATGTGGGGCTTGGAATCACAACCCTGAGATCAGGAGTCACACGCTCTACCAACTGAGCCAGCCAGGTGCCCTGAAATCTACTTATAAGTAAAACCTGAGAATGTTGAGAATAAAAATTGTTATCGTGGTTATTAACACGACTGTTGATTGCTATTTTCTTTTACAATGGTTTCATTTTACGCACAATATATGGTTTGGTTTTTAAAGGTTATATTTATCTATTCATGAGAGACACAGAGAGAGAGAGAATGGCAGAAACACAGGCCAAGGGAGAAGCAGGCTCCTTGCAGGGAGCCCGTTGTGGGACTCGATCCCAGGACCCCGGATCACTCCCTGAGCTGGAGGCAGATGCTCAACCACTGAGCCCCCCAGGTGCCCCACACAATATATGGTTTTAATGATGGTTCATTGGAATCTGTACTGTTTTAAAAAGTTACAAATAATGTTATCAATAAATGCTTTGGCCGCTATTCACTTTTTATTTTTTTTATTTATTTATTTTTTTTATAAATTTTTTTATTTATTATTTATGATAGTCACAGAGAGAGAGAGAGAGAGGCAGAGACATAGGCAGAGGGAGAAGCAGGCTCCATGCACCGGGAGCCCGACGTGGGATTCGATCCTGGGTCTCCAGGATCGCACCCTGGGCCAAAGGCAGGCGCCAAACCGCTGCGCCACCCAGGGATCCCTCACTTTTTAAAAAGAATTCTTTTTTTATTTGATAGAGCACACATGCACACAAGCAGGGGGAGCAAGAGAGGGAGCAGCGGGCCCCCCCTGAGCAGGGGAGGATGACTCTCGGATTATGACCTGAGCCAACAACAGACATTAACTGACTGAACCATCCAGGCACCCTGATAGCCGTTTTTAAAGCATGTGAGTTTTCAAAGTACCCTCTTACTCTCTTATCCATCCTATAAGTTATAAAAAGCATGTCACGCTCTGAATATTATTTTAGAAGAATCACAGTAGTCATAATCTCGAAATCTCTTTTGATGCCAATTCAAACAACTCATTGATTTAGGTGAAATTAGGTAAGTGGGTTGCTTGACTGAGTTCAATTGTTATCGTGATCATTATTTTCACTTCCTATTTTCTCAAGCATCTCTAGAATGCTTTACACTAAAGGTGACCATAAGATTTATGTTTTTGTAAGCAAAAGGAGGTGCTATTAATAAGCACACCAGGACAACAGGCATATAGTGGGGCTGTCACAGGCAAACCAGGACGTACGGTTGCCCTGTTTATAGTTTACGAAGCACTTTCACTCACATACTGTCCTAGGTCAGGTTCTCCCAGAAGCACATTCTGAGCCAAAGATGTGCGTACAAATGATTTAGTAAGAAAGTTTTCCCAGGAGAAAAGAGTAGGCGAGTTAGAGGAAGCAGGACAGGGAAGGGGAAGGTAAACCACATAAGGGTGCCATTTCATTTTTTTTTTTTTTTTTTTTTTTTTTTTTTTTATTTTTTTTACTTATGATAGTCACAGAGAGAGAGAGAGAGAGAGGCAGAGACACAGGTAGAGGGAGAAGCAGGCTCCATACACCGGGAGCCCGATGTGGGATTCGATCCCGGGTCTCCAGGATCATGCCCTGGGCCAAAGGCAGGCGCCAAACCGCTGCGCCACCCAGGAGGGTGCCATTTCAGATAAAGTCCCAGTCTCCTGATGTCAAGGGGGAACCCTGGCAAAACAATTACACTTCAGAGTTTATCCCACCTCCTGGCAAAAAGATTGGGCCTTTGTCTTCCTACACCTGCCAACCCTGGAGCAACCCCCAGTGGAGGGGGTAAAACTCTCAGGTGCGGCTAGCTCTTAAAACTGGCAAGGCCGGTCCCGCACCCAAGTGTGATCTTCTAAAGGCTGCAAAGCCACATCTTCTTTATCCATTCATCTTTCGATGGACACCGAGGCTCCTTCCACAGTTTGGCTATTGTGGACATTGCTGCTAGAAACATCGGGGTGCAGGTGTGGTCTATGTATACAATGGAATATTCCTCAGCCATTAGAAATGACAAATACCCACCATTTGCTTCGACGTGGATGGAACTGGAGGGTATTATGCTGAGTGAAGTAAGTCAATCGGAGAAGGACAAACATTATATGTTCTCATTCATTTGGGGAATATAAATAATAGTGAAAGGGACTATAAGGGAAGGGAGAAGAAATGTGTGGGAAATATCAGAAAGGGAGACAGAACATAAAGACTCCTAACTCTGGGAAATGAACTAGGGGTGGTGGAAGGGGAGGAGGGCGGGGGGTGGGGGTGAATGCGTGACAGGCACTGAGGGGGGCACTTGACAGGATGAGCACTGGGTGTTATTCTGTATGTTGGCAAATTGAACACCAATAAAAAATAAATTTATTATAAAAAATAAAATAAATAAAATAAATAAAAAATAAAAATAACAGCAACAACAAATAATAAAAACCCATGGGCCAAACAGATTAATTGGTAAAAATAAATATTTCTGGTGTTCATTTTTTTTATTCCTTGCTAACTTTTATGCTGTTCCTTAAATAATTTATGCTTTTGCTCTTTTGTCCAAACTTTGGAATTTTCTAGGGGCTTGTTGCTAAATTGGGGAAGATTCACCAGAGTGGTTTTCCTCATTTTGGCATTGTTTTGCTTTCTGATATTTTTTGGTGTGCCTCTGGTAATATTTTCATGAATTTTTATCTTTGGAGCAAAAATAAATTGGTTGAAAGGGAAAAAAATAAAATAAAATAAAGGCTGCAAAGCATGCAGAAACTTGGTAATGGGCCAGGTGCCACCAGTGTACACTATATATACGTTAATTGAAAAAAAGATTTTAATTATTTACTCATGAGAGACACAGAGAGAGAGGCAGAGACACAGACAGAGGGAGAAGGAGGCTCTGTGCAGGGAGCCCGACGTGGGACTCGATCCCGGGTCTCCAGGATCAGGCCCTGGGCTGAAGGCAGACGCTCAACCGCTGAGCCAACTGGGCATCCCTATACATTATTTAATCCTCCCAACAACTCTGCAGAGAGCCATCTTTTAAAACTTTATTTTAAATATCTGAAAACTGACTGTGAGTCAGTGTAAAGAGACTTGTCCAGGATCATGTAGCATATTATCAGCAGAGGGAGGATTTGAACCCAGGTTTCTGGACTCAAGATGGAAAGGGTTTCTCCTCTGTAATACCTACCAGGAAGTGGTAGTAGACAAGTCCATTGATATATATAGTCTATAATAGAAAATGCTTTAAAAAAAAAGATGCTATTTATTCATGAGAGACTTGCAGAGAGAGGCAGAGACACAGGCAGAGAGAAAAGCAGGCTCCCAGCGTGGAGCCTAATGCAGGACTGAATTCCGGGACCCAGGGATCACGACCTAAGCCAAAGGCAGATGCTCAATTGCTGAGCACCCAGGTGTCCCGATAAATACATAAAATCTTTAAAAAAATAAAATGATACATGTAAATATAATGATACCAAGTCTGAGTATGAAAACTTTCATGAACCACTGCTTCTTTAATAGTGTTTTCTACTGTGGCATAAAATCTTTATGTATTTATTCATGAGAGACACAGAGAGAGAGGCAGAGACACAGGCAGAGGGAGAAGCAGGCCCCATGCAGGGAGCCCAATGCAGGACTCGATCCCAGGACCTGGGATCACACCCTGAGCAGATGCTCAACCACTGAGCGACCCAAGCATCCCTGCGTTTCTCATTTTATAGGCATGTTTTTTTCTAGCTAAAACTATGAGGTTGGCACAAAATATTTTATATTAATGGTTAATGAGGAAAGTTGGGGTATTATTTGGGGTTCTCCAGAGAAACAGAACTGACAGGATATATCCATATAAAGAGATTTAGTATAAGGAATTGGCTTCCATGATTATGGAGACTGACAGGTCCCAGGAAGGGCAGGGTGCGATTGCAAGTGGGAGCCCCAGGAAAGCTGATGGTGTAGGTACAGTCGACAGGCCAGCAGCTTAGAGACCCTAGAGGAGCCCATGATTCAGTCGGAGCCAGAAGGTAGGAGAAAAGTGTGTCCTAATTCCAAGGCAGTCAGGCAGGAGGAATTCTTTCTTACTCAGGGAAGGATCAGTCTTTTTGTTCTATTTAGACCTTCAGTGCATTGGATGAAGCTCACCCACTTTAGGGAGAGAAATCTGCTTTAGTCAGTCTAGCAATTTAAATGTTAATCTTATCCAAAGACATCCTCACAGAAACACCCAGAAAATAAATTTGACCAAATATCTGGGAGCCCTGTGGCCCTAGTGAAGTTGACACACAAAATTAACCATGATAGCTGGTATTGCCCTGCTGCCCTGTGCATGATTATAAAGAAAAACATCATTAAAAGAAATCGAATTTCAATTCAACGTTTAAGCACATTTTATTCAGCTTCCTTAAATTAAAACACACACACACACACACACACATCTTTCTCTTCTTGTGATCTGCAAGTATTGGAGACTGTTTCTGTATCATTTCATGAAAATTGCATGTGATTTCTCAGAATCGATTTTTTTAGGATTTTTTTCTGTTTTTTTTTTCAGTTAATGTATAGTCGCTTATGTGTGAGAGACAGTTTTATGAATAAATGGAATAGATTTTGATACTATCAGTTTCTATGATAAAGGGAAAAAAGGAAAATAATAAGCAATTTTGTTCACAACTCCTTGATTTAATGCAGTCCTATTTTTTGGCAGAAATTGTTTTTAATATTTAAGTCTACTTAAGTAAGGCCCCATTTCTACAAGGTGAAACCACAACTGGATTTATTTGGGGAAAGTAAAATTGTTCCTTTGTTTTTTAAAGATTTTATTTATTTATTCATGGGAGACACAGGGAGAGAGAGGCAGAGACACAGGCAGAGGGAGAAGCAGGCTCCATGCAGGGAGCCCAATGTGGGACTTGATCCCGGGTCTCCAGGATCACGCCCTGGGCCGAAGGCAGGCACTAAACTGCTGAGCCACCCAGGTGTCCCAAAATTGTTCCTTTGAACAGAGCTGATCAATTCAACCAGATTACAAGTTCAGAAAACAAGTAAGCAATATAGCTAGCTCCCAAACCAACTCTTACTCACTGAGCTCCACTATCTCCCTAAGACAGCGTTTGCCATGAGCATTATGTTCAAAAGTTTCAATGTTTAGCATCTTCTTAGTTTAAACCACCTCTCCTTGCCTCCTCTTGCTATTGAAATCTTTGGAAACTCAGTGCAAAAGCCAGCTCCTCAAATAAACCTTTCCTAATACCCAGTTGGAATTGCCTTTCTAATCCTTTGGCTTTTTCAACACCATCCCGCATGAGTTTCTGTCATGCTCATTGTTTGATTTCACATCTGTCTCCCCTGTTGGATGAGGAGACCCTATGAAGTCACAGAATCTACCATGATGTCTTATATGTAGGTGTTCGATAACTATTGAGTTGAATGCTTCTCAACCAAATTGACTCCAGTGGCAGAGAAATAACAAGCTCTTCAGTGCTGCAGGAGCACTGGATGGGAGCTGAAAAACCTGGGTTTGGGTCCCACTCTAACTACTTCCTAGCTCTGAGCCTGGAACCTTAAAGAACTCACTTAATTTTTTGAGTTTACTTTAAAATGAAGAGCTTACACAGGATGATGTCTCCATTTCCTTCTTATTCCAGCTATGATACAACACATTATTTTTCTTCTCCCATTTTGCTCCCTTCCTTCCTCTCTCCAAGCACTTAATGACTATTTACTATGTACCTAGGTACTCAAAACACGGTTCACTGTGACCTCATTCATTTAATGGGAATATATCCATTTTTAGACTCTCTGCCATTTCAAAGTATAATGTTTTTCAAGTCATGGGGTTGGGATTCAGTGGAAGAGTCAGGAATCTTTTGTTTTTCATAAGCAGAGGGCTACAGCAATGAGCTGTCCTAGAGTCCCTGGTGTGTCAGAAAATTAGCCATTCTCCACGAACTGGAGGGTATTATGCTGAGTGAAGTAAGTCAGTCGGAGAAGGACAAACATTATATGTTCTCATTCATTTGGGGAATATAAATAATAGTGAAAGGGAATATAAGGGAAGGGAGAAGAAATGTGTGGGAAATATCAGAAAGGGAGACAGAACGTAAAGACTGCTAACTCTGGGAAACAAACTAGGGGTGGTAGAAGGGGAGGAGGGCGGGGGGTGGGAGTGAATGGGTGACGGGCACTGGGGGTTATTCTGTATGTTAGTAAATTGAACACCAATAAAAAATAAATTAAAAAAAAAGAAAATTAGCCATTCTCTATTTTTTTTTTCCTCATAGTTTAAGAATAAATGTCTGGGCATACCAAAAGAAAAAATTCCAGGAAAAAATGTAATGATTCAATTTTGTTATTGTTACCCTGGCATAACACTGGTTATATTGGCAGATTCATCTCTATTTCGTTTCCAAAAGTCATTGTACTAGATAGGTTTTACCTCCATCCCCAAGTTACATAGGCTCATGAAATCAAGACCCATTAAAAAACAGTTCCAATGAAAATCTGTCAGTATTATGGTCATTTTGTTATTCAAATGAACCAGATCTGGAGCCAATATGATTTTTCACTGATCGCATTTGCAAATATTCTGAAGAACAATAATGCCCCATTTGGTGAAGTGTGGTGAAACTAGCACTCATATATACTGCTAAGGAGACTATAAATTGGCATTATCTTTCTGAGGGGCAATTTTACAAAATTTATTCCAGCCTTAAAAAGCTCCAAATTCTTTTACCCAGTAATTTCATTTCTAGGAATTTAACTTAAAATTATCAGGACCTGTCAAATCATGATATATCCGTACAATACTACTCAAGATCCCTGTACTAGTGAGAATAGAATCAGTCATTCTGCTATAACAAATTAGCCTAGAAATCCCAGTGGCTTACCAAAATAAAGGTCTATCTCTCACCTATGGTCCCTAGTTAACATGGAGGGACAGGTATCTCAGCTCCACAGTCATTGTGAGGCAGAGGCTGATGGGAAGTCCACCATAGAAGGACACCATCGCTGAGCAGAGAAAGAAATAAATTGGTGGATGGCACATGCTGACTCTTCTACACTTTGGCCCAGAAGCTTATTCCTGATTTTTGTCCTTTCTTCTTATGCCGAATGGCCAGAATTAATCATGTAGCCCTATCGAACAGCAGAGAGGATGGGAAATGCACAGGCCCAAATGGGAATGCTCGGTAAGCACCAGTATCTCTATCATGGCAGTTAAAAAGAACACATTTTAACTTATAACAGAACAAAATGCTCATGATAAGAAAGTAGAAGAGCAGGCTTAATCTGTGTTGAATGTAATTTCAGATTTATAAAAAAAATCATATTCCTTTTTACTTAATACATTTTGAAAACATTCTTCAATTAACATGGTTTACTTTTTTAATGACATTATTTATGAATAATTATCATTTGGCTTTTGATACTCAATTTACTTTTCTACTTTTTGATACTCAATTTAAACTCAATTTAGGGATCCCTGGGTGGCGCAGCGGTTTGGCGCCTGCCTTTGGCCCAGGGCGTGATCCTGGAGACCCGGGATCGAATCCCACGTCAGGCTCCCAGTGCATGGAGCCTGCTTCTCTCTCTCTCTCTCTCTCTCTGTGACTATCATAAATAAATAAAAATTAAAAAAATAAAAAATAAATAAACTCAATTTAAATGGGGCATCTGGGTGGCTCAGTGGTTGAGCGTCTGCCTTTGGCTCAGGTCATAATCCCAGGGTCCTGGGATCGAGTCCTGCATAGGGCTCCCCACAGAGAGCCTGCTTCTCCCTCTGCCTATGTCTCTGCCTCTCTGTCAGTGTCTCTCATGAATAAATACATAAAATCTTTAAAAATTAAAAAAAAACTCAATTTAAACTTCTCCTTGTCTTTACTACTTTCTCCCTTAGCTAGACACCAGGTAGGTACTGAAGATCCAGAGGTGGCTTTGATGGTCCTCATCCTCAAGAAGTTCATGGTCAAATGGGGGAGAAAACTAGATAAAGTCAATTCCAAGGCAGTACCGGTACTGCAATGTCATAGAGCTACACCCCAAGTGCTTCGGGAGAGCAGTGAGAAGAGGATGACAAAGTGAAGGAGAGTCAAAGAATGCTAATGAAGAGAAGATGTTTGTTCTGAATTTTATTTATTTTTTAAAAAGATTTTATTTATTTATTCATGAGAGACAGAGAGAGTGAGAGAGGCACAGAGACACAGGCAGAGGAAGAAGCAGGCTCCCTGAAGGGAGCCTGATGTGGGACTCGATCCTGGGACCCCGGGATCACGCCCTAGGCTGAAGGCAGACGCTAAACCGCTGAGCCACCCAGGGAGCCCCAGTTCTGAATTTTTTTTCCCGGTTCTGAATTTTAAAGGGGTATGGGAGTGTGCAACATAAGAGGTCCCCAAAAGGTCTTGTCCTAGGTTTTGGGACCCACATTGTTTTTGCTTTATTGCCTTATTTCTAGCCTGGTAAGATATTAGAAGACTCCTCTCCACAAGTAGCTGGGGACTTGAGCAGTTACGTGCCCTAAAGCTAGGATCTTCGAGGCCTGGGAAAAAGCCTCAAGTACCCATGTGGTCTTTACGTTGAATCCCACATGACATGCCTAGTCTTTAATGGTATCTACTTAACTTCTTTGCTGGGTGGGTTTTGAACCATAGCATACAAGGTTCCGGCTCTTAGAAGACTCCACCCTTCCCCTGCCAAGTTAACCATGACACGGTAACCTGCCTGGCTACAAGTATCTCCTTTGCCCAGGTGCCTGCTGCCTTTTTTTTTTAAGATTTCATTTTTAATTCATCTCTACATCCAACATGGGGCTTAACTCACAACCCAGAGATTGAGCTGCATGTTCTACTGACAGAGCCAGCCAGGTGCCCCCAGGTACCTGCTACCTGTCACTTCCACCAGAATGTGTGTACCTTGGATACCAGTATCAGCCCCAACTGAACACATATTCCCTGCATCATCTTTGGAAACTGTGATTTAGACCACCAACTGCCTTTGGGGGCAATGGGTAGATAACATTAATTCTTTTGGAGGATCTCACCCCTTGAAGTGCCAGCATACTCCTCAATGAAAGCCATTTTGGTTATACTGTAGTTCTCAACTATTCCCTACTAGACCAGACCTAGGACCTGTGACCAGTGTCCCATTAATATTTATCATCTTCGCCAAACACATCTACAGCTATTTCAGTGTAATGGCTTAGTAAACTGGCACAATAATGATTTTTGAACACAGATTGTGTTCATAAGAAATGTGAAATCGTTTGCATCTATAAAATGTGATTATCTTTAGATTGCTCATTTTAGAGAAAAACATTTTGTACTTAGCACAATGAGAGATTACTCCATAACTCCTCACTGTTTCTAATGGTTAATGATGCAAACTAACAATGCCCCAGCATGACATTCATCATTCCAAGATGGATAGCATAACTGGAAAGATGTTGCCAACTTAATAAAACATATATTAAATATTAGTTCAGGCAGCTATTGTGAAAAACAACAAAAAAAAAGAAATGCAGTTAGATGAACAGGAACTGACTAGACACATTTTTCTTGTGTTGATAGAGTACACATACCAAGAGAAAGTAACTTCAGTGCCACAACCACCAAGTTGAGGGGTTAGTATTTCAGAAGTATTTAACTTCAGAATTAGCACACAGAGCCTGCTAACACTGTATACAAGGCAATATATTGAAGATTTCAAGACCCCAAAAAAGCACACACAAAGTGTGTGTGTGTGTCACAGCTAACTATCCAATAGACTCACAGTAATAAACATTCATGGGCAATAATTTTATACAATAACATAGAACATTAGGTTTCAATTTTTAAAAGACAATGTGCTTATGGAGTTTTTATGGATTAAAAGCAAAACTAATGTTTTATGCATTCAGATTTTAAAGAAAGGCATTTATTTCCGTCTCAGGAATATGCTTCAGGCAGGTTATTTTTTTAAATGTTTAACATCACCAAATTATACTCTAAAGCTGAGGTCTGCAAACCACAGCCTCCAGGCCAATCCAGCCTACCACTGGCTTCCGTCAATAAAGTTTTAGTAGAATACAACCATGCCCATTGGCTAATGTACTGTCTACAGATTTTTTTTTCCCCACATTACCATGGCAGGGTTGAAAGCTTGCGACACAGTCCATACGGCTCACAAAACCTATGGTGGTTTACTATTTGGCTCTTTCTGGAAAAAGTATGCTGGTTGGTCCCTCCTCTGGTGCTCCATTGCTGAATCTGGTAGCCACTATCCACAAGTGACTATTTGCATTTAAATTAATTAAAATTGGGGATCCCTGGGTGGCTCAGCAGTGTAGCGCCTGCCTTTGGCCCAGGGCGCCATCCTGGAGTCCCACTTCGGGCTCCGGGCATGGGGCCTGCTTCTCCCTCCTCCTGTGTCTCTGCCTCTCTCTCTCTCTCTCTCTCTCTCTAGGTCTATCATGAATAAAAAATAAAAATAAATTAAAAAATTTTAAAACTGCGTTTTCTGATGTTCATTGTAGAGTCATTTGTAACAGTGAGTCATCAGATTTTTGAAAAATAAATTAATTAACTTAATTTAATTAATTAAATTTTAAAAATTAATAAATAATTAATTAAATTTTAAAAATAAAAACTTAATTAATTAAAATTAAATAAAATTTAAAATTCAGGTCCTCGGTCACTCTGGCCCCCCCTTTCCCACGTGGGAATGGCACCATTGTCATTAGTGCAGTCTGTTAGAAATGCAGAATGTGGGCCCCTACTATATCTAAGGTTTAACAAGATCCCCAGGCGATTCCTACGCATGTTAATGACTGAGAAGCCAGTTGGAGGGGAAAGGGGAAGAGGGTAAATAGAAGGGGAACTGAAGACTTAGGAATGAGAGGAAAGTGCCATCATGGGGGGGAGGGGAGTGTGTGAAATACAGCAAAGTCCCCCACAAGAGACCGCTAGCTGACCAACTATCAGTTTTCCCTGAGCACCTAACGCATGCAGCCCCCAGAAACTGAGCACTGCATTTGTGGGGAGCATCCAAGCCAACGAGGTCCAGAGAGGCAAAGGCCTTTCAATTTTGTGTGGTTGTTGCTGTTGTTGTTGCCATTAACATTTAGGCTCCCGAGGACAGCTACACAAAATGACAACTTGGGAAGCCCTGAGACTCTGGAAGAGAAGCCCCTCTAGGCGACCCTGTGCTGAGGAACTGCTTATGTGCACATGGGGCCGACCCCGGAGAAGGTTCTGGGCATTCAGGTGTTTTCATCCTGGGGCTCATGTTCCCTTCCCTCCTCCAACCCCATGGTGAGCAATCAGTCTATAGACCAAACTAGCAGAAATGCCTTCTGGCTTTTGTTCTGTTTGGTTCTGCTTTCTTTATTCTGGGTTCAGAACGCATAAGACTAAGGAGGAATGAGAGAAGTGTTCAAATAAGTCTTTTCTGGAAAGGATCCCTGGTCCTGGAGGCTGAGACTGATGCCCAGAAGTAATGAAGATGTGGAGGTTGGTCCTTGGTCCTGAGGGCCTGCCTGTCACTCCCAAAGGCCAAAGGCCCTGTCAAGCCTGCCAGGGTGCTGGTGGAGGGGCTCTAACAGAGCAGTGATTTTCAGCCTAGGGGGCAGACCCGAATCCCCCGAAGCCAAGGTGGGCATGAGGGTGGAGAAGGGGGCAGTGTGTGTCGTCTGAGAAAGCAAATTATGAAGTGATCTTCAGCTAGGTATTTAGAAATTTTAAGTCACAATCAAGGCTATGGAGAGACTTTTGTGCTTATTAAAATGTGGTATGAATCTTGAAATGTTAAAAAAGTCTCTTCTAGGTGGAGGTGGAAGTGGCTTCACGGGGTTCTCCTGGTGACCTTGGTGAATTTCCTCTGGTCCAGGGTCTAACACTTGGCACTGGAGACTCAGAAACCTGAATGAGTCACATCTGGAAGGCAGAGGTGAATCCACTCACCGCTCAAGAGTGCACTCGTGTTAATCAAGCTCACAAGAATAATGTAGAAAACCCCAGTGCTAATTTATTAATGTACAGTGAAAAATATGATTCACAGGAATCAAATAGTTGGCACAACTCATTTTCCTCCTTTTCTCCCTATAGGTATTTCTAACTATAATTCAAAAGATAATCTGAATGTCAATTTAATATCCAGGGAGACTTATTACTGTCACAGGACCTAGATCATTTTAAGGACAGGATATTCCTTCTCTCCTTCGGCAAACACATATTTGACTCCAAACCTTAATCAAATGAGTATTTTTGTAATGTTTTATGGAGTTGGCTAAAGATAACCTTCTGTATTGCTTTCGCGGTAGGAACTGCTTGCTCAAGAAATAGGAAAACTTTCTTTTGACATTGCTTTCATTTCTTTTTTAATTTTTTAATAGTTTTTTTAAATTTTTATTTATTTATGATAGTCACAGAGAGAGAGAGAGAGAGAGAGGCAGAGACACAGGCAGAGGGAGAAGCAGGCTCCATGCACCGG
Source organism: Canis lupus dingo (assembly GCF_003254725.2). Taxonomy (NCBI): domain Eukaryota; kingdom Metazoa; phylum Chordata; class Mammalia; order Carnivora; family Canidae; genus Canis; species Canis lupus. The sequence continues at coordinate 115,413,183 of NC_064281.1, read as the reverse complement.
GAGCCCGACGTGGGATTCGATCCCGGGTCTCCAGGATCGCACCCTGGGCCAAAGGCAGGCGCTAAACCGCTGCGCCACCAAGGGTTCCCCGCTTTCATTTCTTTGTGCATTTCCCCACTCATTCAACATATATAAGGGTCTACCGTGTACTAGGCTCTCCCCAATATACAGGTGTGAACAAAACAGGTCCCAAACCAAACTATTCTCATGGAGCTTACATTTCCGACGGCCAATAACATAAAGGGAGACAAAGAAGGGGAGGGAGCTAGAGATTAGGGGCGGAGGAGGGAAATGCTAAACCAATGATCCGAGAGAGGGCTCAACACCAGCTATTCCCCCCTCCCCCAGCCGCGCCTTAGAGAACCATACTCTTCCCCTATCTTATGCCTTAGAGAACCATACCCTTCCCCTATCTTATGCCTTAGAGAACTATACCCTTTCCCTATCTTATGCCTTAGAGAACCATACCCTTTCCCCTATCCTACCTACGCACGACACATTCTTAACTTCTGCGGCATTAGGCGGTGTGAGCAAAATCCTGAAGCTTTAAAAGCTATTGTGCCTCTTTCAGGCAATTCTCAACCTTGATGGTGGCTGTAGAATCCCTCTGGGAGCTTTAATAAAACACCTGGGCCCCACCCTGGCCCAATTAAAGAAGAATGTCTGGTAGCCAGCCTGGGGCATCAGTATTTTTTAAAAGCTCCCCAGGTGATTCTAATATGCAGCCAAAGCTGAGAATCTTCACTTTAAGGTGACTTTGCTCTAATACAATGTATGTGCAGCTTAAAGTTTAATTCTTCAAAGGCAACCTTCCTATTTTGGGAGCCACATACCTTGCTCCTCCAAAGTCCTCTGCAGGAAAATAAAGTATAATCTCTTTAAACTGCTACATGTGGAACACACAGCTTTGATGGCTATGATTCATACCCTTTATCAATCTCTAAAACACGATCAGAAAATAAGTATCAAACAATCCTTTAAAAAATAATAATAAATTTGAGAAATACAAAAATGATCTCCGAAACTAGGATCTCCCCTTCCTGGCAGATTTCTTCTTACCAATAATACAGCTCCCACTCCTGGTTCAGCAGGCTTCTCGGTATTTCTCCCTCGGAGACCAGAAGATTGAGTTAGTAATCGAGCTGCAGTCACATTTAGCTATTGATTTGTTTCAGCTCCAAGACAGGTAGTGTGTTGAGAATTACAGCACTTGGTTGCTGGGTACCAAGGAGATGTCCCCAACTCTTCTCCGAGGGAGACTGGTTACAGGAAATTCACAAAGCCATAATGCACACTACTGGTAGCTAATTGCATCATTAATACAGAATCGACCAGATTTGTATAACAGAAGTGCAATACAAGAGTTCAGTGTGATTCAGAATTTCAGAAAGGCCATGTTGGGGATGCCTGGGTGGCTCAGCGGTTTAGTGCCTTCCTGCAGCCCAGATCCTGACCCTGGGGTCCCAGGTTTGAGTCCCACATCGGGCTCCCTGCATGGGACCTGCTTCTCTCTCTGCCTGTGTCTCTGCCTCTCTCTCTGTGTCTCTCATGAATAAATAAATAAAATCTTAAAAAAAAGAAAGTCCATGTCGCTGATATACATACACAAGCCATGGGAAATAGGGTGGTGGAACTGGCTTGTCACATGTCTTGGTCGAGCTGAAAATTGCCAACAACGGCACAGGCCAGGAGACCCCAAATTTGATGCAGCCCCAAACTAACACCTGTCAGGATTTGCTCCTGAGAAAGCTGAAGTGTAGTCCTGTCTCACCTTCTCTTGAGATACACACAGGTTTCAGGGCAAAGGAAAAGCTCTCCTTTTAGGGGTGCAAAAGAAAGCCATGGCCCACAGGAATTTCACTGAGAATATGAATCCCTTCCCGAGAGAGAGACTATGGGACCTTCTAGAATCACAGATAGCCCACAGTAATTTCACTGAGACTATGAATCCCTTCCCGAGAGAGAAAGAAAGGAGACTTATGAGACCTTCTAGAACCATAGCTGCACCGGGAGGCTCTTCTCGCCTTTGACTTCCTTCATTTGTTCCCTCGCTTGAGAGGCATTTTTGCTCCAAAATGTAGAGAGGACAAAACAACTGGTTTGGCTCCAGGACACAGGTCATGAAAGCATCTTCTAGTGGAGGAGATGCCCCCCCCATTCCTATAACAATTCCCCACTCAATTCTGGGTCCTTGAATTATTGGGCTAAGAGGGGAGAGGAAACGTGTTAATTGCTCACAATGTGCCAGACATTTGACCTATATTGATGTAATATGTGGTGGGTTGAACAGTAGCCCCCCCCCCCGCAAAATTCATTGCCTGTCCAGAACCACAGAATGTGACCTGATTTAAAAATAAGGTCTTTGTTGGGACTCCTGGGTGGCTCAGCGGTTGAGCGTCTGCCTTTGGCTCAGGGTGTGATCCCGGGGTCCTGGGATCCAGTCCCACGTGGGAGCCTGCTTCTCCCTCTGCCTATGTCTCTGCCTCTCTCTGGGCATCTCTCATGAATAAATAAATAAATAAAATCTTAAAAAAATAAAAAGGAATAAGGTCTTTGCAGATAGCATCAATTAAGGGGCTTAAGATAATAGGGTGCTGAAATTAGCTGGAATGGCAGGAGAGGACACCCAGTGGAAGGCCAGGGGAAGGAGGGCTGGCAGGGATTACAGTTCTGAGGGGGGGGAGGCAGGAGGAAGGACGCCCTGTAGGAGCCTGCAGAGGGAGCGTGGCCCTGCTGACACCTTGAGTTTGGACTTCTGGCCTCTCGATCTGCCAAAGAAATTCCTCCCATTTTAGGCCATCCCGCAGGTGTTCACTCCTTAGGGTGGCCCTTAGGAAACGAACCATGCACCATGCAATCCAAAGCAAATTTATGGGAAACAGGTGCTTCTCCTCCCTTTGCAGGTGAGGAAGCGGAAGCCGCGCAGCAGTGGGAAACAAAATTTAAATCCATACCTGTCTGCCAATAGGGCTCGGTCCCTTTTCAGTAACAGGCTCTGCTTGTGGAATAAGAAAAAGCCTTCATCAGGTGCCTTCAGAGCCGAGCGGCCGAGCTTTAATATGCATATGAATCACAGGGCGGGGGTGGGGGGCGGGGGGGCCTTTATTAAAATGCAGCTGCTGAGTCCGTGGGTCTGGAAGGTGCCTAATAGTCTATGCTTCCAACACGCTCCATAGGGCAGCACTTGGGTAATAGTTCAGGTAGCAAGACCTAAATCAGCAGTCAGAAAAGCATTTCTGTAGGGGTGCCTGGGTGGCTCGGTCAGTTAAGTGTCTGCCTTCAGCTCAGGTCATGATCCCAGGGTCCTGGGATCCCTTACCACAAGGGGCTCCCTGCTCAGCGGGGAGTCCGCTTCTCCCTCTCCCTGCCCCCCACTTGTGCACACTCTCTCTCAAATAGATACATCTTTTTAAAAATGTTTAAAAAGAGGGATGCCTGGGGGGCTCAGTGGTTGAGCATCTGCCTTTGGCTCAGGGCGTGATCCCGGGGTCCTGGGATCGAGTGCCGCATAGGGGTCCCTGCAGGGAGCCTGCTTCTCTCTCTGCCTGTGTCTCTGCCTCTCTCTCTCTCTCTCTCTCTTTCTCTCTCTGTCTCATGAATAAATACATAAAATCTTTTAAAATTTTTTAAAAAGAAAGCATTTCTGTGAAGAGTCAGGTTGTAAATACATCAGTCCTCCCCATACCTTCCAGTGGATCCCCAGTGAATGCCTGAAACCGCGGATAGTACCAAACCCTCTATAGACTGTTGTTTCTTATATATGCTTATATATACAGACCTGTGATAAATGTATAAATTGAACACAGAGATTAACAGTAATAATTAATAAAATAGAATAATTATACTGTGAAAAAAAGTTATGTGATTGTGGTCTCTCTTTCTCAAAATATCTCACTGTCCTGTACTCACCCTACTTGTGACGATGTGAGATGATGAAGTGCCCATGTGATGAGAGGCAGTGAGGCGAATGACATAGGCCTAGTGACCCAGTGTCAGGCTACTCTCTACCTTCTGAGGCTGTAGAAGGAGGATCACCTGGTATTGGACCGCGGTTGACTGTGGGAAACTGAAAGGGCCCAAAGCCAAACCTTGGGTAAGGCAGGCCTGGCTGTACAGCCTCTGTCGCACCCCCTTAATCCTGCCACTGTGGTATCAAAGCAACTGTAAACGATATACAAATGAGTGGGCATGGCTGTGTCTCCTTAAAACTGTTTATAGACATACAAATTTCAATGTCTTATCATTTTAATGTGCCATGAAATAGTCTTCTTCCAATTTTTTGAACCATTAAAAAATGTAAAAGAAAAAAATCTTAGCTTCTGGGCAATACCAAAAGAGGCTTGCTAGATTTGGCACACAGGCCGCGGTTTCCTGACCCCACCCGTGGTCTAAATTATTAAGACCTGGCTGTTGCATGGTATGGAAGAGGTTATCTTATTTTAGAAGAGGCAGCTTATTTGAAAAACATCCTGCTGGGATGGGAAGAGTGCTGGAGTAGGGGTGAGAAAAATCTAGGTTTTACCCCTACCCATGCTCCTTATTAGCAAATGACTTCTCTAAGATGCCTCCTTCGTTGTTGTTTTGTTTATTAACTGGAGTTAATTACAAAACAAAACAACCCTGCCTTATCTTCCTGGGGTTGTCTGCAAGTTAAATGGGTGGGGGTGTATTCCTTAACTCCCCTTTCTTCCTGTTCCTAGTACCCTCTCTTTTGTTCTGTTTTGCATATGAATTTACTCCCTCCAGGCAAATTAGTGGAGCTGAGGACATTAATTTATGTGGACTTGTGTCAACATCAATCTTAGAACAAAAGGGGCCAGTGTGGTTTGAAGGCCTGGACATCATAAAACTAAAACCACTGGAAATAGATACACATACACCTTCGACAAACAAAACCCCAATGCCAAATAGGCGTCTGAGAGGGTCCGGGAAATGGTGGCTGGGTGGCAGGGGAAGGAGAAAGGATTTTGAAGGCAAAGGGAATAGAGAGTCTAAGGAAAAGAAGCCAGAAACAAGGAGGGGGGCTGAGGATGTAATCCCTTAGTCATCAGCTCTGAGGCCCGTATCACTGTGGAGATGCTATGTGTGTAGCACCAGGTATATACACTGTGTATACACCGCTGGCACTTGAAGCCAGCATTCCCACTCCAAGCTCACCTTGCAGAGCCAGCATAGGCTTACCTCAGATTAACACTTACTTCCCCTGACATTCATCTTGAATAAAATCCTCCTCCACTGGTGAGCCACGAGAATGAATGACCCAGGACACATTTGACCCCCTTTCATTAATTGCTCAGGGATAACCTCTGATGTGGAAACCTGCCTTCTAATTTGCTGGTTGGAAGTAAACAAGGCATGGTAGCCGGGTCAAGAAAAACAGCCCATACTCCGGTTTCTACTACTAAGAGAAATTGGGCCCTAAAGATAATGTTGAATTGCCATGTCTGTCCCATGTCTTACATTCAGCTCAGCAAGCTTTTCCCCAGCACTTACCATGCATTAGGCACAACACAACACCTCATCTCCATTAATGGGTTCAAAGGGAGAAGAACATGGCTCACGTCCCCAAGGAAGGAACTTACAGTCTAGAATGAGAGACAGGCACGCCAAGAAATAACTATAATATAATATGGAACTCACACAATTAAAACAGAAACAGATATACAAGGGTCAACAGCAGGAGTGGGGTAGAAGTGATTTATTCTAGCTGGGGCCAAGGGAGCAGGGCTAATGGAACACAGACTGGGCAGAGAAACGCCCTCCCCTTCCCAGGAAGGTTTTGAAGAATAGTAATGCATACAGCATGCTTCTTTTGTGCCAGGCACTGGACTACATTAACCCCTTCGATCCTCACAACAATCCAGTCTCTCTCTTTCCCTTGGAGTTGGAACGGGGATCGAGACATACTAGTCAGTCTCTGCCAGTGGCCTGGACTGAAGACACATACATGCAAGAGGTATGGATGGGCCACATCAGGCCATGTGTACACTGAAGCCTTCCAAACTGTCTTGTAGAGAATGGCAGAGACAGAGAATGAAAATGCATGAAGAGATGTGCAAGCAGAAGTAAAGACCAACAGCTGGAGTGAGCAAGCAGGAGAAAAGGAGGAAGGCTCAAGGTCACAGGGTCTTAGTTCAAACAGCTCAGAGTAGAGAATCCTATTGGCACAGCTTTGATGTATTTCCAACCCCAGTCCTCCCATCCAGAGGGGATAGAGCAGATCAAACCATGTGACCTACCTTCAGCCCAAGGATGCTAAGGCAGTGAGTTAAACCTGCCTCGAGAGAAGCAGAATTAAAGCAACAGCAGAGGGAACCCTGGGTGGCTCAGCGGTTTAGAGCCTGTCTTCAGCCCAGGGTGTGGTCCTGCAGTCCCAGGATCGAGTCCCACATTGGGCTCCCTGCGTGGAACCTGCTTCTCCCTCTGCCTGTGTCTCTGCCTGTCTCTGTCTCTCAAGAATAAATAAATAAAATTTTTAAAAAATAAAATAAAGCAACAGCAGCAAATAGAAGCGTGGGTCTCTTGAGTGCTTTCCAGTGCCTGCTTTCTGTTTGTGATGCCCAGAGGTCCCCTGCCCTTGGACTCCATGAGATGCCGCCAGTATCTTACCAATCAGATTCCTGGGTTTTGGCTTGTGGTGTTTTCGAGTAGCAGTTTCGCTTAGTTGCAACGAAAAGATTCTCACTTAAAATATAAAAGAGGCATCCGGGCAACTATTTTTCAGGAGGAGAACTTTCCAGCGCGCCTGCTTTTGTTTCATTCACAGCAGTGCATTCTGACTTTGCAAAATTTGGCAGACAATGAAAATTTTTTTTCACAGAAGATTGTGATATTAAAGCATAAGAACTTAAGTGCTTTGGGTAATATGATTTAAGTTTTCTCCTTCTGCACTATATTCCCTATTTTTAGATCCTCTGTTATAGGACCACCAGTTTTAACAATTAGAGGTAAAAGAGACAGAGGCAGGGAAGAAGCAGCCATATAGTACAGATTCCTTTGTGTATGAAACTCAACTGAACATGATGGATTCACCCAGTTAAAGGCTCCCTTTTCCCAGACCCAGTCGCCACTTGATGAAAGCTCCTCTGGATACTAAAGGGATCTTCACGTGGGCTCGGTCCTCCTTGTGTCCTATTTGTAATATGAACAATGGAGAGAAAAAAGAATCTCTGAGACTGGGTTTGAAACCGGTATCTAGGCATGTGCAAGTGAGCCAGGCCTGCTGAAAGCCAAGGCTTTTTATTCGACTTCGTTGAGGAGCGGACGAGGCCCTGGAAATGAAAGTGCTTTGTAATCTCAACATTGTGTAAATGTGAGGAATGAGGGGAGCTAAAGGATAGGATGGAAGGGGACACTGACATTTGTTGACTTGCATGACCTCTCCTTGGGCCTGCAGAGCAGACCTGCCGCTAGGTACTTTCACTCTGCGTTTTACAGATGGCACAATGGAGGCTCTTAAATGATGCCAATAATCATAACAGATAAAACAGCTTTTCCATACTAAAGTGTTATTCTCCATGTCTCAACATTCCAACTAATTAATCATCATATTTCAAAGGTAGCGATGAGCACCCTTGAACACAATGATTCAATAATGAGTTATCATCATTCCATGATGAATTCAACTAATGAGGATCCGTGCTACCTCCCTGCATCGAGCACCCTGTCTGTATTATTCCAGTCATGAGGGTGGACTCCAAATACCCCCACGTGGATGCAAAAGCTTGTTCAACTGATTCAGAGGACCAGTTATAGGACAGGGCTTTTGGATTCTGAAATAAGAGGATAAAGGAAGATAATGCCACACATCTGCCAACCTTCCCAGCATACCTATTTGTACTCAATTGTGTGAGCACAAAAGGTGCCCAGCAGAGCAAGTGAGTGGTGATTGAAATCCATCCATAGTGCTGCTCACCGAGCTTGGCACAATCACATGGAGCTACCTCCCCCCAGAGAGAGCATTTTTCTGCCAATCTGCCCAAGGGCACCATACAGTCCCCAAACTCTGTGCCTCTGGGGATGCATAAGCCCAGGAAGGGTAGCTTTTACTGATTCAAGGTACCCTTGCAAAGGTACCCTATTGTCTAGTGTGGCTCCCCTCTTCTTTCAAAAGCACGTTTTTGTTTTTTGTTTTTTGATCTTTTTTCCCCAGAGGCACACCTTAATCCCAAAGTAAAAGCAACTTTTGTGCCAGGGGTGGGGGGGACACCTGTGTGTAGTCCGTACCTGTCAGCTCTCCCCAAAATAAGATTTTTCGATACTAGAGGCTGATGTTTGGAGCCAGAAAAATCATACAAATCTAATTGCAGAGACGAAGGCAGTCCTTTGCTTCTGAGACTTCAGGTAAAGCTACTCAACATGGGCCTGGGTAAAAGGGGACAGGGCCTCTGAGATGAGGGCCTGCTCCTCTTTGAGCCAGGCTCCGTGAGACAGCTCTTGATCCTACCCATGGAGCTCATCATAAGGCTCTGGGTCTGGCCTCAGCTGAGGAAGTTTGGGTCTGGCGGGGCTGGGAAAAACAAAAAGAAACCTTGGGGAAATAGAGACAGCCCTCCAGACCCTGACTCTCTAGAAGGGACAACAAAGGATCAGTTTTCTGCATGGTATTGGTCTTTCATGACCAGCTCTTCTCTACCCTAAAGACAGCTTTCATAGACATTTGCTCAGGATTGGCTTTAAAAATATATACAGAGGGGCACCGGGGTGGCTCAGTGGTTGAGCATCTGCCTTTTGGCTCAGGTCGTGATCCCAGGGTTCTGGAATCCAGTCCCACATTGGACTCCCCGCAGGACGTCTGCTTCTCCCTCTGCCTGTGTCCTCTGCCTCTTTGTGTCTCTCATGAATTAAAAAAAAAATCTCAAAAAAAGAAAAGAGGGATGCCTGGGTGGCTCAGCAGTTGAGCATTTGCCTTTGGTTCAGGGCGTGATCCCATAGTCTCGAGATCGAGTCCCACATCCTCCCTGGGGGGAGCCTGCTTCTCCCTCTGCCTATGTCTCTGCCTCTCTCTGTGTTTCTCATAAATAAATAAAATCTTAAAAAAAAAGAGAAGAAATATATATACATAGAGGTGATTCTCATCCATCGTTATGGACTACATGTTTGGATCCTCCCAGACCTCGTATGGTTAACTCCTAATCTCCAATGTGATGGTAGCAGGAAGTGGGGCCTTTGGGAGGTCACAAGGGCTAGAGCCTTCATGATCGGACCAGTGCCCTTATGAGCAGAGCTTGCTTTTTCTATGTTCTCCACCATGTGAGGTGACAAGAAGAAAATGGCCAACTACAAGATGCAGGCCAAGAAGCAGGCCTTTACTAGTCACTGGGTCTGCCATCACCGTGATCTTGGACTTTCCAGCCTCCAGAAACGTGAGAAATAGTTTGTTGCTTAAGCTATCCACTCTGCTGTAATTCAAACTAAGACACTCACCTTCTAATATACTTTCTGTGAGAGAAAACGTGTAACCAGGGCGTTGAATATTACACATAACTGCAGTAGGACTACAAGCATGTGGTACTTTGGTGATGGGCAGGAAAGGTTTCACGTAAGCAAGCTGGAAACTGCTATGTTTGGGCTGCTTGCAGCTTTGACCATTGGCTGGGCCTAAGCTGTTTGTACAAGCACCATGGTTTATGCTGAACATCTGCTTTCCTTCTGGGAGTCTGGAATTCTGGGACATGCTAGGCAAAGGGTGACTCCAATAATAGCCTGTTACAAACTTTGAACACGGAGTCTCTAATTAGCTTCCCTGGTAGGCATGCTTTACATGTGTTGTCACAATTTAATGCTGGAGGAATGACATGCATCCTTTGTGACTTCACTGGGAGGGAACACTTGACAACTTGTGTCAGGTTTCCTCTAGACTTGGCGCCTGTGCTACTTTTTCCCTTTGCTGTTTTTTGCTTTGTACCTTTTCACTGTAGCAAGTCATACCGGTGAGTAAGAATATACGCTGAGTCCTGTGAGTCATCCTACCAAACCAGTGAACCCGGGGGTGGTCTCGGGGACCCTCGACATAGGTGAACACCAAGTGTCATGTTGGGGGTGGAGGTTCCTTAAAAACAAAATCTTTAAGAAAAACGCCCTCAAACCACTGAATACATGTTAATTTCTATTCTTGTTTATTCCTCAAATGTTTAGAGGTAGCTTACCAAAAGAATATGAATAATAACACAGCATGACCTCATTATGTAACAATATACATATGGGCATAGGGAAAAGGACTGAAAACAACACATCAAAACATTAACAGTTGTTTTCTCCAGATGAACTGATAGAATTCTAATGCTTAATTTTTTCTCCTTCTTGGGCCTAACAGTATTTTTTTCCACATTTTCCACAATGAGCACATATTGCTTTTATCATGAGACTAAAAAAAGATTACATAAAAGTGAATGGGTTTTTAAAATATTTTTCTTTATTTATTTGAGAGAGAGAGAGAGAGAGCACTAGCAGGGGGCAGGGGTAGAAGGAAAGAGAGAGAGAGAAGCAGACTCCCGCCTGAGCAGGAAGCCTGACATGGGACTCGATCCCAGGACCCCAAGATCATGACCTGAGCTGAAGGTAGATGCTTAACCAACTGAGCCACCCAAGAGCCCCCATAAAAGAGAATGTTAAATATAATTAAGAATAGGAAAATCGGGCAGCCCGGGTGGCTCAGCGGTTTAGCGCCTGCCTTTGGCTTGGGGCATGATCCTGGAGACCCGTGATCAAGTCCCACCTCAGGCTCCCTGCATAGAGCCTGCTCCTCCCTCTGTGTCTCTGCCTCTCTCTCTCTGTCTTTCATGAATCGATGAATAAAATCTTTTTTAAAAAAAGAATAGGAAAATCAGGCAAAATACATAAAAATGCAGGAAGCTATGACCAAGAGAAAAACATTGAAAATAGATGTACAGACTGTAACAACCTCTAAAACTTTTAACATTTGTGCCTCAAATTTGACTCTGAGTTCCCTGACAGTAAAGGCAAAATAGAAACACAGATCAGTCATCGAGAAAGCATAGTACTGGGCACCTAGGTGCCTCAGTGGTTGAGCAGCTGTCTTTGGCTCAGGGCATGATCCCAGAGTCCTGGGATCGAGTCCCACATCAGGCTCCCTGCAGGGAGCCTGCTTCTCCCTCTTCCTGTGTCTCTGCCTCTCTGTGTGTATGTGTGTGTATGTGTATGTGTGTGTGTGTGTGCCTCATGAATAAATAAATAAAATCCTTAAAAAAAGAAAGCCTAGTATTTCTGTCACTGTCACTGTATATTTCTATCACTGTATATTAATATGTAGTATTTCTATCACTATATATAGAAACTCAGAGGCTTAAAACAACATCTATTAGCTCAGAGTTCTACAGGTCAGAAGTCCAGCTGTGTTCTTGTCCACAGAATTTCATTACTTGTCCTTGTTGAACTGAGATCTCCATCTTTAAGCAAGAAACAGATCAAATCTGTCTTGTGTTTCAAATCTCTGACTTCTCTGTCTCTAACTTTAGATTTAAAGGGCTCATGTGATTAGGTCAAGACCCCTCAGAGATTCTATCCTTATTAAAATCAACTGTTCATAGTACAGAAGTGAATCACAGGGATGAAATCTACCATATTCGCAACCTCTGGGTTATACAGGAAGTGTGCATGCACCACCAGTGTGTGGAGAATCTTGGCGACCAATCTGGAGCTCTGCCTTCATATAGCATGTATAATTCTGTATATTTTGGAAAAGATGGAATTTAACTATTTTCCATACATACATATGGTCTCTCCCCTCATTCTGTGCCTAGAGAGTCCCAGGGGAAGCAGATAGTAACTTGTGTGAACACCCAACACATTCAAATGCTCCTTTTAATTCTAATGTTTATCTTTTTAAAAAAAATATTTATTTATTTGAGAGAGTACACACGCATGCACATGAGAGAGCATGAGCAGGGTGAGGTGCAGAGGGAGAAGCAGACTCCCCACAAGCCCGACTCGGGGCTCAACCCTGGGACTCCGGGACCATGACCTGAGCTGAAGGCAGATGCCCAAACGACTGAGCCACCCAGGCGCCCTCTAATGTTTATCTTTTAAGGAAATATGGCAAAAATGAGCTGTAAAAGAGGAAGAAGTTGGCTAGAGACTATGGGAAGAACGGGTGCTCTGGGGCAGAATGGAAGGAGATTGACACTGGAGGCAGCCACAGGTTGGGGGAAATGAAAACTTAATCAAGAGTCTGAAACCAGGGGGTCCCTGGGTGGATCAGCGGTTTAGTGCCTGCCTTTGGCCCAAGGTGTGATTCTGGAGTCCCGGGATCGAGTCCTACATCGGGCTCCCTGCATGGAGCCTGCTTCTCTCTCTGCCTGTGTCTCTCTGCCTCTCTCTTTCTCTCTCTGTCTCTCATGAATAAATAAATAAAATCTAAAAAAAAAAGAGTCTGAAACCATGGGGCACTTGGGTGGCTCATTCGGTTAAACATCAGCTTCAGCTCAGGTCATGATCCCAGAGTTGTAGGACTGCCCCTCAGTTGGCCTCTGAGCTCAGCATGCAGTCTGCTGGAGATTCTCTCTCCCTCCCCCTCTGCTCCTGCCCCCGCTCCCTGTGCTTTCCCATGCTCTCTCTCTCAAAAAATACATAAAATCTTATTTTGAGATAAAGAGTGGAGGTGAATAGGGGAAAGGGTCAGGGGAGAGAGGGAGAAGCAGCCTCCCTGCTGAGCAGGAGGCCCCATGCAGAGCTCCATTCCAGGACACTGAGATCCATGATAGCTAACAAAAGTGGAAACATCACAGATGTCCATCAATGGGTGAAAGGATAAAAAAAAAAAGGTAGATCTGCAGAATGCATTATTATTCAGCATTATTGAAAACATTATGCTAAGTGAAATAAGTCAGAAACAAAAAAATACGTATTAATTTCATTTTCATGAAATATCTAGAATAGGCAAATCCATATAGACAGTAAGGTTAATAATGGTTGCCAGGTAATGGAGAAAGTAGGGAGGAGGGATTAAAATTGGGATTGACTGCTAACTGGTATAGGTTTTCTTGGGGAGGCTGGGTGGTAGGCAGGAAGTTCTAGAATTAGACAGTGATGATGGTTATATGACATAGTAAATATACTGAATACCACCGAATTGGACACATTAAATGGTAAATTTAACAGTATGTGAACTATACCTCAATAATAATAAATATACTTTAAAAAATAGGCTACAGTGGGGCATGGGTGGCTTAGTTGGTTAGGTATCTGACTTTTGATTTTGGCTCAGGTTGTGGTCTCAGGGTTGTGGGCATGGAGCCTGATTAGGATTCTCTCTCTCCTTCTGCTTCTGCTCACTCCCTACCCTCTCCTTCTAATGAAAAAGAAGAAGAAGAAAAAGCAACAGAGGTACTTCCAGATTCATAAATCACAACCTGAAATGAGGAGATGAAATGTTTCCCCACTCAGAGGGAATATGTCAACTGTAAAAATGAAACTTTTTCCTTCTTTAGGGGTAGAAGCAAATAACAAATGCTGTTTCTCTCAAAGTGTCGGCTGGTCTCGTCGTAAGGAAAGGAAAGTCATCTAGTTTGGTCTCCAAACCAGGTGTCAGAAATTTTTCTTTCTCTCTCTCCACTGAATGGACTGATTTCAAACCTCTATTGCTCATGAATTACTTAATTGCCCTCTGCGAAAAGCCTAAAAGCTGGTGGGTCAAGGAAATGTACTCTGGGACACTCTCAGTTGGATGTTATGCCAAAGAAGCTGTAATGGCGATGGGGGTGGTGGCGGAGGGGGCTTTCTTTTCCTTTTTTGCCAATGTGGTAAATCTCAGCGTTTTGGAAAAGCATTTTGTGATAGCTCAGGTGAGGATGAGCTTCTCTCTTCCTGACACATTTATACTCCTCTTTGCCTAGATAACTACTTCTCATGTCTACCTTAGATATCAGCTCCTTTAGGCCCCTCCCTGAACGCCTATGACATACAAGGAGCTTGGAGGACGTATTTGATATTTCAGATTGCCCAAAACAAGAGAAGAATCCTGAATTTTCTATTTTTGCATGGGAAATGATTTCACACTTAGCAGCTTAAGGGGATTCATGTTTATCACCTTATAGTTTCCATGGGTCAGCAGTCTGAACTGCATGTTTTGCTCAGAGGTTCATAAGGCCGCAGTCATGTGTGTTGACTAGGCTATCTGCTAATCTAAAGCCTGGGGTCCTTTTCCAAACTCATTTAGGCTAGCAGAATTTGCTTCCTTGCAGGAGTAGGACAGAGGACCTTGGCTCCTAGTGCTTTCCCCTCTCCATAGGCACTTCATAACCTGCTGGTTAGTTTCTCCAAGGCCAGAAGAAAGCATCTCTACGGTTCAGAGGTTCTGATTTTAAGGAAGGCCTCGCTCCTTTATAAAAGGGCTCACTTGATTAGGTCAGGCCCACCCAGCATATTCTCCCTTTTGAGTGACTATTATGGACAGATTAGGGACCTTACTTACTTCTGAAAAATCCTTTCATCTTTGCCATATAACATAATCCCAGGAGCGATGTCACATCATATTCACAGGCTCTGCCCATACTTAAGGGGAGATCATTATAGAGCGTGTGTGTGGATCAGGGGCAGGAACTTGGGGACCATTCTGCAATTCAGTATATTTTGGACCCTTGAATTTTACTTTAAGGGACCACCCTTCCCCTATCAGTTCATGAGCTTTGGGTGGGGCTGACCCAAATTCCCACCATTCCCTAAATGATTGTATAGAAAATTCAACAATGAGCTGTTCTTTGTCCAATACTAGGCACATCATATATTATTTTATTCTCCGTAATTCTGTTTTTAGGTTTATAACCTTGCTCCATACTAGAATACAAGTATCATGAAAGGGGGGACCTTACAGATCTTGTTCAATTTTCTGTCCTCTGAACCTAGATGGTTTTTGGTATATATTAGGGGGTAATTGGATCTAAAGATACATATATATATATACATATATATATTTGGTATGTATTAGGGAACATTTGTTAAACGGGCTTTCTCCATTTTCATATGAGAAAGGAAGCTTGACGAAGCAATAGGATTGTCCTTGAATAACACAGCTTGTAAATGTCTTCAAGGTGGAGAGAATGTCTTCAAAACAAGGAAAAATAGTAACCACTTCTGTAACAATATGTGCCAGGCACAGGCCTCACTGCATCTTCAAAACCACTCTAAGGTGCATTTAGCAGGGAGGTGATAGCGATTTATGGCGCATTTCCCAGTTCCGTGCACTCAGACCTCTCAGGCTCACGAGGCTCTGCAAGCCTCCTGGCCCTCAGAATCCGCACTTGCCTCTGCACTGCACGCGAAGGAAACTGTTACATGGCATCTCGTGAATTTTAGGGGCCCGCTCATTCTCTTTCAGCCCAGCAGGCCGAGAGAACCGGTAGACTATATTCCCTAACTTCGAAACAAAATAAGCCCTCCTGGAGCCTCAAGATGGGGGAGGGCGTGGGGCCCCACCCGGAAGTGAACCTCATGCCTCCACAGTTGATTGGCGAGGACCCGGTCACGTGACCCGACGCAACGGGCGGAAGTGGGCGGGACCATCCTTTGAACTGGGAAGTACAAAGCCGGCTGTGGTTAGTCCTCCTGAGGCGATCCTCCTCGGGAGACCGTTGGCCCGCATGGTGGGACCGTTGGCGCCGAGGGAGCTCGGGCGTTCCTGGCTACGAATGGGGAGAAGTTCCTTTGGGTAAGTAAAAAATGTGAGGAGCAAAGAAGCTTTTTGTTCTTCCTAAGTCTGCTGCGTTGTTTGACGAGCAATTGCTGTTCCTTTCGTTTTTACCTTCATTTTGCCGGTTGGTTTTACTTTCGTGTTGTTTCGATGTGTCGGTCAAAATGGAGCTCGACAGCCCTCTAGAACTCAGTACCCCTTTCTCTAGAAACGACGACGATTCTGTTCTTTTTCCCTCTCCTCCCCTGGCTTCCCACCTCAAGAATTAAGCTCTTCAAGGGCCCGGGTTTTGTTAAAAGCGTGAACCATGTAATTTCTAAATTTCAAAGAGTTTCCTAAAACAGTCTTAAAATTTGAGTTCGTATTGTGGAGTATTCGCTTAAGTAACAAAAGTTCAAAATAGCAAAAATAAAGAACTTGAAAGGAACAGAAAGGAATTGTTTGTAGATATTTGGACAAGGCCTAAAAACAGGTATTTTAATAATGTATGAAATATTGTAAGGGAGAATGAAACATAGGGGAGGTTTTAAGTAGACTGAACCATATAGAGAAATTAAAACCCGAAAATCTTGAGATATTTTTCTTCTTAATATCACAGAAAATAAGGACGCCTGCGTGGCTCAGCGATTGAGCGTCTGCCTTCGGCTCAGGGCATGATCCTGGTTCGGGGATCGAGTCCTGCATCGGGCTCCCTGCATGGAGCCTGCTTCTCCCTCTATGTCTCCTGTGTGTCTCATTAATAAAACCTTTAAGTGTATATATATATTAAATATGTATATTTGATAAATATATATCCTATATTTAGATATAACTATCACAGATACTAATTTTAAAGGAGGAAATGCCTTGCTATAGAAGTAATTGGTTTTTTTAAAAAAACTTTTCTTTGAAAATGATTTATTTTAAAAGATTGAGCATCTCAGCGATTGAGCGTCTGCCTTCGGCTCAGGGCGTGATCCTGGTTCGGGGATCGAGTCCTGCATTGGGCTCCCAGCAGGGAAGCTGCTTCTCTCTCTATGTCTCCTGTGTCTCTCATGAATAAATACGTTAATAAAGCCTTTAAATATATATATTAAATATATGTGTTTAATAAATGTATGCTATATAAATATATATATCACATACGAATTTTATTTTTTTTAAATAACCGCTTCTTTTTTTTTTAAAAAAGATTTTACTTATTTATTCATGAGACACACAGAGAGAGGCAGAGACATAGGCAGAGGGAGAAGCAGGCTCCATGCAGGGAGCATGACGTGAGACTCGACCCCAGGATCACGCCCTGGGCGGAAGGCGGCACTAAACCGCTGAGCCACCCGGGCTGCCCCCAGATACTAATTTTAAAGGAGGAAATGCCTAGCTATAGAAGTGATTGCTTTTTTTTTTTTTTTTAAACTTTTTCTTTGAAAATGATTTCTTTAAAAGATTGAGCATCTCAGCAATTGAGCGTCTGCCTTCGGCTCAGGGCGTGATCCTGGTTTAGGAATCCAGTCCCGCATTGGGCTCCCAGCAGGGAAGCTGCTTCTCCCTTTATGTCTCCTGTATGTCTCCTGAAAATATATTAGTAAAGCTTTTAAATATATATATGTATATTGAATATGTATATTTGATAAATATATATCATGTATTTAGATATATATATATTACAGATACTAATTTTAAAGGAGGAAATGCCTTGCTATAGAAGTGATTGTTTTTTTTTAAATTTTTAAACTTTTTCTTTGAAAATGATTTCTTTTAAAAGATTGAGCATCTCAGCGATTGAGCGTCTGCCTTCGGCTCTGGGCATGATCCTGGTTCGGGGATCCAGTCCTGCATCGGGCTCCCAGCAGGGAAGCTGCTTCTCCCTCTATGTCTCCTGTAGGTCTCCTGAATAAATACATTAATAAAGCTTTTAAATATATATATGTATATTGAATATGTATATTTGATAAATATATACCATATATATATATAGCACGGATACTAATTTTAAAGGAGGAAATGCCTTGCTATAGAAGTGATTGCTTTTTTAAAAATTTTTAAACTTTTTCTTTGAAAATGATTTCTTTTAAAAGATTGAGCATCTCAGCAATTGAGCATCTGCCTTCGGCTCAGGGCATGATCCTGGTTTGGAAATTGAGTCCTGCATCAGGCTCCCAGCAGGGAACCTATTTTTCCCTCTATGTCTCTTGTGTCTCTTATGAATGATTACATTAATAAAGCCTTTAAATAAATAGATATATATATTAAAATATATATATCACACATACTAATTTTATTTTACTTTTTAAAAAAGATTTTATTTATTCATTCATGAGAAACACAGAGAGAGAGAGAGGCAGAGACACAGGCAGAGGGAGAAGCAGGCTCCATGTAGGGAGCAGGATGTGGGACTCCATCCCGGGTCTCCAGGATCACGCCCTGGACCGAAGGCGGCGCTAAACCGCTGAGCCACCCGGGCTGCCCCCAGATACTAATTTTAAAGGAAATGCCTTGCTGTAGAAGTGATTGCTTTTTAAAAAAATTGTAAGCTTTTTCTTTGAAAATAATTTCTTTTAAAAGATTTTATGTATTCGTGAGAGACACAGAGAGAGAAGCAGAGACATAGGCAGAGGGAGAAGCAGGCTCCCTCTGGGGATCCCGATGCAGGACTCGATCCCAGGACCCCCAGGATCATGCCCTGAGCCAAAGGCAGATGCTGAACCACTGAGCCACCCAGGTGCCCCGCAAATACAATTTTCTTTACGTGACAAATAGGAATATATTTTGTTTTTATTCGTAATTTCCAGTTTAACTGCTTCGTGATCAGAGAGGGTTGTTTGTAATATTTTTTTTTGTGAAATTTGTTGTTTCCTTGCAACTTAATCTATGATCAGTTTTTGTGAATATGCCATGCAGAATTGAAAAGTAATGTTCTGTGTGATGAGTTTAGAGCTTTACATATATTCATAAGTTCTACCGTGTTGCTTATGCTGTTCAGGTGTTCTTTTTTCTTATTTTTTTGTCCACTTGATTTGATTTGTAGTGAGCAGAATATTCTTACTGTGTTTCTGTTCCTGTCTCCTTGCAACTTCTGTAGTTTTTGCTTTTTTGTTTTTGTTTTTGTTTTGTTTTTTTTTTTGCATTACTAAAGGGACGACATTTATTCCTTTTCCAAATGTTACAGTAAAACTAGGTGGAAGAGAATGGTTTTAGCAGAGGAAAAAAAAAGTACAAATCTGGGGTTTGGCCATTAAAAGTTATTTACAACAATGGGAGGGGGGAAAAAGACAACAAAAAGTTGTTTCACATTACAGACCTCCCCCCCCACCCCAAAGCCTAATACTTGCTTACCAAGTCAAAAAAGCGACACAGTCTATTCACAAGCTGGAGGTTTGAACTTGAGTAAGACATTTATAAAAACCTGGACAGGGGCAGTGTCCTCCCTAGCCCAGGTGCCACTAGGCACAGCACAAGAGACTAAAAACTCAACAGAGGGGAAGGCTGGACACTCGGGGTTGGGAGTGTAGGCACCCCACATCTGGCTCAGGGATTTGGGGAGTAAACAAAACTTACTTGGAAAAGAACTGGGGAAGAAAACCAGCAATTGCCTTCTGCAGGGGTAGGGGCAGGAGAGGTAGGGCCAGGGGCAGGAGCATATTTCACATCACTAACCTAACTCGGGAAACTGCAAGGGACCATCTTCAGCTGGCCTTAAGAGGAAGGCCAGATGGATGATGGGAGAATCCACAGGAGGGAAAAGGAGAGGGAATGTGGCTGGGAGGGGGCAACAGCCCCTTCCTTTCTGGGCCACAGGATGGCAGCCAGGGCACCAGGTCCAGGGAGTGACCTCCACAAGGACAGCACAGTTTTTACAGCTTAGAGATCACCCACCTGCCCCCACCCAGCTACTCATTCTGCTCGCCGGCAGGTGTAGGGCCACTCTCCGGCCTCGAGGGAATGGACAGCTCTGCAGCCTGGAGCTCTGCCTCTTCTTCTGTGTCTCCTCCCTTGGAGGCAGCACTAGCCTCTGCCCCCTTGGCCTGGGGCTCCTGGCTCTCAGGGGTGGCGGCAGCCTTCCCTACCTGGGCTGTGCCTTCCTCGCTGCAGGCTCCGATCTCACCCTGCTCCTGCTCTTCCTCTGTGGGTGAGGAGGCAGAGGAATCACCCCCACCCTCCTTCCGATTTCTCTTGAAGGACAGACCACTCAATTTGAAAGGCTTCTTGAAAGAGAATTTCTTCTTCTTCTTGGGGGTCTCCTTGGCGGGGGCATCCCCCTTGACCTCAGCGCCCTGGCTAGGGGGTGCTGGCTCTATGGCATCGCCAATGGCCCCGGCTGCCTCCTCTGTTTCGTTCCTGGGGGGGCGACTCCTCTTCACCTTTGGGGGATAAGTCTCCATTGCTTTTCATGTGGCCATTCTCCTGTCCGTTGGCCTTAGCAGGCGAAGTACCTGCTGCCTCCTCGGGGGTCACGTAGCCCCGGGGAGCCTTGGAGCTCTGGCTGCCCGTGATGGGGGGGGGTCTGCTGGGGGCGCCCGGGGTGCCCCAGGCTCACGCAACAGGGGATAGTTCGGCCGGGCTGGCCTGGCCAGTGGAGGGGTGGGGCTCGCGCCTGAGGGGGAGGGGTATGGGGGGGAACCGAGCTGCACCCCCTCTCGGCGCCCGACCCGCTAGCTATGCCCACCACCGCTCCGCACCAGAATCACAACTTCTGTAGTTTTTTACTTCATTAAAGATGTTGGCATTATTATTTGGTAATAAATACTCTTTTATTATTATTAATTATTTTGGGGGACGCCTGGGTGGCTCAGCAGTTAAGCATTTTCCTTCAGCTCAGTGTGTGATCCCGGGATTCTAAGATTGAGTCCCACATCAGGCTCCCCCCAGGGAGCCTGCGTCTCCCTCTGCCTATGTCTCTGCCTCTCTGTGTCTCTCATGAATAAATAAAATCTTAAAAAAATATATTTTTAGAGAGAGAGTGGGAAGGGGGAGGGGCTGAAGGGGAGAGAGAGTAGCCCAACACCCGGCACTATCTCCAAATGCTGAGATCATGACCTGAGCTAAAATCAGAAGTCAGATGCTTAACCGATGTGCTACTGAGGTAATAAATATTCTTAAATGTTGTATGATCATTCTGCATAGTGGCCTTTAATACAAAATTGTCCTTTTGTCTTGACTATTTGCTTTGAGACTTAAATTTTACTTTGCTGATACCAGGGTATCTGCTCTTTTTCTGTTTCCATTTTTCTATTTCCATTATTCCTGTTTCCATTCATCCAGTATGCCTTTGTCCCATCCTTTATTCTTTTTTTTTAAGATATTATTTATTTGGGATGTTATTTATTTGGGACGCCTGGGTAGCTCAGTGGTTGAGCGCCTGCCTTCGGCCCAAGGTGTGATCCTGGAGTCCCAGGATTGAGTCCCCACATTGGGTGCCCTGCATGGGGCCTACTTCTTTCTCTGCCTGTGTCTCTGCCTCTCTCTCCCTGTGTATCTCATGAATAAGTAAAATCTTGTGAAAAAAAGATTTTATTTATTTTTTTGAGAGAGAGAGCAAGCGACCATGAGAAGGGGGAGGGAAAGAGGTAGGGATAGAGGGAAAAGCAGACTCCCCACTGAGCAGGGAGACCCAGGACCCAGGACCATGACCTGAGCCCAAGGCTGACTTTTAATCGACTGAGCCACTCAGGTGCCCCATGACCTGTCCTTTATAATTTAGCATTTTTGAATCACTGTTGGAGGTGTGTGTCTCTTATATACAAGAGAATTGGGGGATGCCTGGGTGGTTCAGTGGTTAAGCATCTCCTTTCGGCTCAGCACGTGATCCTGGGGTCCCAGGATTGAGTCCCACATTGGGCTCCCTGCATGGAGCCTGCTTTTTTCCTCTGCCTATGTCTCTGCCTGGCTTTCTCTCTCTCTCTCTCTCTCTCTCTCTCTCTCACGAATGAATAAAGTCTTTTAAACGAGGTTTGGGTTTTGCTGTGTGTGAAATTGAAAATTGTTTGCTTTTACTAATCAAGGAAAGCCCATTTCCATTTATTTTTTTGGTATACATGTTTATTTTACATTTTGTCAATATTTTAAATTATGTATATTTTATTTGCTATGTTTATAAGATGTGTATCATTTGCTCTTTAGCATACACATGTATTTTAGGTATGTAGTAGGAGAGTTTGCATATTTGTTTTAGTGGTTATCTTAGTATTTATACCTTTTATTTCAAAAAAGTTTTTTTAAGTGATTTCAATAAATCAATATTCAATACCCAATATTGGGACGTGAATATTGGGATACCCAATATTGGTCCCATCATTGAGATCAATGATGATTGATCATCATTTCACATCATTTCACCAATATTGGGCTTGAACTCAAGACCCTTAGATCAAGAGTTGCATGCTCTTCTGACTGAGACAGCCAGGCACTCAGGTATTTATGTTTTTTATGATAGTCACAGAGAGAGAGAGAGAGAGAGAGGCAGAGACACAGGCAGAGGGAGAAGCAGGCTCCATGCACCGGGAGCCCGATGTGGGATTCGATCCCGGGTCTCCAGGATCGCGCCCTGGGCCAAAGGCAGGCGCCAAACCGTTGCACCACCCAGGGATCCCCTATTTATATGTTTTTAAATACTCATAGTCTCTTTTTATTGTTTAGGGTCTGGTTTGTAATTTTTTTTATTAGTATCGTAACTTTCACCTATTCCCTACTCTGTTTTGCTCTTTCATTTTCCTTTATCCCATTTATTGGTTGCATTGCTTTTGCTTTTTGCTTTGTCAAAACGTACATTTATACATGAGTCTTTCACTCTTTGTCCCAAATTTGTTTTGTTCTTTATATCATCTGTCCTTCCATCCACTTATCTATATACCAAAATGCTCTACCGTCAGTCATTTTGCCAAAGTTATTCATAGGTGTCTCTTGGTTGGAGGAAGCTTATCTTCCAAGGACAGCAGTTGGCAAACTTTTTCTCTAGCAGGCCAGATAATGAGTATTATTAGGTTTTGTGCATCATATGGTCTCTGCCACACTACTCAGCTCTGTTACTGTAGCCTGAAAGCTACTATAGACAGTAAACAAAGGAGTGTAGCTGTGTTCCCATAAAACTGTATCTGTAAACACTGAAATTTGACTTGATTATAGTTTTCACAGGTAAAAGAAAGGGAAAAATAATTTTCACAGGTTGTGAAATATTGTTACTCTTTTGGTTTTCTTTTAGCTATTTGAAAATGCAAAACAAACAAACAGTTCTTAGCTCAGTCCCCATACAAAAATGGGAGAGGTTGGATGTGGTCCCGGAGAATAATTTGCCAGCACTTGTTCTAGTAGATTCCTCAAAAAGGGCTCATGGGTACAGAATTCCCTAAGCTGTTGTATGTTGAAAAGTATGTGTGTGTTAATAGCCTTGATACTAGAAGGCAGCTTTGTCGGATATAAAATCCTTGGTTCATGCTTCATTGATTGTTTATAAATGCTGTTCCATTTTTGCCCTGCTTTAGATATTGTTTTTTGTTTTGTTTTGTTTTGATTATATTGTTTCTGAATGTCTGATACCAGTCCAGTTCTCTCGCCTTTACATAGTACTTGATCTTTTTGCCTGGAGGTCTTTACAGTTTTAACTTTATCTTTGAAATCTAATAGACGAAAGACTGTATCTTGCAGTTGATGGTGCATTTTATTTTATTTTTTGGATTTCACTTATTTATTGAGAGTGAGCATGAGAGAGAGTGCGAGCGTGCCGTGCAAGCAGGGAGGAGGGGTCAGAGGGCAGAAGGAGAGAGAGAAGCAGAATCCCCACTGATCAGGGAGCCGGATGAGGGGCTCAATTCAGGGACCCAGGGATCATGACCTGAACTGAAGGTAGATGCTCAACTGACTGAGCGACCCAGGAGTCCTTGATTGTGCATTTTTAGTGGATAGGTAGACAAAGGTCTTTTTCTATTTCTGGAAGATTTTCTTGGATTATAATTTGTCCTATTGATCATCATTTCACTGGGACTGCAATAATATCATTCCTTCTTTGCTTGGCTTCTGTTCCATTATCTTCTCTTCCTCATCTTACTTTCCTATCACATTTTCATTGTATTGTTTGTTTTCCTGCTCCCTTAATATTTTCAATGCCCCCTTATTACATTTTACTAAGGCCTGTTCTCACTTGGGCACTTGTAATTTCTTCTTTTTTTTTAAGATTTTATTTGTTTATTCATGAGAGACACACAGAGAGAGAGAATGAGAGAGAGAGGGAGGGAGGGAGAGAGAGGTAGACACAGGCAGAGGAAGAAGCAGGCCCCATGTAGGAAGCCCAGAGTCCCGGGGATCACGCCCTGACCCAAAGGCAGGTGCTAAACCACTGAGCCACCCAGGCATCCCGTAATTTATTCTTCAATTGTAAAATGACTTTGTTTTTTCTTCCTTTTTTTTTCCTGAGTTCAATCACCTCTTTTTTTTAAGATTTTATTTATTTATTCATGAGAGACAGAGGGAGGGGCAGAGACATAGGCAGAGGGAGAAGCAGGCTCCATGCAGGGAGCCCAATGCAGGACTTGATCCCAGAATCCCGGGATCACGCCCCAAGCCAAAGACAGACCGCTGAGCCACCCAGGCATTCCCAATCACTTCTTTTAATTTCTTCCTGTATTTTGTTTATTTCTGTTTTTCCCTTTTGAATTTCTGATCCAAGGTATTTTTTTGTCACCACCTTTCCATTTGTGTCTATTTAATTCCATTTGGAGTATTGTCTTGTATCAGTATTTTTAAAATATTTTATTTGTATATTAATTTTTTTATAATTTATTTATGATAGTCACACAGAGAGAGAGAGAGAGAGAGAGGCAGAGACACAGGCAGAGGGAGAAGCAGGCTCAGAAGCAGGCTCCATGCACCGGGAGCCCGACGTGGGATTCGATCCCGGGTCTCCAGGATCGCGCCCTGGGCTAAAGGCAGGCGCTAAACCACTGCGCCACCCAGGGATCCCTTATTTGTATATTATAGTGAGAGAGCACAGGAGCGAGGGAGGGACAAAGGGAGAGTGAGCTGAGCAGGGAGCCTGACATGGTGCTCAATCCCAGGTCCCTAATATTGTGACCTGAGCCTAAGGCAGATACTTGACTGACTGAGCCACCCAGGTGCCCTGATATTTTTTTGTTTCATGATTGCTTTTCTGGGGTTGGGGTTAGTTACCTCAGTTGATATGTATTACATTTTTAAAAGAATTTATTTATTTATTCATGAGAGATACAGAGAAAGAGAGAAAGAGAGAGAGAGGCAGAGACACAGGCAGAGGCAGAAGCAGAGTCCATGCAGGGAGCCCCAACGTGGGACTCTATCCCGGGTCTCCAGGATCACACCCCAGGCTGCAGGCAGCGCTAAACCGCTGTGCCACTGGGGCTGCCCTGTTTTTACCCTTTATCTCTCTTAGAAGCTATGAGTTTTGGAGACTGATCCTTCAAATTGCATGTCCTTAAGTCCTCTCTCTCTCATATGTGTTCAGATACTTGGGGTTTTTTTTAAGTAATTTTCATACTGAGGATGGATTTATGCTTCATCCCAGTCTTTTTGGATCCATATTAGGCCCGGTTGCTATTTCCTCTCTTTTCTCCTTGCTTGGTTTTTATGTAGACTTGTTTTTTCCTTCTCACCCTTTTTTTGTTTTTTGGAGGAAACATTGGGAGATGGAGGCCTCAGTGGCCTTGGTTATGTTCAGCTAACTTAGAAGGCCCTAAAAATGGCTGCACTTTGAAAGGAGGGGCTTCTTTTATGTTATGGGAGAGGGGACATGGTTAAAACACAATTTGTATTTTTACACAGACCACCACTAACATGCTGCCAAGGTCAAAAAGACTTTATTTCAATTTATGGGAAGTCACACCACTATATCTGAGAAATCTTGAGAAACCTACAAAGATATTTGATGACTTCATGGAATCTTTTAAAACTCAAGCTATTTGTCTACATTTGCCTCAGTCTTTTGGATACTGCCAGAAACTTTACTTTGGGGTTATGACAGTATGAGTAATCCATGCTGTTGAGTCATGTTCAATTAATGTAATTATAAAAGTTAGACTGAAGGTTTTTTTTTCCCCCAAACTCCTGGTAATGTCAAATGATAAACAACTCACCTGACGTGTCAATCATTTGAAAAAGTTTCTCCAGTCATTTTAGTCCTACTGGGAACAATAGAGATAAAAAAAATGCCTGTACTTGGTCGCCTGGGGGTGCTCAGTAATTGGACTCATGATCTCAGCTCAGGTCTTGATCTCAGGGTCGTGAGTTCAAGCTCCATGTTGGGCTCCATGCTGGGCATGGGCCCTGCTTTAAAAAATGCCTGTACTCTATGTGAGTGGAATAGAATATTATCAATTAAGATGTTTGCTATTCTAGGTAGTAAATAACATGTTACTGTCATCAAATACCAAGTCAAATAAATAATAATTCCCTAATGATTGTGGCTCTAATGGTTCAGTGATGTTTATAACATGATTTGCTCCTCCTCAAATCACCTAGATTACAAATTCCAAGGAAGCAGTAGAGTTAATGTACAATCTGTAATTTACATTCTGTTATACTTAAAACAATTTTTTTTAAGATTTTATTTATTTATTCATGGGAGAGACAGAGAGAGAGGCAGAGACACAGGCAGAGGGAGAAGCAGGCTCCATGCAGGGAACCCGACATGGGACTTGATCCTGGGTCTCCAGGATCACACCCTGGACTGAAGGTGGCGCTAAACCACTGAGCCACCCGGGCTGCCTTCTATTATACTTTAAAGGAATATTCTGAGCTATGTTTTGCAAAAGTAAGACCTAGCTGACAATGGCATGTCTTTAAAGTTCTATATCTGATAGATCCCTAAAATAGGAATAAAGTAAGTCAAGAGTCACTCACCCACAAGTTACTTACTAAGAATTTGCCCTTTAGGAAGTTGCATTAACTCTTCCTTGCCTAATTTATGATATACGCAACACTCCTCTTTCAAATCTTATTCAACCTAGGCAAATTTCCACCACCTTCAAGTTTCAGACACTTGATCTCTACTGTACTCCATTTATGCATAAGCAATCTCACACCTTAAATGTTATTATCACTTGGAAATGGTCTATCTTGGGGCGCCTGGGTGGCTCAGCGGTTAAGCATCTGCCTTCAGCTCAGGTCATGATCTCAAGAGTCCTGCAATTGAGTCCTAAGTCAGACTCCCTGCTCAGCAAGGAACCTGCTTCTCTCTCTCTCTTTGTCCCCCGCCCCAGATGATCATGCTCTCTCTCTCTCTCTCAAATACATAAATAAAATCTTTTAAAAAGAAGAAATGGGGATCCCTGGGTGGCGCAGCGGTTTGGCGCCTGACTTTGGCCCAGGGCGCGATCCTGGAGACCCGGGATTGAATCCCACATCAGGCTCCCGGTGCATGGAGCCTGCTTCTCCCTCTGCCTATGTCTCTGCCTCTCTCTCTCTCTCTCTCTCTCTGTGACTATCATAAATAAGTTAAAAAAAAATTTAAAAAAAAGAAGAAGAAATGGTCCATCTTCAGTTTCTCAGACTGTAATATCCAGAGTTCCTGCTACCTTACTCAAAATGAATATATACAAGGCCTTGGACTTCCAGTGATATCCCATCCCTTTGCTATTCTCTCAGACCACTGCTTAGTTCAGATTTCATTTGCCACCTAAATCAGCCTGGACCCCTGAATTGGCTGTTTCAGCCATGTCTCTGCTGCTATTCCAAGATCCCTTGCCTCTTTGACCTATAACTTTATTGTATTGTATTTTTTTTTAAGTAAGCTCAACACTCTGCATGGGATTCGAACTCACGACCCCCAGATCAAGAGTTGCATGCTCTACTGACTGAGCCAGCCAGGCACCCCTTGACCTGTAGTTTTAGTTGTGCAATTCTCTACTGTGGTTATCCCCAGAGAGATTTATCCTGACATACACCCCCCCAAAACTGGCTTTGCCATTAACTCCAATGCCCAATGTCAGCTGAACTCTTTTGTGTCTTTGTGTACGCCCTCTTTTGTTCTACTGCACTTTCTCTTCCACACCCCCCACTCTTCTCAAGCCTCCTCACTAACTTTTACAACCTATCTCACTATTGTGTTGTACTCCTGCTTCAATCAGAGTGTGCTGTTCATCAGTTCTTTGACAATCTGTCTGCTTTCCCTTCCTCAAGCTTTCTCTCTTGCTGCTCCCTCAGCCTGCATTCATTACCCTTATCATCTTTGCAAAAGGCTATAAACCTTTCCAGATCCAGCTGATGCTCCCTTTAGGAAGCCCAGTCAGGACTCCTCACTCAAAAACCTTTCCATTTGTCTAACACTTTGTTTATACTTCTCATATGGCATTTCTGTTATTGGAGCTTATAGTTGATCATTGTGTTTGCCGTAGGTACATTATCTTCAACAGGGCTCTGAGCCCTTTGAGGGCAATGATAATCATCTGTTTTTTTTTCTTTGTATCCTTAGCATCTCCTTTAAGGCATAACATATGCTAGATACTTATTAATAAAGAGGAAGAATAGCAGATCATGGTCATATTAAAAGCTAACGCATTAGTCCAGCTAACAAATGATGGTGACTTGGCCATGGGGAATAGTGGGGGGTATCTACAGCATTCAGGTAATTCTAAAGTGTATCTCCATATTGATGAGCACAGAGCTTTCAGCAAAATTAAAGAAAAATACTATTTAACGTGACCTACAGGGGTGCCTGGCTGGCTCAGTTGGAGGGCATGAGAGTCTTGATCTTAGGGTTGTGAGTTTGAGCCCCACATTGGGTGTGGAGATCTCTCTCTCTCTCTCTCTCTCTCTCTCTCTCTCTCTCTCACACACACACACACACACACACACACACACAAACTAATGACCTATAAAACCCCACATGTTCTGAATCTTTTATATCCCATCTTTTATTGTGCTTTCCTCTTGTTAATGTCCCTTATGGCTATATTGGTTTGTTTGTAGGGCTTCATTCATTCATTCAGTATTTATTTAGTACCCACTCTGTCTCAAACATTTTAAGTATTGGGGTTATACTTGTCAAATAGGACATACAAAGCCTCTGCTCTAATGGCAGTTTCCATTTTAGTTGGGGGAGACACAAAACAGGACAGTAATAGACTAATAATAAGTAAATCAGTAAATAATTTCTAATTATAAGTGCTGTGAAGAAAATGAAGCAGTGGCATGTGTTAGAAAGTGATGGCGTGGAAGGCAATGCTAGCCAGCTAAGGTTGTCAGGGAAGGTATCTTTGCTGGGATGACATCGTAGCTGAGACCTGAGTGGCAGGACAGAACCAGCCCTGAGGAGATGGGGGGACGTGTTTTACAGACAAAAGGATGAATGTGTGCAATGGCTCTGAGGCTAAAATCAGCTTGCTTTGGACCTTCCGCGTGCTAACTACTCTTCTTTGGCTTGTGACATTATGATAAAGATGTACTCTCAAAAGATGTGATGTGAGGGTTGGGCAGTAGGCAAATAACAGGAGCACAAACAAACACGTTTATTTCAGGTAACAATAAATGCCATAAAAAATGGGATGATGTGAAGTAGGACGCAAAGGGTGGGTATCAGTATTCACCTTCCACAAATGAAGGAAGCACAACTCAGAAAAGCCAAATTTTCATGGATCATGCTTAAGAGGTGTCACTCTTTGGAGCTGGGTCTTTCTGACCTACCTAATGCTCTGTGCACTTAACATGGCAGCACTGGCCTCTCTGATCTCATACAAAAAAGATCCCCAACTTCAGGTGATTTGACCTCAGATTTTTTTGACTTTACAGTGGTGAGAAAGTGATATGCATTCAGGAAAAATCGTACTTGGAATTTTGAATTTGGATCTTTTCCTGGTCTAGCGGTATGCGGTCTGATCTCCTCTCATGATTCTGGGCCGGGGTACTGAGCCACAGCTCCGAGTCGGCCACACAGTTACAAGGGTCAACAATGCATACACTGACAACTGTCCTGTCCCTAGACAGCCTTTCTGCTTTTCACTTTCAGTACAATATTCAATCAATTGCATGAGATAGTCAGCACTTATTATAAAGTAGGCTTTGTGATAGATGATTTTGCCCAACCGCAGGCTCATGTAAGTGTTCTGAGCACATTTAAGGTAGGCTAGGCTAAGCCATGATGTCCATAGGTTGCATGTCTTAAGTGCATTTTTGTCTTACGATATTTCAACTTAAGATGGAACCCCATTGTAAGTTGAGAAAAATCTGTAGTCATATATTTTTTTTTTGAGAGGGAGAGAGGGGTAGAGAATGAAAGAGAGAGAGGAGGGGCAGAAGGAGAGGGAGAGGGAGAGGGTATCTTCAGCAGGCTACACTCTGCAGGGTTCAGTCTCACACCCCTGAGATCATGACCTGAGCTGAAATGAAGAGTTTGATGCTTAACCAAATAAGCCACCCAGATGCCCCTGTAGTCATCACACACCCCTGTAGTCCTCTTTTTGAATCACTCCTTTCACATTGATCCGTATCTTTCCTGTAGCTCTTTCTACTTTAAAAAAAAAAAGATTGGGAGAGCACACAAACAAGGGAGAAGAGAGAAGCAGGCTCCCAGCCCAGCAAGGGATCCCAACCCTGGAATCATGCCTTGAGCTAAAGGCAGACACTAACTGACTGAGCCACCCAGGTGCCCCATTCTTTTCACTTTTTAAAAATTTTTTGGTGCTGCCTGGGTGGCTCAATGGTTTGGCGCCGCCTTCAGCCCAGGGCATGATCCTGGAGACCCGGGATTGAGTCCCATGTCTGGCTCCCCTGTCTCTGCCTCTCTCTCTCTCTCTCTCTCTCTCTCTCTCATAAATAAATAAATAATTTTAAAAAATACCTATATGATCACCACTATCAGTATCCTTCCAAAGAAGTAATCATTGTTACAAGTTTAACGTTAATCATTCTAGAATATCTCTTATGTGGTGAAATACTCAGAAAATGTGTTATTTTGTGTGCATGATTTTCTCAAAAATGGTATTATATTCTCTGAATATTCTGGAACTTGTTTTTTTCATTTAGCATGTCTGGGTGTGGGGTATATGCATATGTATCCATTCCTGTACTGGTGAATGTTTCAGTTACTGACACTTTTTAGCTAATATACTGATGTTATATATTTGTTGTGTAGGCATGCTAGAATTTCTCTAGGTTAGAAACTGAGAAGTCCCTTATTGTTACTATATATTGTTATGGTTTGGAATTGGCTTACCTCTGTATACTAGACTATAAACTGCTTGGTTATAGCCACCTTTGTATACCCAGGGCCTAGCACAGAGCCTGGGACAGGTACTTCATAGGCTGAGACGAATGAAAGGAAAGTCCTTAATTGTATGTCTTTATGCTGTTCCCTCTGCAGGCTTCTTCTTCTTTTTTTTTTTTTTAAGATTTTGTTTATTTATTAGAGAAACAGGCAGAGATACAGGCAGAGGGAGAAGCAGGCTCCAGGCAGGGAGCCTGACATGGGACTCGATCCCGGGTCTCCAGGATCACACCCTGGGCTGAAGGCAGGCGCTAAACCACTGAGCCACCGGGGCTGCCCCCTTTTTTTTTTTTTAAGATTTTATTTATTTATTAGAGACCCACAGAGAGAGGCAGGCTTCTTTTATAAGCCTTCCCTACATGCACATGAATCTACTGACAACCTTGAGCCAGGCCAGAGACCGGAAGCCCCTTTTCATGTTCTCCCACTAGTCTTTCTACCTTTTATTTCCTTTATCCTCTTTTCTTCCTTTTTGCTTCCTCCTCTACCTAGATCCTTAGCTCTTTCTACCTACCTCTGCCTTCTCCACTTGCTTTTTTCCTGGGTTGGGAGTTGCTGAAACCGAACAAGTGAACCTTAATCAAAATATCCATGCGTTTTGACAGATCCACCTTTAGAAACCTGCCTGATATCACAGTGGTACACGTGGTCCTATTTTTGTATTGCCCGAATATTTCAAGATAGATTTGGATAATTTCCATCACACATGCCAAGGTGCCCCCCCATTGTGCTCACATTCTATGAAGATCATTCCATTTATTGCCTCCATCATAGGGACATGAGTCATAAAAATAATGAGAGAGATGAGTAGGGAGCAGTATATTCACAATAATAATAGCACTAATTCCACTCCAGAGAAGAACAATCCAAGAAAGAATTTTTCCTTCCCACATAGGTTGTTTATAGTCTAAGGAGTTCAGCTGTCTGAATAGCAAGCACAAAAGACAACTAGAATTACATAGTCGTGCTTTTTATCCACGTTCTCTAGCAGCTTCGTAAACCTGCACTCACCTGAGGCCCTACAGCAGTAGGCAGACTATGGCCCACAGGCCAAATCTATCCCACTGTCTGGTTTTGTAAATAAAATTTTATTACAAAGCCAAACACCCATTTGTTTATAGAATTTTCTATGGCTGCTTTCTTGATACAATGGCAGGCAGGGTTGAGTTGTTGGAACAGACATGGCCTTATGGCTCACAAAGCCTAAACTATTTACTTTCTGGCCCTTTACACATGCAGTTTGCTGACCCCTGCCCTATAGGAAAGAGCAAAAGACAGTGATGATTCAGTAACTGCTCCAACAAGGCATGGGAGCCAACACACTTCCTTCTGTCATCGTTGAGCCACGCAGCTGTTCCATCTAGCTACAGCCCTCCTTCCCCTCACCCATCCGCCTGCCTTTAATCCTTTATCCGAATCACACTGCCAGAATCATTTCTGGAAAATACTGGGTGGTGTTGGTTCCTTTTGGCTAGAACTCTGTATCATTTCCAGGACCCTCTGTAATCACACCTTTATTCAAACTGCCTCAGGTGGGTTAAATCTCATTGTTCAGGCAGGTTAAATCTGAATGTGCCCTCCTCACAGGCAGCGATGTGCTGGCTCTTGTAAGTCTGCCCATGCTGCT
Source organism: Canis lupus dingo (assembly GCF_003254725.2). Classification (NCBI taxonomy): domain Eukaryota; kingdom Metazoa; phylum Chordata; class Mammalia; order Carnivora; family Canidae; genus Canis; species Canis lupus. The sequence goes on along the minus strand of NC_064281.1, from coordinate 115,380,708 downwards.
TTTTTAGAATGTCCTTCTTTTTTTTTTTTTTAAAGGTTTAATTTGTTTATTCATGAGAGACACAGAGAGAGAGAGAGGGGCAGAGACACAGGCAGAGGGAGACCAGGCTCCATGCAGGGAGCCCGACGTGGGACTCAATCCTGGGTTTCCAGGATCACGCCCTGGGCTGAAGTCGGCACCAAACCGCTGAGCCACCGGGCTGCCCTCTTAGAATGTCCTTCGTAACTCTCTAGATGACATAACGAAATCTTACCCATTCTCTAAGTCCACCTCCAGAATTCCACTTCTCTAGGACCAGTTTTAGCAGCCCAGCTAAGATTTCGATCAAATCTGAGGACCATTCTTCCATTCTTGCAACATATGGCTTGTGGTAGCCTTATAGATGCCTATCAGTTTTTGTTGTCGGTGGTGGGTGACTGGCTGGCTGAGTTGGTGGAGCATGTGACTCTTGATCTGGGGGTCATGAGTTGGAGTCTCATGGTTGGGAGTAGAGATTACTTTAGGCTTTTATTTCTCAACTGGTCCACAGGATCGGGGCTGGTCGAGCACAGGGCCACCTGGGGGGAGGGGGGGCACCTCACTTCCCTCTGCTCCCACCTCTTGGCCTCTCTTCCACTGGGGTAGCCACTGCTCCTGCTCAGATGTCTTCATGCACATCCTGCAGTCCAGGTACTCAGGGGAGTCCCAGCTGTGCTACTGTTAACTTGTGCTTGCTGGCCAGGAAGGTGGGGAAGCTGACACGCTTGCACTTGAGCAGCCATATGAGGTAGTGGGTGCAGCAGTTGGAGCATCAGCTGTGTATCATTCATCTGCTGCATGGACACTTCTTGAGCTCCTTGCACCCCCGGGTTGCTTTTGGGGGGAGATGGGCATCCATCCACAGGGTGTCAGACTCCCCAGATGGATCACTCAGGGAGTGCGGCCCCACATAGCTGCAAGTCACCACAGGGTCCTGCAGCAGCCCACTCTGTGTTGCAACTTGATACAAAATTTAACATTCTATCTTTGCTATCACTGCTCTAAACAAATGGAAGAAAAGTGTCTATTTTCACTTGGGGATATTTCAGGGACAATAACTAGGTAGTATTTTTCTAAAAAAGCAGAACACATTGTGAGAAAAAAAAGTTTTTCTTGTCAGCCTAGTAACTTCCTCCTTCTTCTAGAAAAATTCATTTCCCCAGTCCATACGTAAGTCAGAATTGCTAAGAAGAAAAATGCCACTTTAATGAGAAGGAAATCGAATGAGCCTCGAACATTAACATTTTCAGAATTAGATGGATAGTAAAGAACATCAGTCCAATTGAGTACATTTTTAGGAAATCATGATTTCCTAGGTCTAAATATGACCAGAATATCTTGAAAAACAAATTGGTACATAAATGTGCTGTCAGGAAGATTCTATTTTCTCCTCACTTCCACAGCACTGCTTCTTAAGCCCAAGTTGAATATTTCACTATGGCAACATGAAGTAAATTACTCAGCCTCGGATTGATGTGGGAAAATTCTAAGTGGGAAAATTCTAACGTATATATATGCTACAGTAAACAAAGACCTCACTATGAGTGCTCAAGAGCAAGATCTTTTGTTGATTGTTGTTTCTGGTTCCTGTGGAATAGTCCTCTCTCAGCTCAAGGCTGCTCCCACCTCTCTACAAACCTCTACACTGACCTTTCTCTGGTTTGAGTGTGCCCTACGTATTGCATACTAAACATTTATTTGTGATTTATCTGAAATGCAAATCTAACTGAGTGACGATCCTGCATTTTATCTGGGACCTCTACCCTAAACGGCTCACTCAGTCATGTTCCTGTGGCTGGAAGTGGATAGCGAGGTGCACAGCCCCTCCCCTCCAGCCAGGCACCTGGAAAGACCTGCTAGGGGCTAGATCCTTCCCCCTGGGCATCATCTCCCTTTGCTAAGTCACATCCATACTGTGTATGTGACACCACTAAACCGTGAGTCCCTCTCTGTGCTTGATGAACCTGGCCTGGGTTTAGCTCTGTCAGCTTCTGCTTGCCATCTGTGTAGTAGCAGTTTCCACTCTTCCTGGTTCCTTACGTTCATCTCCGTCCACTCCCTGCCCACCTCTACAACCTTTTCTCTCACCATACCTCCCCCTCCTCCTTTGCGTGTATTTTTCCAGCATGTTTCTTGTTTGAACATGCCATCTTCTTTCTCATCTCTGCCTTGATTCAGTGACCTAGATTAAATGCCCCCCCCAATGCCCACCTGCAACTACACTCCCACTCTGCTCCACCTGCTGAGCACTTACCTTTTAAGAATCAACTCGAAGGTCTCTACCACTAGGTGTTTATTACTGTGTGCTTTCTCATCTAATGGATTGAGGCTTCAACACACATCTTCTTGCATATAGTAAACCTTTCTAAGAACACAGGGAAGTGGGTTAGTGTTAATTTGTCAGGAGAAGCCACAGTGGTAGATGGCTTTATAGGGCCCATGCTGTTTTGTCCATGTAACAAAGCCATCACTACTGAAAGCAGAATGCCTTTTTGCCAGGGCTTAGTTCAGGAGCCAGGAAATCAGATTTAGGATCCAAGGGCCAGGCTAATTCAGCAGGAGGGATGAGAGGGGAGATGGAAAATCTTTCTCACTCATATTTACTTTGCTTTTGGTCATGCCATTTTTCTTTAGTGAATGAAGTTAATTATGGCTTTTTTTTTTTTTACCTGAAACTGGGAGCCTAGATCATTTGAAGGAAGCTGAAAAATCATGAAAAATTGAGGTTGATACCCAACCTTGTGTTAATAAATTAATTGCCAGTATGAATAGTATAGAAATCTGTCATTTTTTTAGTATGTATGATTACTATTTTCTGTAGAAAGTTATATAAGGAAGAAGACCAATTTACAGAGGTCAAAGGAAAGTCACCCCTAAGATTTTAAAAGCAGCTGTTTTTAGTTGGAAACGTGGCCTACTTTAAAAAACAACCCCTGGGGGATCCCTGGGTGGCGCAGCGGTTTGGCGCCTGCCTTTGGCCCAGGGCGCGATCCTGGAGATCCGGGATCGAATCCCACATCAGGCTCCCGGTGCATGGAGCCTGCTTCTCCCTCTGCCTGTGTCTCTGCCTCTCTCTCTCTCACTGTGTGCCTATCATGAATAAAAATAAAAAAAATAAAAATAAATAAAAAAAAAAAACCCTGGAAAAACTTACTGCCTTTTTGTCTGTTACTAAGCACCATTAAATGTTGGTTTCTCCAGACAACCTTTTAAGAAATAGGTCATAGGTGTATGCCCTTTTCCTCTAATAAGGCTTTTGGGTAACATCTAAAGTGGTGCTTCTCAACCTTGGTTGCAAGTTAAAAATCACAAGGGGGAGTGTTTATAAAATACTGTTACCTAGGACCCATCCCTGGAGATTCTAATTTAATCCATCTGGGTTAAGAACCCAGGCACTGGCATTTTTTTACAACCTGCCCCCCCGCCCCCGCAGCAATTGTAATATGTGGCCAGGTGGAGAAGCACTGCTCTATTTCAATAATTAGCCTCTCTTCCTGATGCTTTGCCTTTTACCTTATATAAAGCGTACTTGATAAAGTGTCCCCATCCCAAAGAGGAGCAGAGCTGGACGCAAGGCTGCAGGCCAGTTGGATTAGTTGCAAGTGCGGGTTTCTCCCGTGGCTGTTTCTGGCCAGGCAGGTCTGTAAGTAGCCAGAGTCTGTAGCCCGGGGCCCTGGTAGCTGAGCGTCAGATGGCACACATGCAGAACACAACTGCAGATATGTCTTCAGTCTCATCAGAATTCATTGAGAGTGGTCCACTTGTAAGATTTGACCTTAGATGTGGTACCAGAAAGGGTTTGCTCTTTTTATTTTTATTTATTTACTTTTAAAAGATTTTATTTATTAATTTGAGAGAGAGCAAGTGAGAGAGAGATCGCGTGCACATGCAGAGGGAGGGGAAAACGGAGAAGCAGACTCCCCACTGAGCAGGGAACCTCACATGGAGCTCGATCCCAGGACCCCCGGGATCAGTAACCTGAGCTGAAGGTGGACGCTTAACCGACTGAGCCACCTAGGCACCCCAGTGTTGGCATTTTTAATCTTGAGAAGGATGCTGTTAGGAACAGGGAGACTTGGAATTCAGCTATGTTGCCTTTATTCAGAAAATGATACGTTTCCAAAGGGATGAATAGATCCCAGAGTTCTTTAAGAATTACACTTGTACGTATAGTGTTTTGAGCCACAGCTATAGAAATCAGTCACCTTGGCTGCCAAAAGTAAATAATTTCCATGTTTACTTTTTCCCCTTTACCTTCTGTGTAAGTGGTGATAAGAATGAGTCGGAGGGAGTGTTTCTCTCAGCCTATCATTTGGCATGAAACAGTGGTGGCCTGAAACAGGAATCTGATCTCTTGGGACTTTACACCAGTAATTGAAAGCCCCAGGGCATCCTGCTTTGGAAGGCAGTGGAAAAAAATGTCTCCATCTTTAGTGAAAATTATGAAGGAATTATGGGAGTTACTACTGATAGGAAGCATTGTATGGAGGAAGTAGTACGTTTTAGGATTTATAAATTGACCTATAAACAGCAGTAGGAAGAGCAGTCTAGCAGCAGACATAAAACTGATAAGATAAATAAAAGCAGAATTTCTGAAACATGGGAGCTTTTTTCTATAGCAGTAGGAGATGATTGCTTTCATTATTATCCCAGTTCTTACCTATTCGTACTGTAGTTTAGTGGATCCAGGCCCCACATCCTATTGTGTTGTCCTGAAAATATGCCTCCTTAGAGTGGGAAACAGTGAGTATGCATGCAGTGGGCACCTTCCCTCACTTGTGAGGCTCCAGGTAAACTATAAATTTCCCACCAACGTGATACAGTGTCGGCATCCCTCTAAATTCTGAAGTGCTCATCTATTCCCATAATGACTCCTTTATTGCCATGGGTGTGTACAGGAAGCTGAGGTGTTTAGAGCATGGTTCCACCAGGAATTCCCTGTTCTCACCCCTCCTGTTGGTCAGGGGGCTTATCTCTGTGGACAGCAAGTTAGGACTTCAGCCTCCTTTGAAATGGGTTTGCTAGAGGAAGTTCTATGGAGTAGGGAGGGATTTGGAAGACTGGGCAAAGGGATGTTCTTTGGGGGACCTTTTTGTTAAATGTGACCCCAGTAGTCATTTGCAGTTACTTTATGGCCAATGACGGGATAGATAGGTAGATAGATAGATATTAGATGGAGGATCCTTTCACATCACAGAATAGGACTGGGTTTTGCATGTAATCTGTTGCTTTGATTGCAGAGAAGAAATACTGCTAAAGTCAACTAGCATAAATCTGTGGCTAGGGAGTCTCTGATGGGCAGGGTGCAGAACTGAGGAACTGGCCTGGGAGCCTCCCCCTCATTTTTCGCATGATTAGCATATTCAGAAGGGCAGTACTTGGCACTACAAGCACAGGGAAATTAGGATTCATCAGCTTCTCTTGTCAGCTACTAAGAGAATGTTGACCTTAGCGTTTGGTTGATTAAGTTTGTTAATAAAATTCTGTGTTTGCAGTACTTGGAAGATATGTGCTGAGGGTAAAATCACCATCTGGGGTAGTGGAATAGGTACTCACAGGTATCACACCTACTAAGCAGAGCAAGAGACTCCTTGAATTTTTAATCTGATCCTTCTGAGGCAGAACCAGAAATCGGAATTTCTGATGTAGCATGTAGTTTCTTAAAAATGATCTGACATTAAAACACCACACATAAGTACCCACAAAACAGTTACAGATTTATGTATTCTTCCAGTGTGAGCCCACAGGATTACTACAGAATTTATCTGGAATCTGTGGCTTCTTCCTTCAAGAGATCCAAGAGATCATGGGTCGTCTTTTCTCCCTTTCATGCTGTGTGCTACTGCAATAGCCTTTTAGAAGTTTTTCATTGAAGTGTAATTTATATGTAGCTACAACTTTATCAGACAAGTGTTGGGAATGGTTATGGAAAAAGGATCAAAGATGAATTTTTTAAACATGACATTGCTTGGTTCCTTTTGGATAAAAGTTTAAAAATGCATCTCTTGAAGCTTGCTGAAATTCTACATAATCCCCTCTTCCATTTACATTTGCATATTTCAGTGAGACTTGTTTCTGTGTTGCTTTTTTATATTTGTAGATTTTGAAACTTGTGGTAAAATATACATAACATTTGCCATCTTAACCATTTCTTTTTTTTTTTTAAGAGTATTTATTTGAGAGAGCCAGCACAAGCAAGGGGGAGGGGCAGTGGGAGAGAGAGAGGCAGATCCCGCCTGCTGAGCAGGGAGCCCCCGCGATGCAGGGCTCAATCCCAGGACCCTGTGATCCTGACCTGGGCCGAAGGCAGATGCTTAACCAACTGAGCCACCCAGGTGCCCCATCTTAACCATTTCTTTGTTTTGTTTTGTTTTATTTATTTATTCGTGAGAGACACATTGAGAGAGAGAGAGAGAGAGAGAGAGAGAGAGAGAAAGGCAGAGACACAGGCAGAGGGAGAAGCAGGCTCCATGCAGGGTGCCTGATGTGGGACTCGATCCCAGGACCCCAGGATCATGCCCTGGGCCTAAGGCAGGTGCTAAACTGTTGAGCCACCCAGGGATCCCCTATCTTAATCATTTCTAAGTGTACAATACAGTGGCATTAAGTACATTCACTTCGTTGTTCAACCATCACCATCAGCCAGCCATCTCTAGAACTTTTATCAAATCTTGCAAAACTGAACCTCCATACCCAGTAAACAGGAATTCCCTGTTCCCTCCCCCACTCCCTCCAGGCCCTGGCAGCCACCATTTTACTTTCTGTCTCAATGAATTGAACTCCTCTGGATACCTTATGTAAGTAGAATTATACAGTACTTAACAATTTTGTGGCTAGTTTATTTCACTGAGCATAATGTCCTTAGGGTTCCTTCATTGTGGTAGGATGGTTCAGAATTTCCTTCCTTTTTGAAGCTGAATAATAATCCATTTTCTTTATTTGTTCATCAGTCAATGGACATTGGGTTGCTTCCACCTTTCGGCTATTGTGAACATTGATATTATGAATGTGGGTGTACAAAGATCTGTTCAAGTTCTTGCTTTCAATTCTTATGGATGTAATCTGTAAATTAGAATTGCTGAATCACATGATAATTCCATATTTAATTTTCTGAGGAACCACTATATTGTTTTCTGTGATGGCTGCCATTTTACATTCCTACCAGTAATGCACAAGGGTTCTGATTTCTACACATCACTTATGTTGGTGGTATAGTGGTGGGCATAGCTGCCTTCCAATTTCTACACATCCCCACGAACACCTGTTATTTAGTTCCTGTCTTTTTCTGGATAATAGCCATCCTAATGGGTGTGAAGTGGTATTTCATTGTGGTTTGATTTGTATTTATTTACCTAATGCTCAGTGATGGGTTGGACATCTTCTCATATGTATCTTCTTTGGGGGAATGTCTGTTGAAGTCCTTTGGCTAGTTTTGAATTGGGTTGCTTGTCTTTTGGATGTTAAGTTGTACAAGGTCTTTATTCTGAATATTAACCCCTTAGCAGGGACACAATTTACAAATATTTTCTGCCATTCCTTGGGTTGCCTTTTCACTTCCTTGATAGTGTCTTTTGTACCACTACAGTAGCTTTTATTTATTTTTTATTTATTAAAATTTTTTTTTTGATTACTCAGCCATTAGAAATGACAAATACCCACCATTTGCTTCAACGTGGATGGAACTGGAGGGTATTATGCTGAGTGAAGTAAGTCAATCGGAGAAGGACAAACAGTGTATGTTCTCATTCATTTGGGGAATATAAATAATAGTGAAAGGGAATAGAAGGGAAGGGAGAAGAAATGTGTGGAAAATATCAGAAAGGGAGACAGAACATGAGAGACTCCTAACTCTGGGAAACGAACTAGGGGTGGTGGAAGGGGAGGAGGGTGGGGGGTGGGGGTGAGTGGGTGACAGGCACTGAAGGGGACACTTGACGGGATGAGCACTGGGTGTTATTCTGTATGTTGGTAAATTGAACACCAATAAAAAATTATTTAAAAAAATTTTTTTTGGGGGGGATCCCTGGGTGGCGCAGCGGTTTGGCGCCTGCCTTCAGCCCAGGGCGTGATCCTGGAGACCCGGGATCGAATCCCACATCGGGCTCCCGGTGCATGGAGCCTGCTTCTCCCTCTGCCTATGTCTCTGCCTCTCTCTCTCTCTCTCTCTCTCTGTGTGACTATCATAAATAAATAAAAATTAAAAAAAAATAAATAAAATAAAAATTACTGAAAACTCTCTTCCTAAAAAACTTAAAAAAAAATTTTTTTTTTTATTGTTTAAGTAGTCTTGACCCCCAACATGGAGCTTGAAGTCACAACCCCGGAAATCAAGAGTCAAGAGTGACATGCTCCACCAACTGAGCCAGCCAGGCGCCCCCAGTACCTTTTAATATGTCCTGCTACATCTAGTCGTTATGCTTCTCTCTCTCCCTCCCCACTTCTCTCCTCCTCCATCCTACCTCATTTCTCCCCCTACCCTCCTCTCTGTCCCTCTTTCTCCTCTTTCTGCCTCCTTCCCTCTCCCACCCTCCTCCAAATGTGTAGAATCTCTTCAAATCCTTCTCTTCCCTCAAGGCTCACTTCCTCTGTAATCTTTCTTTTTGATTTGAAGGCTTGAAGTAAAAACAGTGATAGATGTTGCTATCAATCCTTAAGCTCTGATAGTTTGCATAACTACCATATTTGCATCATTGTCACTTTTTTTCTGTGAAGGGCCATAGGCCCTGTTGGGTTGGGTCAATTTGCTGAGTGAAAGAAGGCTATAGTACATGGACTCCAGGTCTTGTAACGGGTGCTTCCCAAGTGTAATATTTTGCTACCATGGAGGATCTGAGAAGGTGATACAAAGGAGGCAGAAGGGTCTCCATTCTCTGGTTGTTATGGATCTATCTTTGAAGATAGTATAATGGACCAAATCCTGAAAGGGTGGTGGTCCTACTGAGGTCCCCCTGGAGACAAATATGTGGAGAGGAGCTCTAGGTTCTTAATTTTCTGTGCAAATCAGTTGTTATGGACCACATAACAAATAAAAACTAAAAGCAGAGATTGTTCTTACTAGTAAATGGTGTGAGTGTTAGTAGGACAGGCAACAGAATGACTTTGGGGGACACAAAGCATATAAGGAAAACTTTTAAAAAATTCCAGAAAGCATAACAACCAATAAATATAAATATCCTTCATTCTGATACTTGCTTTATTGTAAACTATACACATAACAAAAAATACTTTTACTATAAGGGAAAAAAAAGCACACAGAGGTGCCTTCTAAATAAGTTATTATCCATTTGTTCATGTCTTTCGTAGCATTACTTTTATTTCACACAGATCCTATGAAGTGGATGGTTTTTCACCCCAGAATGTGTTTTATTTTATTTTCTTGAATTATTAATGATACACTTTATTAGCCATATAGCAACATCATGGACACATTTTTTACCCAAGGGAGAGTGGCTTTTGTGTGAAAGAAAAAGCAGCTCTGGTCTCCTGGCAGCAGCTCCATTTCGCCCCTATTGCCCCAGGAGGGTGCTTCATTCTCCTTCCATGATTTCTCACAAAGGGGATGTGAATTTCTCCCACTTCATTTCTGACAGAAGCTGAGAAAACTGCACTCAGCGAAAAGGGGCTGGGCATCTGGGGATTTGAAACCCTGGCTTTCCAGCAGGTCCTCATCCACCAGCCAGGGCTAGGGCTAGGCCTTGGCTTCAGAGCCAGAGCCTTCCTGCTTTTGTATTCACTGGCCTTGCTGTGGGTAGCACCTCCAGGGAAAATCTCCTCCTGAAAATATCTTTTTGTATAACATGGAAGATTTCCAGAAAGGCAAAATGAGGAAACTTTTGGTGTTTTAGTTCTTCGGAAGTGCTTTGCTTTCCCCATGTTTTCCATCTTTTTTCTTAGTGACTCGATCTTGTTTGCTCCTTAATGAAAGGATTATGCCATCATCATGCTTGAGAGTTTAATTTCACATTATCCTGAGGGATGTACTCCTTCCAAATTATCCTCATGTCAGTGCAGTCATGGGAGTTACAACTGCATTTTTGAATTACAATGTTTGGCAAATGTCCCTTTAGGGCTTCAGTTGTATAAAAAAGGCAGGAAAAAGAACTGAAAATTGCTGTCAGGACACCATATTCAGTGCTTCAGAAAAGGTCTTTTGTCCCCTTACTAATTTCTTAAAACTAAAGTATGAAGGAATATAGTAACAAGTGGAAACTTCTGTCCTAAAGACCATATAAAATCCAGACCTTTCAGATAAAAGATGTTAACATCACCTGAATTCTAAATATGAAGCTTTCTCTTCCAGATCCCACTCAGGGTGCTAATTACACATTAGCCTTTGGCCATAGTAAAATCAGGAATCTCAATTCATGTTAGTCACCAAGGCCATCACCTTAGTCTGGGAATCCAAAGATGTAGTTCACTACGCAGATCTGTGAAGTACTCCTAAAAGAGTCTGGAAGCACATGGACTCAAGTAATTTTTTTAAAGATTTATTTATTCATGAGAGACACAGAGAGAGGCAGAGACACAGGCAGAGGGAGAAGCAGGCTCCATGCAGGGAGCCTGATGTAGGACTCGATCCCAGGACTCTAGGATCATGCCCTGGGCCGAAGGCAGACACCCAACCACCGAGCCACCTAGGCATCCCAAGTATTTTTTTTTTAAAGATTTTATTTATATACTCAGAGACACATAGAGAGAGGCAGAGACAGAGGCAGAGGGAGAAGCAGGCTCCTACAGGGAGCCTGATGTGGGACTCAATCCCAGGACCCCAGGATCATGACCCGAGCCAAAGGCAGATGCTCAACCTCTGAGCCACATAGGTGCCCTCTGAGCCACGTAGGTGCCCCCCTTTTGTGATCTTTTTTTTTAAAGATTTTATTTATTTATTCATGAGAGAGATAGAGAGGCAGAGACCCAGGCAGAGGGAGAAGCAGGCTCCATGCCAGGAGCCCGATGCGGGATTCGATCCCGGGACTCCAGGATCACGCCCTGAGCGTGAAGGCAGGCGCCAAACCACTGAGCCACCCAGGGATCCCCTCGTGATTTTCTTAATCAGGGTTTACCCCCAGAATCCAGAGCCTGAGACAAGAAGTCACATGAAGTGTTCTTTGGGGAGATGGTCTCGGAGAATAGGAGTGGAAGACGAGAGAAGAGCGAAATAAGGGAGGAATTACCACTGGGTCAGCAGAGTCTCAGTGCTTGTGGACCCCCTGAGGAAACATATAGAATACATCGCACAATTCTCTTCTAGAAGATGGATGAAAGGAGCATTTATCCACCAGCTCCTGCTGTTTCATTGGTCATTGGTTGCCTTACGCGGTGCTCACTTCATAGAAATTCTATGTTTGAACATATTGCAAGTGCCAAGCAGGTTTCCACAGATGCCTCTACTATAACAGCATTTAATGGCCCTGGGGCCGGGAGCCAGAGGTATCAGAAGGTGGCTGAAAAGACTGCTCACCACAGCAAGGACTGGAATAAAAGGTAGGCCTATAGGATATGAGGCACAAGAGGTTCTAGTATAAGAATGCACATTTTCATTTTGCAAACAAAACTCCTGGAATAATTGGGGTTATTTTAGTGGGTTAAAAAGACCCACTTAACCTTGACGACATTATGCTTAGTGAAATAAGGCAGACACAAGAGGACAAATAGTGTACAATTCCACTTATATAAAGTACCTAGAGTAGTGAACTATGCAGTGATGTAAAGTAGAACTGAGGTTACTGGGGGCTGGTGAGAAGAGGAGAATGTGGAGCTGTCGTCTAAGGAAAGTGTTGTGAAGACAGTGTGATATTTGTACAACAGTGTGAATATACTGAATACTGCTGAAATAGATGCTTAAAATGATAAATGTTCTGTATATTTTATGTAAGAAGAAAGAAACCCTCTTATTGATGGTCTCACAGTTCTGTCAGTCGGAAGTCAGGGTACAACATGGCTCAGCTGGATCCCCTGGTTAGAATCTCATAAGGCCAAAATTAAGCTGTCAGCGAGGCTGGGTTCCTTCCTGGGGACTCCAGGGGTGAAACTGCTTCCAGTTTCATTGAATGTGTTGGCCGAAATCAGTTCCTTGTATTTATAGGCCTGAAGTCCTGTTTCTTGGCTGGCTGGTGCTGGTCTGTGCTCTAAGCCATGTGACTGTAGTCACATGGACATCCTTTTCCTGTGAGTCTTCACAGACTGTGTGTCCAAATTTCCCCTTTTTAACGAGGATACTAGTCAGATCGGATTAGGACCCACTTCATTTTAACCTGGTTATCTCAGAAAAGACCCTATTTCCAAGTAACATCACATTTTGAGATGCTTCGGGTTAGGTCTTCATATCTTTTTGTGGGGATAGGGTTCAACCCATAACACTGGGTAACATATTTTCAAAGTTTAGGGATTATGATGTGTTCAACCTTTATTATTTTTTTTTAATGTGGACATCTTTTGAGGGGAGGGGCACATCTTGCTAATCACACCTTTACACTTTCTTGTATGAATGAATCTCCATTAGAATAATCCTCAGAGTAGTCCTGCTATGCTTGATTTGTTAGCATTTTGTAAATATTGAGTTTATTAATCCAGAATAAATTTGAAAGAGGAATTAACATTATCTAAAAATATATATTAATCGCATATAATTATCCAGGAAATTTCTGGAGGTAAGAGTTCATCTTTTCTGATTATGGTTATCAGTGATTATCCTACAGGACCTCTTGATATGAGCTGTGTTACAGATACATATAATGTAAAGATTCCACTTAAAAAGCCTTATTTGATGCTGTATCTTAAATCCTTAGATAAATGGTAACTTATTTCCTCACTCAAAATTCTTTCATTGGTGTATAGATCTCTTTAAATTAAGAATCAAACTTTAAGGCTTTCAGCATTCATTCCTACTTCTTTTTCGTTTCTTTTGAGATACTTTTTTTCCCATTCATTCATTCATACGTTAATTCACCAAACATTGACTGACCTTCTCTGTGCTAGATATATGGAGGAAACAGAAGCTAAGCATCTCTTTTTCCGTTCTTCTATTCAGCCTCCAGGTACAATGCCTAGTATAATTGTGGAGCTAGATTGAAATGTTTATTTTAGTAGAGTATCAGGGAAATACGAGTCATAGCCTCGGATTGTCCATTTCTGGCATGTAAGCATGTCTGGGCATATTTGGTGAACTAAAGGGATAGGCCTAAGAGAATCATTGGGGGAAAAGAATCCAGGAAATATTCATATATAGGGTTTACATCTACTAGCAAAGTATTTTGGGAGAAATTGATCAGGGTTTTTTTTTTTAAAGATTTTATGTATTTATTCATAATAGAGAGAGAGGCAGAGACATAGGCAGAGGGAGAAGCAGGCTCCCTGCTGGGATCCTGATGCAGGACTCCATCCCAGGACCCCAGGATCATGACCTGAGCCAGAGGCAGTCATTCAGCCACTGAGCCACCTAGGTACCCCCGATTAAGGGTTTGAACTAGCATACTACATATACATTTTTACCTTTCCTCTGTTCAAAATCCTGCTGAAATACCAGACATAAAATGTCTTGTAGAGAATAAATTCATAATAGCATTGAAAAATCAGAAAGTCTGCTTTTAGGACATCAGATATTTTGAGTAATTTATACAAGGTAGAAAAAAATAGAAGACATCATATTGACTAATGAACTAAAGCAGGGGAAATCTCAAAGCAGCCATAGCTAAGGGCTGCCACAAACATGGAGATATTTCTTTTCAATTCCAGGCTTGAATAATAGATATGAAGATGAGGTGTGGATGCTGAGTGGTGATACAAATAGTAACTTTTTTTTTTTCAGAAGCACCTAGGCCAGTGAGACACCTCTCCGTTTGCCATGTATGTGGTTGTCTATCAGGTTGGCGTGAGAGGTTTTTTTTTCCCCAATAAATAGTACTGATAAAATTGTCTATCAATTATCTTACTTGGGGAAAAAAAAGGAAAAGCTCCAGTTATACCATATAGGCACAAAAAATATCCAGTTGTATTGAAGATTAAAATATTTTAAAAGTTTATTAGAGAAGAATCTATAGCAGATCATCTATATAACATTTGAGGTTGTTAAGACTTTCCCGAGGAATATGTGAAATCCAGAAGCCATAAAGCCCAAAAAAGAAAGAAAGGAGGAAGGGGGTGAAGAAAGGTAGGAAGAAAGAAGTAATCTGGCATACTTCCAGCAAAACTAAAATTATGTATGGCAAAATTCATCATTATGTATCATAAGCAGAGTTAAAAGATGGTTGGCAAGGTTAGAAAAAACATGAGACACAGGGTTAATATTGCAATCTGCATATTGCCCCAATAAGAAAATGACAACACAACAGAAAAAAGTAGGTAAAGGGTATTGTAGTAGACTGTTCACAATGATCTGTTTTTGCTTCCCTGTAAGAGAATTTTTTAAAAATTTATTCATGAGAGACCCAGAGAGGGGCAGAGACCCAGGCAGAGGGAGAAGCAGGCTCCCTGCAGGAAGCCTGATGTGGGACTCCATCCCCAGACCCTGGGATCACACCCAGAGCTGAAGGCAGATGCTCAACCACTGAGCCACCAGGCATCCCTGTCTGTAAGAGAGTTAATGCCTTGCTGTCCTGGCAAACTCTGCATGGCCATATGATTTGTTTGGGTCAGTGAAATATGTCCTAGGCAGAAGCTTTAAAACTTGGTATTTAATGTGCCATATTCTGTTTACCTTCTGTAACAGCAACCACAGATATTCAACCAAACCCAAGATTGAAATACAGTGTACATGAAAAAGAAATCTTTGTTTTAAACCACTGAGATTTGGGGGTTTGACACCATGGCTTAACTGTGCCTATCCTGACCCATACAGAAATCAGTATCAGAATTGAGGTGCCATTGCAACAAAATCTATGAAATATGTGGCATTGATTTAAAGGTTGTATTCTTGGCAGTGAGGATACCATCAGAAGCTAGGTCAGTGAGAACATGTCAAATAGTACAAAAAGTTCTAGTAAAACTGTGACCTGAAAAGTAGTAGTAGCCTGAAAGGCAGCAGATATACTGAGCCTGTAGTTTAGGGGAAGAGGTTGAAAAACAGAATATTAGTTTCAAGTCTTGGTAAGTTTTGTCTACATTTCTCCAATTATTATAAAAGAAATGAGCTTAGATAAGATAATTAGCTGGTGGTTGAACGTAAGCGAAAGACAGTTGAGAGTTTAGAAATTGGTGAGCCTTCAGGCTTGAAAATGAGTTTAAACTTCAAACAGTGTGAAATACAGTTTTTGAGCAATAAAGGCAAATTTAATTTCAAGACTTAAACCAAGGAAAAATCAAAAGATACGGCCTCCTCCATAATATCGTTAAAATCTTTAAATCCTTTTAACCTATTATCTCAATGTGAGTATCAAATTAAGGGTATATCTTCATGCCCGTTACTAAAAATATTTATTAATAAAGGGGTGGATGCCTGGGCTAGCTCAGTTGGCGGAGCATGCAGCTCTTGATCTCGGGGTTGTAAGTTTGGACATAGAGATTACTTAAAAACAAAATCTTTGTAAAAAATAAATTTTGAAATTGGGAACTTTTCAGGAGACTTCTCTCGTGTGCAAGTTCAACAAGAATGGATGAATTATTGGGTGACTTATATTCACTCTGACACTTAGCATTGTCTTTGTTAGTCTTTCTTTTAGTCTTTAAACTGGTTCATTTTTCTTTCTACTCATAGAAGGCAATCTGCCACTCTCTAAGGGATGTAGCCCTAAATTCTATCTATTCGCAGTCTCTAGCTCAAAGTCCAAGCTCTCAGGATGATGCATAGTATTCTCTATCTGGTCCTGATGTCATCTCTTTTTGCCTGGCAGCCTGTAGGTCAAAAGGTGGGTCACCTGCTTGCACTCACCCTTACCCAAAATGCAAATAACTGCAATAAACATTTTGCTAGCAAATTCTAATTGGCATTCGCAATTTCCCCCTTCTTTCCTATCCTTAAAAATAGTTCCCTGTGGAAAAAAAAAAATAGTTCCCTGTGGATAGAGTGTATCCACACACTGATTTTATTTGTGCCTTGTTTTGGTTAATTGATGTGAGCAGATACAACTTAATGCCATGCTGGACTGGAGGTTTTAAATGTGTTTGTGTGGCTTAGCTTTCACTCTAGTGCTCTGTTCCTGCCCTATGATGAGAGCATGCCCTTGGTAACTGCTGCTCTTTCACCCTGCATCCCACAGCTAGACATGCTGAGCAGACCACAGTGCAACTGTACGTAGCCTGGAGCTGAACCCCAGTGAGCTGCAGCTGACCCACAAACCTGTAAGTGAGAAATGATGCATATTATTATAAGCTACTAATACATGCAAGCTTTTTAACCACAGCAAAAGTTAACACAATTCTCATTTAGAAAGTGGGAGAAAGGGAGACAGAACTGTCATTGGGCTGTGATAATTTTGAAATCCCCCTAGGAAGATGCTGTGAAGGTCCCCTACCTTTCGTCCTGGGAAAGTACCTTGATTAGACTCTGATTCTGTGCTCTGAGAGAACTCCTTTTCGTTGCTCTCCATGGCTTCTGAATCTGCCCTTGGGGAGGGGGTGGTTCCTTGTTCATTATTTTCCTGAAATGTGTTTTGGGGAGAAAGCTCTGTTTCGGTGCTGGTGAGCCTTTGAAGTTGGCCTCCTACTCATGGGAAGTTGGAGGACCCAAGTTTGTTTATTGTCTACAGTAGTCCAGGGCACTTCAGTCTAGGCTTATAGTTTCTTCAACAGTATAATCATCTCCAAATTTAGTAATCTATTTATATGTAGTTCTGTGCACTAGAAATACAAAGTTTTTCTGGACATAATTCTCAAATATCCCTTCTTTCTTTCTTTACCCCCAGACCTCTCCCAATTTATGGGTAAAAATATTTAGAACAACATGTGAAAAGACCCTTACCCTTATTTTGGTCTCTGTCCGGAGTCACTTTGAAAAGCTTGACTAGTCTTTAAGCCTGTTTTATTCCTTTCTCTTTATCATTTGTGTTGTGTAACCAAGTGGGTTTTCCAACTTTGCAGGGCCTCCGTTCTCTGGATCCTTCTTCTCAGACACCAATCACTTCTTTCTTAGGTCATCTTTCTCATGTAATGTCTTGGCAAACAGAGTCAACAGAACCTAACACATGCTGCAAACATTTTGTATTTCATCCTCATCCATTATATCACCAACAAAGGTAAGCTCACCATCTGTAATTAAGTTAATGCACTGATGGTACCAAATGTTTGCCATTGAATGAAGTAGATCTCTTGTTATCCAGCCTGTTTGTGTCATCAGGTTGCCTGACCACTGAGGCAGTGCTACATACTTTTGTTATAAGTTTCATCTCATTTCTGGCATCAGTTCTGTATTAGGTGAAATTAGGCTTTAAAATGAACACCTTGGGACACCTGGGTAGCTCAGTGGTTGAGCATCTGCCTTTGGCTCAGGTTGTGATTCTGGGGTCCTGAGATCAAGTCCTGCATCAGGCTCCCCACAGGGAGCCTGCTTCTCCCTCTGCCTATATCTCTGCCTCTCTATGTCTCTCATGAATAAATAAAATCTGTTTTAAAAGATTTTATAAAATGAACACCTTGGCAGTTGTGAGGACAAAAGTGTCTGAAGAGATTGAAGTGAGAATGATCATGTAGGGAGGACAATGCTCTTATCAAGGCAAAAGTTTACCTAGGTCCTACCTATGAATACTCTCAAGAAATTAAGCAGGTGTCCCTATCAGTTATTGCTCTCTGTAACATAGTGGGGTCTTGATCTCATGTGATAACTGAAATGAGCAGGGGACCAAGAAACTGGATAATGAATCACGCTGTTTGGACAGTGCGTTATTTCTGTCATGCAAACGAAAAAGATTGTTTATGATCAGAATAACAACTAAAAATTTAATGAATCTATTGCAGTCTCATCACTTCCATCAAACATTAAAGACAGTCCATGGAAATATCATTCTTGCTTAGCTTCTGGTGTAAGGGATTTAGCAGTCAGCCTGAGCTCCTCTGGTTAGAAATGCAGACACAGGACCCTTGGGGCAAAGGCTTGCTCACTTGCTGTTTGAATCCCTCTCAGGACCAATTCCAAGTCCAATAAAGTATATACTTTTGAAATTAATAGCAAATATGTATTAACCAACGTTCAGGTCATGGAGACCTATGAAAGGTTGCTTAATTTTTAGGCAGGAACTAGTAATACAAATGCATTAGGAAAAATGAGTGTTTTCAACGACAAGGACTTTTTCCTCCATATAAAGAGCCCAATAGGGGAACCATTTTTCCAAATAGTTGAATGCAGGCTCTCAGGACCAGAACTCCAATTTAAGGCACTCAATTGAAAATGAGGAATTCATCATGTACCCAAAGAGAAAAAATCATTCCAGATTTGTGTCATGTGGTCTTGACTCTAGGCAGTACTATTTGGAGCTTAGTTAATCCTACTGAAATAATTTAGGGAACATCATTATTCCTTGAACACAAAGAAATGTGCTCAATTGTGTGTGTACTATGTGTTATTTTACTTAAAGGTGATACCTATGTAAGTATTTACGACCAAAAATTAAAGGAAAGAAGCAGAAAAAGAGAAAGAAAAAAACCCCATCTTCCACAAAAGTTTGTAGTTCCCCCGTCACAGTTTATATTCTCTGGAAAGCAAATTCTGAGGTGGAGAATTGTATGCAGAAGTTTGTGAGTCTCTTTTTCATTTTTTTAAAGGATTTTATTTATTTGAGAGAGAGAACAAGAGAGCAAGCAGGGGGAGAGGCAGAAGCAGACTCCTTGCTCAGCAGGGAGCTTCATGCTGGGCTAGATCCCAGGATGCCCAGGATGCCAGGATCATGACCTGAGCCAAAGGCAGATACTTAACCAAATGAGCCACTCAGGCACCCCTACCTATGATTGTTCTCAGGATCAGCACCTGTGGGGGTGTGATGGTAGGAAGACTGAGCAGGAGACTTAGTGCAGTGAAAACAAAGGTTTCAACCCAATACCTCAGAATTTTGGAACTGAAATACTTCTGCAAGTTTGTCCCACATTGAGGGTACCTGGGTGGCTCAGTAGGTTAAGCGTCTGCCTTTGGCTCAGGTCATGATTCTGAGGTCCTGGGATCGGGCCTCACATGGGGCTCCCTCTCCCTGCTGCTCCCCCTGCTTGTGCTCTGTGTGTGTGTGTGTGTGTGTGTGTGTGTCAAATAAATAGAATGTTTTTTTTAAGATTTTATTTATTTATTCGTGAGAGAGAGAAGCAGAGACCCAGGCAGAGGGAGAAGCAGGCTCCATGCAGGGAGCCTGACATGGGACTCGATCCTGGGTCTCCAGGATCGGGCCCTGGGCTGAAGGTGGCACTAAACCGCTGAGCTACCCAGGCTGCCCAAATAAATAGAATCTTTTTTAAAAACCCAAGTTTGTCCCAAATTGGAGTCAGAGCCAGGACCATTCATTACTGCCATTTCCACAACTTTCCTCCCACTCACCACTCCCCGTATCCCACCCCTAAGTACCCCCTCCACCTCAACTGGTCATTGGATATAGGCTACCCAAGAGGAAGAGATGTGATTTGGGGGAGCAAATTTTTAAAAATTTATTTATTTATTTATTTATTTAGACAGACAGACAGACAGAGACAGAGAGAGGGAAGGAGGCAGAGGCAGGGAGAAACAGGCTCCCTGTGGAGTCCGATGTGGGGCTTGATCCCAGGATCTCAGGATTATGACCCAAGCTGAAGGCAGATGGTTAAAAGACTGAGCCACCCAGCCACTGCTCTTACAGCTGGAGCAGTTTATCTCTCCAGCCGTAAGAAGTTTCTGGAAATTGACTCAGCTGGGAAAAATCAGTCACTGACTCTCCCAATTGCTGAGGAAATGAGTATTTTGGTCCTGGAAGTGGATAAGCTAGGTGGTACCCCATGGTGTCCACTGTAGTTCTCCACCTGGCAAAAATACTACTAACTGCTGTATGATTTTTTTAAAAGTAATCTCCGTGCCCATCGTATGGCTTGAATTCTGAATCCTGAGATCAAGAGTTGGACATTCTTCCCACTGAGCCAGCCAGGTGCCCCTCCTCTATGATTTATGCCATGTATGTGTTGGTGGGGAGGGGGGGGATGAGAGAAGTGGTAATGGAGAAGGGATCAAATAGCATCCGTCTCTGTATTGTTCAGCTACTTTAGCAGCAGATGTCGCCATGAATGTCATTTGATTTAAAAGTATCTAAGAAGGTGCTCCAGACTTCAAAGCTAAGAGGAACCTTGAATATCTTCCAGTTAAAAGCCCCAGAGATGTTAAAAGCCCAACATCAGAAGTTAGACTAAGGCCTTGTGTGCTTGCTTGACAGCTGAGGCATGACAAGTCTGGCTGCTCCTGAAACACTGACTGTCATTGTAAAGGCCATCTTCCCCATCTTTTATTCTGAAACAACGCTTGACTTTGTTCAAGGGTGGGGAGGAGGCAGTATGCTGAGCAGGGCTGAGCCTAGATAAAGTGACTGAATCACTGAGGGCATGAAACCTAAGGATGCCCTCATTCTCAAGATCATTTGGGGTATCCCAAATGTAAGAGGCAGTCCGAGGGTTGCCTGGCCATTGCAGGGAGTCAGAAGTAGGAAATAGGGAGTAGACCTTATTACACCCATGCAAAAACGGTCTTCCTATCACAATCCACTCAGAAGGAACAATGAGGATGTTTTACTTTTAAAACAATATAATATGAGGGGCGCCTGGATGGCCTGGATTGCCTGTAGAGTCAGTGCCTTTATTTTTTTTTACCCTAGAGTCTTCACCTCCCTCACCCTGTTCCTAGGAAGATGGGCCTTTTTCCTTCTGGAGGGAGGAACCCATTCCCCTTCAGCAGAGATTGGTTCAGGGCAGAGCATGGAGCTCCATGCAGGTCAGTGAAATGTAAGAGGATGTCAGCTGTGGGACTCCCAAGAAAGGTTTTTCTTCCTCATGAAAAGGAGACACTGAAGGGGCAATTTCACCTTTTGTGTTTAGACAGAATCATATGAAGATGGGATGCTTGGAGCTGTTGCAGCCATGTTGCAGCTATGAGGGGACAGACCAGTGGTTGAATACTAGATGGTAGAGAGGAACACCAACTCTGAAACTGCCTGCCTCAAGACTTCTGGAGAGGTTAGATAATAAATTTCCATGATTTAAGTTATTTTTAATCAAATGTTTTGTTACCTACTGGCCAAATTATCCCAACTCTTAAGAGGGGTCTTTTTTGGGCAGCCCCAGTGGCACAGCGGTTTAGCGCTGCCTGCAGCCTGGGGTGTGATCCTGGAGACCTGGGATCGAGTCCCGTGTCGGGCTCCCTGCATGGAGCCTGTTTCTCCCTCTGCCTGTGTCTCTGCCTCTCTCTCTGCCTCTCTCTGTCTCTCTCTCTGTCTATGAATAAATAAACAAAATCTTTTTTTAAAAAAAAGAGGGGTCTTTTTCTGGTCACTAAACATGGAGCTTTGTTCTGTCTCCATGTAAAGACTTTGATCCCCATGAGCATGATTCTTTTTCTCCATCTGAACTCTCTTATACTAACAAATACATTAACCTGGAAAGTGTTAGCATTTGTCAGTGTCCTGAGTCAATATCCCTGTTCCTCCATTTACTAACTATGAGACCTTGAACTAGTGACTTCACTGCCCTTGGCCTCATTTTTCTCATTTGTAAGATTTAGATCCTGCTAGTTAGTACTTAACCTCAGAAGTTTGTCATGAGGTATGCTGAGATAATACCTGTAAGTGCTCAGCATGGTGCCTGGTAAATAGCAAGGACTCAATAGATGCTATGAATTATTAGTATTTAATAGTTACTAATCTTCTCTAATGAGACATTTATTTAGTAGAGACATATAGAGGAATTTTGTTATTTTTTTGGCCACATACATCCATTTACATTAACAGGAAATAGCCATTTGAGACTCTACTCTTCCCCCATTCTTTGCTCATTTGGCTCAGGTGACAACCCATCCCACAACTCAGTTGGCAAAAAGCATGTGACCCTGAACTGAACCATCAGCCATATCCTACTCAACCCATATGACAATAGTACTTATTCAGACTTGGGCATATAGTTTAATAAAACCGAGTGAAATACAATGTCTAGGACATTTGGGAAGATACTGTCTTTCTAACTGGTCTTGGACCTGAGAGATGAAGATTTGAGAGGTCTGGCTATCATCTGGAAAACATGTTGCTCCAGAGACTGCAGCTAGCACAGCAGAGGGCAGAAAAGAGAAGCTGGGTCCTGTAACCCAATGTAACCCTGAATCGAGCCATGCTGTAAGACTGCCCTATCCCTGGACTCAGGTATGTGAGCCAATGAATCCTGCTCTGGCTAAACCTAATTTGGGTTAGTTTTCTTTCATTCATGGCAAAAGGGATCAAACTCGAATAAGAAACTCATATTACAAACTCATGTTACGTTGTGTTTATTTGTTTTTATGATTTTTGTTTATTTGAAAGAGCATGAGCAGGGGGCGGGGCAGAGGGAAAGACCCATGATCTCAGGGAGCCCCCGACACAGGGCTCGACGCATGGCTCAATCGCAGGACTCCAGGATCAGGACAAGAGCTGAAGGGACACAGTGCTCCATCCCAAGGCTCTAGGATCACAACAAGAACTGAAGGCAGACACTACCAACTGAGCCATCCAGGTGCCTCTCATATTATGTTGTTTTATTTTATTTTATTTTATTTTTATTTAAAGATTTTATTTATTTATTCATGAGAGACATAGAGAGGCAGAGACACAGGCAGAGGGAGAAGCAGGCTCCGTGCAGGGAGCCTGATATGGGACTCGATCCTGGGACTCCAGGATCACGCCCTGGGCCGAAGGTAGGCGCCAAACCACTGAGCAACCCAGGGATCCCATATTATGTTGTTTTAAAGGTAAAACATCCTCATTGTTTCTTCTGAGTGGATTGTGATAGGAAGACCGTTTTGCATGGGTATAATAAGGTCTACTCTGTATTTCCTACTTCTGACTCCCTTCAATGGCCAGTAAACACTTATACTATAAAATGTTACAGAAACGGCAAGGACTGGCTTATCTTCTTTGAAGAACTTTATTAAATTTCTTAACCTGTGATTTCCTTGGCTTCATTTGTAGCATATATGTAACCTGTTGCACAGAGATGTCGTAAGAAGTGAGGTCATCCATGTAAAGTGCTACTCCTACCCTTGTCATCTTCTGTATTTCAGGATGCTCGCAGGCTAGATCTAGGTGAGGCAACATGGACTTGATCACTCAGGACAGCCCAGGCTCAAGGGACCAGGTCCTCATTTATTTGAGGCCCTTGCTGTTGCGCATGCCTGGTAGGAGGAGTGAGGACATGGTCTCTGTTCCACGCAGCTCTTCCAGAGCACAGAGAACCACAGAGCAGGGGCCCAGGAGTGGATGAATAAGAGGGAGCCTTATTCAAAGCCTGGGAGGGTACGGGCCGGTGTGGTGGGGACATGGGGAGAGGAGGCAGTGGGCTGTCAGGGGAAACAGAGCATGTGGAATGGCAGAGGGAAGTAAGCAAGGAGTCTCGCCCAGGAGGCGGACGATCAGGAGGGCTAGGTGGATGGAAAAAGGAAAAGTGTAGAGAAGGACAGGAAGAAGAGAGCATGTTTGGAGGGGACAGGACCTGCTCCGTTGACTACTTGCAGGCCTTCCACGTGACCGCCACTCACTGGAGGCCTGGCGGTAAGAGAGGAAGAACTGCTGGCGGGCATGCAGCGGGACCGAGAAGCAGTTAATATAGACTCTTGTAGTATCATGATCAGTAGTTCTTTTTGGTTCTCTTAACAGCTTTCTGGGTTTTTTTGGAAAAAGATTTTATGTATTTATTCATGAGAGAGACACAGAGACAGAGGCAGAGACATAGGCAGAGACATAGGCAGAGGGAGAAGCAGGCTCCTCCAGAGGAGCCTGATGTGGGACTTGATCCTGGGACTCCAGGGCAACGCCCTGAGCTGAAGGCTGATGCTCAACCGCTGAGCCACACAGGTGCCTCTCTAACAGTTTTCTGTTGATTCTGCCTTCAATTGTGTCCTTGAGTCCTCCCCACATCTCTGCTAAGGAAGCAGGACAGGGATTAAGATCTACATTTTGCAAGTAAGGGGAGCAAGGTTAACCTATTGCAGGGCCGCCTCCTTGCATATGGTAGTTTCAAATCTTAGTTCATCCTTCCTGCAGGGCTGTGGAATCCCCCTTCGTTAAACACTGACCTTAGGCTCAGCTGTTTCCTAAGTGGCCTGACACCAGTCTCCGCTCTCCACACATCCTTTTTCTTGTGACTCAAGCGGTCTTTCTAACCATGCCATTCCTCTACTCAAAAACATGAGTGGCTTCCTTTTTTTTTTTTTTTTTTAAATTTTTTTATTTATTTACTTATGATAGTCACAGAGAGAGAGAGAGAGGCAGAGACACAGGCAGAGGGAGAAGCAGGCTCCATGCACCGGGAGCCCGACGTGGGATTCGATCCCTGGTCTCCAGGATCGCGCCCTGGGCCAAAGGCAGACGCTAAACCGCTGCGCCACCCAGGGATCCCCATGAGTGGCTTCCTGTTGCCTACAGAGCAGAGTCTAAACTGTAACAAGATACTCAATGTGTTCATCGTTAGCAGCCCATTGACCTTTCCAAGTTATTCGTCACAAACTTTGAATGCTGTGCTGTCCCCATTCCTCACCCCCCTTCCAGCCATTGACTGTTAGCTAGTTCTTTTTTTTTTAAGATTTCATTTATTTGAGAGAGTGAGAGAGACAGAAAGAGTATGAGCAGGGGGAGGGGCAGAGGGAGAGGGAGAAACAGACTCCCTGCTCAGCGGGGAACTCAACATGGGGCTCAATCCCAGGACCCTGGGTCATGACTTGAGCCGAAGGCAGATGCTCAACCAACTGAGCCACCCAGACATCCCCTATTAGCTAGTTCTTGAACACATCATGCCCTTTGGAATCTCTGTACCTGGGATATGCTTTTTTAATTACCAGAAACATTACTCTCTCTCTCTTTTTTAAAGATTTTATTTATTTATTCATGAGAGATACAGAGAGAGAGAAGCAGAGACGCAGCCAGAAGGAGAAGCAGGTTCCATACAGGGAGCCTGACGTGGGACTCGATCCTGGGACTCCAGGATCACGCTCTGCGCCGAAGGCAGGAGTTAAACCAGTGAGCCACCCAGGGATCCCCTCACTCTCTTCTTGGTCTGCCAAAAATCCTACTCACCCAGGAACATCTGAAAAGTTTGCTTCAACTGGGGAACCTGGGTGGTTCAGTTGGTTAAGCATCCCAACTCCTGATTTTGGCTCAGGTCATGATCTCAGGGTCGTAGGATATAGCCCTATGTCAGTCTCTGCACTGGGCACAGAGTCTGCTGAAGATTCTCTCTCTTTCCTCCTCTCCCTCCCCTCGACTCCACTCATGTTCTCTCTCTCAAAAACAAAACAAAAACAAAAGTTTGCCTCAATTGGAAACTTCATAGATGTCAAAGGCTGGTCACACAGGATAACTGTAAGGAGCAATTGGCCTCTGTTTTTCTAGGGACCAGATCTAGGATACTCTGGTACCTGTGGTTGATCAAACCAAGCCATTTCCCCATTGACAGGGAAAGGGAATATGATCCCCCACCAGTTCAGTTATCTGAGGAAAAATCTGAGAAAGTGGCATGTCTGCATAGATGACACGGATCAGGGACCAATTCCTAATTCTCCTTAGAGTCCTTTCTTTCAGGAATCACTGGAAGAAGAGCTCAGGAGAACAGAGGTTTGGTGCTTCCCTCAAGACTGAAGAGGCAGGGGATATGTTCCCAGGTCAATAGATAGATCTAGGAAAACCAGAGTGATGACAATGTTAGGGTGACCTGGTAGCCAGTGATAACAGTTTTACCTTGTAACTTTGCCACTGGTAAATTCAACCCAGTAGGGGCTTTCATATGAAGACTGGCAGAAAGCCACCTCCTCCCCACCTTACTTCCCCTGCCATGTTGGTTGGCAGCTTGGATATGCTGCTGCCTAAGGTGGCAGAAGGGGGAAAGCAGTGAGGCCATCCAACCAAGATTGGCAGGCACAGGACCTGGTCTAGCTGGGAAGGGATTTGTACCTAAACTAGTTTAGCCAGAAGCAGGACCTGAATCCCAAATGAAGAGACACCAAGAAGATGGTGCCTAGACATCTAGGCTGAAGTATAGTCAAAAGAGGGAGTGATAGGGGCAGCCCCGGTGGCTCAGCAGTTTAGCGCTGCCTGCAGCTCGGGGTGTGATCCTGGAGACTGGGGATCGAGTCCCGCATCGGGCTCCCTGCATGGAGCCTGCTTCTCCCTCTGCCTGTGTCTCTCCCTCTCTCTCTATCACTCATGAATAAATAAATAAATAAGTAAGTAAGTAAGTAAGTAAGTAATAGCCAAGAGATGTGTTTGGAAATCGCGGGGTTTAAAATATGGCAGAGTAGTTGAGAACTAGGGCAGTGAACAGCAAGGGAGTACTGGAGTTCCCTTTCCTATAAAGCCTGAGCAGTTACAAAGACCAGGAATAAATATCTCCATGCATCATTTGCCAGTTTTGATGCTGTAGCCTGTTTGTCATGAAATGGCCCTCAGCCCCAAGACAAAGTGTCTGAAATGTCATTGCTTTGGCCACTTCTTCCATTTGAAAAATGTCTGCCCTCTGATTATTGTTGGGTCAGGCTCAGCATGATTTTGACCAATTTGGAGTTTAATTCAGAAATCACTGATGGTTACTTTGAACTTAGAAGATCCTGCCTGCTGGGCTGCAATAGTCTTTGCGGCCAATCAGAAGGCAGAAACATCCAGAATGCCAGGCCACACAGTAATGTTCCCTTTAATGTAATCGACAAAATTGATAACAGGAAATTAGAGTTTCATTATAATGTTTTCCAGAATAACTGAGCTTTCACACTTGTTTCATAACATGAAACCTTTGTCAAAGGAAGCAGGTGGCATGCAGTTTAATACAAGCATGTTTCTTCTTAGCAAATACTTTCCCCTCTGCTGGGAGTAATTTCGGGTTCAATTTAGCCTGACCACGCCTGACCCAAGCTGGCATGATGGCATGATGGTTTTGATCAGAACATATTTTTTTTTCTTCCCACAGCACATAGGAAATTAGAGTTACAGGCATTTTATTTTGCAGTCCTAAATTGTCTTACTCTGCTTTTGTTTTCAGGTGTTCCCACTCCATGTGTGGGTCTCAGAAAATCACAGTGTAGCAAGTTAAGAAACAAAGAAAGCTTCAAATAAATCATATAATGATCTGCAGTTCCCCTAAGATGATATTAACACATCCACAATAACTTGTTTATCTCTGCTTTTGCACTGAGGGCTAGATCAGCCACATTTTTATTTTTCCTTTTCTATGCTATTTTTGAATTTTTAAATTCTTTTTTCAGTTAGATAAATTCAAAGAGTGTGGCATAAGTTTTATTTACTTTGTCATTTTCATGTTATCTTCAAGAAGAACATTCCTCTTTGCGGGCTGAAGGTCCGAGGGGATTGCTCTGGGTGTCTTTGGGTTGGGATTTTTAAATGTCAATATTCACCCAGGGTCTTGGCAGCAGCAGTCCTCCCTCTGCCGATTACTTCTAGGTTTCTACCATCCTGAACAGTCCTTTAAAGGGAACATGGGATCACTGAACCACTCTGAATCTTAATTTCCATATCTGAGAATAAGAGGGTTAGATGGAAAATCTCCAAGTGCCTCGGTCCATGACACCAGCCCTGGTCTCCTGCACCCAGACAGCAGCTTGTACTCCCTTTATGTGGCGCTGCTGTTTCCTTGCAGAAGTAATTGGGGATCTGTATTACTTAATCACTGTAATTGCCAGAGCATTAGGGCAAGTTCCTTCCTAAAACACTCAGACCCCTTTTCGGAGCTCTGGCGTCTAGACTCAGATATGTGTGTACTGACTTGCATAGCTTCCCTCTGCAGCCACTCCAGGGAAACATGTTTGCCCTTCAATGGTTATTCGTTCTCCATTCCTTTGTGTCTTTACAAGCTGCATTTCACTTCTTACTTTGGCTTTTTCTGACTTCTTTGAGTCTATTGCCATGTCTTTGTTTTCTTCCTTGGGAATTTGCCCAGCTTCCACTCTGGGTTGCTCTCCCCTTTTGATTGTCCGTGCCTTGTGTAGGGTTTGTTGTCAGCTATTAAGAGCTAGGAGGGAAAAGGGGGCGATTTGCTGAGTGATAACAGCTGCCTACTGCTGTCATTACCAGAACACTTTGTCTTTAATATTCTTCATTTATGACCAGTCCTTGATGATGGCTCAGGTCCTGCAAAATAGCCTGGGATGCACTGCCAGTTTCTCTTCATCTTATCTCCATTGTGTGGCTTTTAAAGCACTTTCTTGCTTTCGGTTTATACGACCATGGATTTTTGTGTCAAATGCTCTCCACTGTACTGCATTTTCTCACCAAGAGATTTTTGCCCATTCATACTTTATTTCCATTCTCTTCGCCACTCTGTGACCTTCTCTTGGAGACCTGAGCTTGAAACCTGGCTTTTCCCTCTTACTCATTAAGGCAAGTCTCTTTGCACCTGTGAGCCTGTTTCCTTCCATGGTAAAATGTCGATGATCATACTTTTCTCATAGTGTCAGTGCGAGGATTAAATGCGAAGGTATCAGTGAAAATGCCATGCACGGGCCTGACACAAAGTGGGGCTCAGTTTGTGTACCTGCCTTCCTGCCCCTGTCCACTGCCCCCTCTTCATTTTGCACCCTACAAATAAGCACAACAGGAATATTTTCGTGGTTCCACAAAACAAGTCTCTCCATCAGGCCAGGAAGCTTTGTTTCAGTATGTTTCTCTGGCATATTTGGAAAGGCTTTCTCTAAAAGCTACCCAGTAAAACTAGAGCCCATTCTGAGAATTCGGTTTGTGTCCTGGTTGCTATGGATACCCATGGGTCATACTGCATTACTTGGTTTTCAGTGATTTCCCTAAACATGATAGACTTTCATAGAATAATTATTTGCCTCTAGTTCTTCAGATACTGTGTGTGTGTGTGTGCGCGCGCGCGCGCGTGTGCATGTGTGTGTGGGGTGCCGTGGGCACAGCATGAGTCGGTGGGGAAGGGGCAGAGGGAGAGGGATAGAGGGATAGAGAGAATCCCAAGCAGGCTCCACACCCAACACGGAACCCGATGTGGGGATCTCAGGATTCTGAGATCATGACCTGAGCCTAAATCAAGAGCCGGACGCTTAACCAGCTGACCCACCCCGATGCCTCTTCGTTAGATACTTTTAATTCCTTTTCTCCCTAAGTCCTAAAGTAAGCAGTCATTGTTTCTCCTTCCTGTCACGTTTTCTCAAGCAAACACCATCTGTCATGGTGCTTACCCTGCCAAGAAGCCACTCCACTTTCGGACATCAGCACCTAGACCATTCATCAACTCTTAGTTCCCAGTTTTTCAGGGGTTTTGCAAAGTCTCACCTATTCATTTCTCTATTCTTTTTTCTTCCAGAGGAGGCTTCAGCTTCTGAGGAATCTTTTTTGCCTTCATATGCTAGCTTTCCAAATTCCTAGCTCCAGTCCTCACTCCATGGCTCAGCTTCTCTGCCATCACCATCCTGCCAGGCATGTAGAATTGTCCGCATTTCTCATCATCTCTGTGCATTAATGATGCCCCTTTTCTAGCTAGCAAAATCCAAACAATGTACTGGTCTATGCTCTTAACATAGGGAGTGTAACTCTTTATAAATTTCTGGTTATCTTAACTCTTACCCCTAGTTCAAAAGACCATGTGCTTCTAAAGACAGAGTTGCTAAAATGGTTCCAGCCCCATCGATGTCACCTGTTCTTTTTTGGTGTCTAATTTTCTTTAAATTTTTTTTTTCTTAATTTTTATTTATTTATGATAGTCACACACAGAGAGAGAGAGAGAGGCAGAGACACAGGCAGAGGGAGAAGCAGGCTCCATGCACCGGGAACCCGACGTGGGATTCGATCCCGGGTCTCCGGGATCGCGCCCTGGGCCAAAGGCAGGCGCCAAACCGCTGCGCCACCCAGGGATCCCCTGGTGTCTAATTTTCAATGCAGTTATGTAAAGTTTACATTAGATAGAGACCCCATACATCATAGCAGACAGTACTCAGATACCTACTGGGCAGGCCTGATAGGAATACTGAGACTCAGAACCAACAATTTCCTTTGAACTTTTCCAAACCTGATCTTCTCTCTAAAGTAATTGTCTCAGTTTTGATAAATGATGTTCTGACCTCTAGAGATGTCAAAGTCATTTTCTCATGAAGGTACTTTTGTCCTATTCTAACTAGTGTAGAGTTTATTTGAATGTCAGGTAAAAATCTACTATCTTAAAATTTTTACTGACTGAGCTAGGATCCTAGTTTGTCCCTCTTGAGCCATACCGTTCTTTTTGCATGCTATTCCCTTAAATAGTTGAAAACATTAATATTGCTCCTGCTAATTTATTTCTTTTCCAGACAACTTCGGTTTTTCCATTGCCAAAGGTTCCAGACTACCATTCTGATCATTTACCTCTAGATATAATCTAGCATGTTAGCATCTCAGAATATGGAATTAAACACTGATCAAAACATTATGTGAAAAAAAATTTAAAAATAAAAAAAACCTTATGTGAGACCTGCTCCTCACAGACTAGAGACTATCATTTCTTTTATTATACAGAGAATGTTTCTGATATTACATAAAATCATAATCACTACTCAGCAACTTTGTCACACTGTTGACTCATTCTGGGCTTCCAGAAAATTATAAACCTTTAAAAAAAACAACAGTTATTGGTTAGTCAAATATCTTTAAGTCCATACTTAGGCAGTACTTCTGCTTACTTTATTTCATTTTGGTCCAAATACTGGGTTCATATTTAGCTACATTAACTTTCACTGTGCTAAATTTAATGTTCTATCATTTTAGCCCATTGAGATAATTTTGGATCCTGTCTCTGTAATCTGGGTTTTTAAAGATTTTATTTATTTGTGAGAGCGTGTAAGAGAGAGAGAGAGAAGGCAGGGGCAGAGGGAGAAGCAGCCTTCCCGTTGAGCAGGGAGCCTGATGCAGGGCTCGATCCCAGGACTCTGGGATCATGACCTGAACCCAAGGAAGATGGGTTAAGCTTAACCCACTGAGCCACCCAGACACCCCTCTGTAATCTGCTTTTATGTAAGTAAAAGAGGAGTAACCTTCAGAACTGGTTTTTATTTTGTGAAACAAATACTGTTTTTTTTTTCTTTGTATCTTGATTGACATCATTATTATATGTTGTTCACAATGTGTTCCCATCTGTCATTCTTTATTGAACTTTGAAAAGTCTTTTTAAAGACTACTTTACAGACCTATAGGGATTAGACTCTTTGGAGAGCTCAGCACTTACATCTGAAAGTAAAGTCAGTCCTACACTTATAAACAACCTGCCACTATAGTCAAAACATAGGAAAAGAAAGGGAGGAGGTGGCATTCATAAAATCAGAATTGATTCATTTTCACCAAACAGATGAACGTGTCACCCAAATAGCTAAGGGGCCAAGGAAGGATTTCAGATTTGGCACCAGACCCAGTTAGTTTGAATCCTAGCTATTTCACTTCCTTGGTGAGTCACTTCATGTAAAAAGTGTGCCCTACCTATACGACTGTGGAGGGGATTATGTGAGATAATAGCTATAGAAAAGCCTGGCCCCCAGATACTTAGCGTGTAGTTGGTACCCAGTGTGCATTATAGTGAATGAAGTAAGCAGACTGTCTTCAGATTCATGATTTCTTCATCACTTCCATGAAGCCTTGAGGTTCCTCTCTCTTCTTGATATTTAAATTCATTACGACACTGCAGTTTTTTCATACGATGATGAACATACTCCCTGAAAGCCTTTCTCATTTACCCTCTATGTCCTGGACTGCACATATAGTTCCATTTGAATTAAATACAACAATACCCGACAAGAGCAGACGCTGGTGTAGAGTACATTTCCAACCTACAGAGTTCTAGCATATGGAGAGCCAATGTGAAAATGAAGGCTGACCTGATCTGAAAGGAAAGCTGTTTGCTAGAGGGAATCCTGGTGGGCTTTGGCTTGAGAATCTCCTAACCTATTTCTTGTCTCCCCAGCACACTTCAGAAAGGTGCCTTTGGACAGAAAGTGAGCAGAGGGTTTGCTCAGGTCAATGTCATTTGGAGAATGTTTTGTTTCTGTCCCTTGTGATTTACTTGTGAGTTCATCTGCTTTTAGCTGATAGGGGCTGCTCTAAGCCTGGACAGTTACCCATCGACCTCACAGCATCTTGACCTCTTCTTGACCTCCCAGTGGAATGTGCAGTCATCAAGCTTTGTGACCCTTGTATTGCTTCACCACAGCACTTTGGTCGGAAATCAGTGTAGCATGTGGCTAAGTCTTAACACCTTGGAATCAAACAAGGTGATTGAGATTTAAACATAGATTATGTTATCTCTGAGCCTACATTTCTTCATCTGTAAAATGGGGATAATCATTGTACCCACTCTGAAGAGTTATTGTGATAGGGATACCTGGGTGGCTCAGTTAAGCATCTGACTTTGGCTCAGGTCATGAACTCAGGGTCCTTGGATTGGGTTCCGCATCAGACTCCCAGCTCAGTAGGAAGTCTGCTTCTCCCTTTCCCTCTTCTTCTGGGCCTCACCCATTTGTGTGTGATCTTTCTCCATCTCTCTTTTCCCCTTTCTCCCTTTTTCCCCCCTCCCTCCCTCCTGCTCTCAAATAAATAAATAAAATCCTAAAGAGTTAATCATGATAAAGTGATAATATGTGCTACAGAATAAGTAATCAATAACTATTACCACTGTTACTATTTTACATAATTATCTTGTCTCCTACAACTTACAGTTTTCCTCCTGAAATAAAATATATGAGCCACACTAGGGAGATTGGTTAGTATTTTCTTCAATTACTTTTTAAAAAATCACTGATTTTTTTTGTTTGTTTTTGTTTTTGAGAGAGAGAGCATGCATGCATGTGTGTGTACACAAGCAGGGGCAGGGGGCAGCGGTGCAGAGGAAGAAAGAGTCTTAAGCAGATCCCACGCCCAGTGCACTGAATGTAAAGGGTATATGTTTTGCAGTCAGGGAGAACTGGGCTCAGAACCTGGCTTTGTTACTTAAGATGGGACCAGTACCTTCTTAGCCTCAACTGCCATATCTGTAGGAAGCAGATAATAAAAGTTCCTGTTCTGCAGAGTTGTGTTAGATTGAAGGAGATAGCCATGTAAAGCACATAGAAAGGTCTTTGGTTTTCTGTAAGCTCTCGATAAATTGTTGGAATTCTTTTTCTTGAAGAGGTGAGAGTAGTATATATCTGATTCTGGTGGCTGTGATTTTCAGATGTTGGGCTGTAGAATGGATGCCAGGGATCCAGGAAAAGATCCTTTGTGGCATGGGCATCCTCTTCTATACGAGGTGCATATACATCTATGTGATAGATGATGTATACTTCTATATATCTATGTGATAGATGATGTTGAGAACAAAGGAAAGAGAAATGTAGCCTAAAATTAAATTTCTGTACAGTTGCAGCCCACTGATAAATCCCTGAAGTAGTACAGAGCATGATGTTTGTCAAGGAACTCATGGCTCCTTGATGTTTCATTAAAAGACTGAGTGCAACCTTACCTTAACAATAGCCCCTCAAGGTCCTGGAAACCTTGCTTTCCAGTTCCTTAGAGAAATTATCCCTGACCCCTACTAACTAAAAAGTATATAGCCAGCCATTCCTCAATCCCAGTGCAGTTCTTTCCAAAAATTTTTTTAAAAATTACTTAAGTAAACTCTGCCTACAACATGGGGCTCAAACTCATGGCCCCAAATTAAGTCATATACTCAACTGACTGAGTCAGCCAGGCACTTTTTCTGCCCATGGGTCCTGTTCCTGCGCTATAATAAAAGAACCGTTTTGCACTGAAATCATCTCAAGAATTCTATCTTGACCATTTGTTCTGTGGCTCCACTTCATCAGATATCTTATTTTTCAGGAAAACTCCTGGAATAAATATCCACTTACTCAAATCTTCTCTCGCATTCTGCATTAAATTTTAATCTGTGTTTGTATCATTCCTGAACAAATATTGTTGAAGAGTTTTTTTTTTCTGTTTTTGTTTTGTTAAAGTTTATTTATTTCAGCAGTCTCTGCACCCAGCAGTATGGGGCTCGAACTCATGACCCTGAGATCAAGAGTGGCATACTCTTCTGACTGGATCAGCGAGGTACCCCTGAAGAGTTTTTTTCTAAGCATTTTAGATTTTATCACTACACAAATTGCTTCTTTTTCCCCACCATACTTCTAATGGAGTATTGCTTGTCTGTAAATAAAATACCCATTTTCTTCTTTTTTTTTTTTTTTTTAATTATGATAGTCACACACAGAGAGAGAGAGAGAGAGAGAGGCAGAGACACAGGCAGAGGGAGAAGCAGGCTCCATGCACCGGGAGCCCGACATGGGATTCGATCCCGGGTCTCCAGGATCGTGCCCTGGGCCAAAGGCAGGCGCCAAACCGCTGCGCCACCCAGGGATCCCAAATACCCATTTTCTATATAGCTTATATATTCGTTGCACTTAACAAATACCTATTTATTTATTTTTTAAAAGATTTTATTTCTTTTTTTTAATAAATTAATTTTTTTATTAGTGTTCATTTACCAACATACAGAATAACACCCAGTGCTCATCCCGTCAAGTGTCCCCCTCAGTGCCCGTCACCCATTCACCCCCACCCCCCGCCCTCCTCCCCTTCCACCACCTAGTTCTTTTCCCAGAGTTAGGAGTCTTTATGTTCTGTCTCCCTTTCTGATATTTCCCACACATTTCTTCTCCCTTCCCTTATATTCCCTTTCACTATTATTTATATTCCCCAAATGAATGAGAACATACACTGTTTGTCCTTCTCCGATTGACTTACTTCACTCAGCATAATACCCTCCAGTTCCATCCACGTTGAAGCAAATGGTGGGTATTTGTCGTTTCTAATGGCTGAGTAATATTCCATTGTATACATAAACCACATTTTCTTTATCCATTCATCTTTTGATGGACACCGAGGCTCCTTCCACAGTTTGGCTATTGTGGACATTGCTGCTAGAAACATCGGGGTGCAGGTGTCCCGGCGTTTCATTGCATCTGAATCTTTGGGGTAAATCCCCAGCAGTGCAATTGCTGGTCGTAGGGCAGGTCTATTTTTAACTCTTTGAGGAACCTCCACACAGTTTTCCAGAGTGGCTGCACCAGTTCACATTCCCACCAACAGTGTAAGAGGGTTCCCTTTTCTCCACATCCTCTCCAACATTTGTGGTTTCCTGCCTTGTTAATGTTCCCCATTCTCACTGGTGTGAGGTGGTATCTCATTGTGGTTTTGATTTGTATTTCCCTGATGGCAAGTGATGCAGAGCATTTTCTCATGTGCATGTTGGCCATGTCTATGTCTTCCTCTGTGAGATTTCTGTTCATGTCTTTTGCCCATTTCATGATTGGATTGTTTGTTTCTTTGCTGTTGAGTTTAAGAAGTTCTTTATAGATCTTGGAAACTAGCCCTTTATCTGATACTCATTTGCAAATATCTCCTCCCATTCTGTAGGTTGTCTTAGTTTTGTTGACTGTATCCTTTGCTGTGCAAAAGCTTCTTATCTTGATCAAGTCCCAATAGTTCATTTTTGCTTTTGTTTCTTTTGCCTTTGTGGATGTATCTTGCAAGAAGTTACTGTGGCCAAGTTCAAAAAGGGTGTTGCCTGTGTTTTCCTCTAGGATTTTGATGGGATCTTGTCTCACATTTAGATCTTTCATCCATTTTGAGTTTATCTTTGTGTATGGTGAAAGAGAGTGGTCTAGTTTCATTCTGCATGTGGATGTCCAATTTTCCCAGCACCATTTATTGAAGAGACTGTCTTTTTTCCAGTGGATGGTCTTTCCTCCTTTATCGAATATTAGTTGACCATAAAGTTCAGGGTCAACTTCTGGGTTCTCTATTCTGTTCCATTGATCTATGTGTCTGTTTTTGTGCCAGTACCAGATGGCTTCCCAGGGGAATTCTATCAAACGTTTAAAGAAGAAATCATACCTATTCTACTAAAGCTGTTTGGAAAGATAGAAAGAGATGGAGTACTTCCAAATTCGTTCTATGAGGCCAGCATCACCTTAATTCCAAAACCAGACAAAAACCCCACCAAAAAGGAGAATTATAGACCAATATCCCTGATGAACATGGATGCAGAAATTCTCAACAAGATAGTAGCCAATAGGATCCAACAGCACATTAAGAAAATCATTCATCATGACCAAGTAGGATTTATCCCCGGGACACAAGGCTGGTTCAACACCCGTAAAACAATCAATGTGATTCATCATATCAGCAAGAGAAAAACCAAGAATCATATGATCCTCTTATTAGATGCAGAGAAAGCATTTGACAAAATACAGCATCCATTCCTGATCAAAACTCTTCAGAGTGTAGGGATAGAGGGAACTTTCCTCGACATCTTAAAAGCCATCTACGAAAAGCCCACAGCAAATATCATTCTTAATGGGGAAGCACTGGGAGCCTTTCCCCTAAGATCAGGAACAAGACAGGGATGTCCACTCTCACCACTGCTATTCAACATAGTACTGGAAGTCCTAGCCTCAGCAATCAGACAACAAAAAGACATTAAAGGCATTCAGATTCGCAAAGAAGAAGTCAAACTCTCCCTCTTCACCGATGACATGATACTCTACATAGAAAACCCAAAAGCCTCCACCCCAAGATTGCTAGAACTCATACAGCAATTTGGTAGCGTGGCAGGATACAAAATCAATGCCCAGAAATCAATGGCATTTCTATACACTAACAATGAGACTGAAGAAAGAGAAATTAAGGAGTCAATCCCATTTACAATTGCATCCAAAAGCATAAGATACCTAGGAATAAACCTCACCAAAGAGGTAAAGGATCTATACCCTAAAAACTATAGAACACTTCTGAAAGAAATTGAGGAAGACACAAAGAGATGGAAAAATATTCCATGCTCATGGATTGGCAGAATTAATATTGTGAAAATGTCAATGTTACCCAGGGCAATATACACGTTTAATGCAATCCCTATCAAAATACCATGGACTTTCTTCAGAGAGTTAGAACAAATTATTTTAAGATTTGTGTGGAATCAGAAAAGACCCCGAATAGCCAGGGGAATTTTAAAAAAGAAAACCATATCTGGGGGCATCACAATGCCAGATTTCAGGTTGTACTACAAAGCTGTGGTCATCAAGATAGTGTGGTACTGGCACAAAAACAGACACATAGATCGATTTTATTTCTTTAATCATGAGAGACAGAGAGGCAGAGACACAGGCAGAGGGAGAAGCAGACTCCCTGCAGGGAACCTGATGCAGGGCTCTATCCCAGGAGGGAGGGATCCCAGGGATCATGCCCTGAGCCAAAGGCAGACGCTCAACCACTGAGCCACCCAGGTGCCCCTTCAAATACCTATTTAATATTTACTTTGTGCCATATGTGTTCTTTGTCTTTGTAAATATTAAAACTTTTTCTTTGTTCATTGCTGTATCATCAGGGCCTAAAATGGATAATGTGCTTTTGATATAGTGAAATGTGAGAACACATCATGATCCTTAAGTGCTAGACACTGCAAGGTGGAACAAGCAGACCCATGATTTGGGGCCCTTTCCTCCCTGGACACTGACCCAGGTTCTCGAGCTCCAATTTGGCACCTGGACCTTTAGGTGAACAACTTGATATGACTTTGCTGTCAACTGGTGCAAGTTTGCCCTGGCTCCCACACTCCTGGGAATACAGTGATAGACTGGCAGTGTAACAGGCCACAGAGATTAAACCCAGTTAGTTAATAAGTAAACAAGCATCCTCATAGCCCTCATTCAGGCAGTTTTCAAATAGCACGTCTGAATACCATACATGAATGTGTTTTGTCAGCCAGAGAAGTGGTAACCATCCTTAACTCTGTGTGCTGACTCACGGCTTTCCTATTTCATCCTTGCTGGAATGCACAGAACTACGAGTAATCATTGCATCTACTTGAAAGGATGGTCCCTCTCCAAGATGAACTGAGCAAGTTCATGAGTGATCACTAACCATCCTCTGGGAAAGAGCCCACTCTGCCTACCGTGCCTGTCCATTTCATAGGGGTTTGTTGACAACTCCTGCTTAAAAGACTCTTGTACTTTGCAATTGAGGAGAAACATTCTTTTCTCACTTAAAACTGTGGGGCACCTGGGTGGCTCAGTCAGTTAAACATCTGCCTTGGGTTAGCATCTGCCTTGGCTTAGCATCTCATTCAGTTAAGCATCTGTCATGATCCTGGAGTCCTGGGATGAGTCCTTCATCTGTCTCTCTGCTCACTGGGGTGTCTGCTTCTGCTGCTCCCCCTGCTTGTGCTTTCTCTCTCTCTGTCAAATAAATAAAATCCAAAAAAAAAAAAAAAAACAAAAAAAACAAAAAACCCAACTATGCCGTGCTAATCCCAGTCACTAGTTTTATAATTCTAAAAGTAAATTTAAAAAACCATCTGACTGCATCATTTGGTTATGTAGGGGCAGAAAACTTGTCCCTTCTTCTCTTTTGGGTCCTTTGGCTGGCTTAATAATTAAATTGACAGAAAACAGATGAACACAAGAAAAACCTACAGATTTTAAAAATTAAACAAATTTAATCTTGCACCATAAAGATTATAAAACTCAAGTGACCAAAGCAGGCAGCTTTTAGGCAAAGAAAGAATAAATTTATGAAGAATTGAGAAGACAAAAAACTGTGGGCTTGCGGTACTTACTTAGTGAGGAAATAACAAGATTGTTTATATAGCCTTCTCTACCCTAAATTCGCTATTTCTGATAATGCCTCCTGCTCTTCTGATGCAAAGAGGATACTTTTCACATGGGATATTTACTTCCTGCTTCCTAGCACAAAGGAGGGTCAGAGTGTTCTTGCACTGGTTGTTCCCTAAGTTACTTTGTTTCAAAATAATCAGTGTGCCAAAAGGGGCATTTTTTTGGGTGGAGTATTCTGCTACCCTTCAGTTGCATGAGGTGCAGAGTGACACTTTGCACACTTTATCACTGTGTCCTGCTGTTTCCCCAACATTTCTTTCATTAATATGGTTCCATTGATGTGACAGTCAGTGTGTGAGCCTGCACCTTTTTGGGCCAATTATTCCAACTTTAAAATGCCAGTGAGTGCTTGGTGTGGTAAAGTTCTTTCATTAGTCTTGCCGGTTTCAGATTTGATCAGAGTATGTACGTACCCAGGTGTATTTCTGGTTGACTTTAACACCATTGTCAAGTTCAGGAAATAACTGTGGGAGATTTTAGTACAATTACCATGAAATGTACATCAAATATAGAAAAAAACCAAACAGAACAACAATA
Organism: Canis lupus dingo; assembly: GCF_003254725.2. Lineage (NCBI taxonomy): Eukaryota > Metazoa > Chordata > Mammalia > Carnivora > Canidae > Canis > Canis lupus. Next base: position 115,341,362 of record NC_064281.1, on the reverse strand, counting down.
ACAAAAAACCAAACCTGGTTACAAATATCAAAAGTTCCTTTCAGTAATTGTTGGTTTGAAACCTCAAGAGTTCCCAAGTGAAATCTGAAACTGGCCCCCATATTTGGAGGGCAAGGATGGATAGAAGAAAAAGGCAGGCCACTCCAGATTGGTACAGCTTTAACCAGCAGGGGAACTTAAATAAATAATACTTGTTTCAGGCAGTTTTAAAACAAGTAGATCTCAGCCTGCCCAGAATCCTGTAAGTTTACACAGAGGCCTTAATGGGCGTCAGTCCTGTCTACCATCCAGGTGGTCTTGTCATTACCTTAGTCGTCAAGGCCACATCCTTGAAAACAGCCTCCTCTGTGAGGAGGGAGAGGGCCAGCAGCCTTCAATTGCCAGTTACCCTGGGACAGCTCATAGGTCAACTAGCGGTCACGTTCTCTGGATGACATTCTCCAAAAGTAATAGGAATATACGTCTGTTAATTCAAGTGGCCTTTCACATGACAAAATATTGTAGTGTTTCCTTATAGGATTCGAATGACTCTTGATAGGATTGTTTCTGTGCATTTGATTTTTTCCTTTTATGACTTCGTGTGTATGTAGTTGTATATGAGTTACATATACGATTTACATGTATAGATGAACTATACGTCACTATATTATATATTAATATTATATATTGTTGCATTAGTATATATTATAGGTATATGATTGGTTTCTAACTGATTTGACAAAGTAGTTTTCATAGTTTTTAATTTATTATTTTGGGATTTCTACTGAGACAATATCCTCTATGAATTTGCATTGTGTTATTTTTTTTTTAATTTTTATTTATTTATGATAGTCACACAGAGAGAAAGAGAGAGAGGCAGAGACACAGGCAGAGGGAGAAGCAGGCTCCACGCACCAGGAGCCCGATGTGGGATTCGATCCCGGGTCTCCAGGATCGCGCCCTGGGCCAAAGGCAGGCGCCAAACCGCTGCGCCACCCAGGGATCCCTGCATTGTGTTATTAAAATCAAGTGACTACTATGCACTTCAAAAATTTAAAAATATTTACAAAAATTATTTTATTTCTTAAAAAATTTTATTCATGAGACAGAGGCAGAGACATAGGCAGAGGGAGATACAGGCTCTCCATGGGGAGTCTGATGTGGGACTCAATCCTGGGGATCCCGGGACTCCGGGATGCTGACCTGAGCCAAAGGCATAGGCTCAGCCACTGAGCCACCCAGGTGCCCCTTTTATTTTTTAAAGTTTTATTTATTTAAATAATCTGCATTCCACGTGGAGCTTGAATTCATGATCCTGAGGTCAAGAGTTGGATGCATTTCCAAATGAGCCAGCCAGGTGCCCCTAAAAAAATTTTTAAAAGAGAGAACCACTACATTCTCATTCATTTGAAGTGCTATGAGTGCCTATATAGAATGACTCAAGCAGCATTCCTTATTTGGATCTTCCCTCCCCAAATAAAACCCCAAATGTCCTGGAAAACAGTTGGTCATAGTCAATGCCAATACTGCCCTCAGCGGGCCTTAAATCGTAAGTATTAGAGACAGGTTGTTTACTGCATTCACGTACTAGAGGGTGAGTGGATTTTGGATAGAAAAACAGCATGAAATTGGTAAATACCGCCGGCTTTAAAACTAGAGTCCTGTCTTGATAATATAACTCCTTAGCATGTTGGTTGATTTACAGTTTAGCAAAGTATAGCTGACCCTTGAACAACACAGGTTTGAACTGTGGGTCCACTTATGCATGATTTTTTTTTCAGTATACTATTGTAAATATGTTTTCTCTTCCTTATGATTTTCTTAATACTTCCTTTTACCTTATGGTAAGATACAGTTGTAATACATATGACATGCAAAACAAATTTTATTTGGCTGTGTTACCAGTAACTTATTCAACTGTATTTTCAAGTAGGTTCACTCTTTCCATTTTCTTTCTTTCTTTCTTTCTTTCTTTCTTTCTTTCTTTCTTTCTTTCTTTCTCTCTTTCTCTCTTTCTCTCTTTCTCTCTCTCTCTCTCTCTCTCTCTCTCTCTCTCTCTTTCTCTCTTTCTCTCTCTCTCTCTCTCTCTCTTTCTCTCTTTCTTGATCTGTGTGAGCACTCTGTCAGGGAGGTGGTGTAATGATTAAATTTGCTGCATGGACTGTGGTGAAGATTCCAGAAGAGAATCCTCAGGTCAGGGCAAAATGTGTGACTTGGAGAAAGCACTCCATAAAACCTCATAGCTAACAGCCCTTCTCTGTAGCAGATATCATTTTTCTTCCTGATTATGTGAAAAATTAAAGTTGTATATATTAAGTAGTAGAACAAATAAAGGACATTCATTTCCTTGCAATTTTAGAATTAAATTATTTTGATTAGAGGAGTTACACATGCTCAAATGCCTGGAGAAAGAATACAAAGAGATTTAAAAAGCCGTTGAGGATTTCTGGAACCTCTGCTCCCTCCAGCCCACCTTTAAGGCATCCATTGTTAAAGCAGATCAGATAAGTAAAGTTACTTACATATGTGCATATGCACACCACACCTCTTAAATTTCCCCCGTGGCTCCAAATCTACCCTCCCTTGCTTTATACCCTCTTTTCTACCTCAACCCTTGCAGAGACACTTCGGTCAATAACCAGCACTCAGGTAATCTTTAAGAATTACTTCATTTTAAAAACAGGAATCCTGCTATGAATTTTGATTTTTTTAGTTTTTTTTCTTACTTGAAATATGCTACGGAAGTTCTGTAGATTAATAGTTGTGTGTTGTACAGGCATACCTCGGGGATAATGGGGGTTTGGTTCCAGACCACCCACAATAAAGCACATATTGCAATAAAAAGAGTCAAAATGAGTTTTTTTGGTTTCTCAGTGCATATAAAAGTTGCATTTACTCTGTACTGTAGTCTGAGTGTGCAAAATAGTATTATGTCTAAAAAAGAACCAATGTACGTACCTCAATCTAAAGAGACTTCACTGCAAAAAATACTAATGATCATCTGAGCTTTTAGTGAGTTGTGAGTACTGATCACAGGCACCATAACAAATACAATAATAATGAAGTAGTTAGAAATATTGTGAGATACAGAGAGACAGTAAGCAATTGCCATTGAAAAAGTGGCACTGACAAATTACTTGATGCAGGTTGTCACAAAGCTTTAGTTAAAAACCAATCCCGTAATATCTGCGATGCTTAACAAAGCGAGATGCAATAAAACGAGGTATGCCTGTATGACATTTATAATTTAGAGATCTAACCTGCATCTAACGTATTGTGGGTGTAGGTGGGGAAGTGCTGATTTAACAGTTTAATTTCTACACAAATACCTAATTTTTGCAGCAGCATTTTAGTACTTTTTTCCAACTATGTCAATACTTGATCCAAAACCATACGGTTTGATTTTGGTAGTTTTTATCATTCCGTTTTGGTATCTAATATGAAAATTCCTTACTAGGTATTAGAATACGACTCCTCCTTAATTTCATTTCATGAATTCCCTAAAGCTGAGCTAGCTGACCAAGAGATGAATATTTAAATTTGAATTTATGGGACGCCTGGGTGGCTCAGCCATTGAGCATCTGCCTTCGGCCCAGGGCCTGATCCTGGAGACCAGGATGGAGTCCCGCGTGCATGGAGTCTGCTTCTCCCTATGCCTGTCTCTGCCTCTCTCTCTCTTTGTGTGTGTGTGTCTCTCATGAATAAATAAACTAAATCTTTAAAAAATATAAATTTGAATTTATTTGTTTTTTTTTTAAGGATTTTATTTATTCACAAGACACACACAGAGGCAGAGACATAGGGAGAGGGAGCCTGATGCGGGACTCATCCCAGGACATCCCAGGACCCTGGGATCATGACCTGAGCTGAAGGCACACATTCAACCAGAGTCACCTGTCGCCCAAAATTGAATTTATTTTAAACTAAATAAAATCTAGTTCCACCTTCAGCACTTAAAAGCCACTTGGGGCCAGTGGCTGCTGTCTTTGGCAGCGCAAATTTTAGCATACTTTTATCATTGTAGCAGATGTTCTTGGCTAGCACGACTCTCAGTGCCACATTGGGATTTTTTTTTCGGGGGGTGTGGGTTTTTTTTTTTGACGTACTTCTCAACTGCAAGTGAAATAAAATCTGCATCTTCAATAACAATCTTGTCATACAGAAATATGGATCTTTCTATTGAATCAAGGGTTTGTTAAATTTCCTCATCATTGTTTTGTACCTTTATTTACGTATAGCTTCTTGTTACTTTTTATTATCACTGATGGGTTTTGTTTCCAACCTGGACCAATTGACCCTTTCCTTCTCAGGCATCCTGGCTGTTCCCGCTCTGGGAAGGTCCCATCCGGATGGTCAAGTTTAAGTGTGGACACTTAGTGGGGACACAATGGGTACTTATATCCCAGAACTCTGGGGCTCCAGCCCATCCCCGGCTCAGCCTCTGAGTTGTTAGTAATAGGAGCATGCACCACCAGCCCGACCTTAAGTTAGTGCTGTGATTATTGTCATTATTAACTGGTACTTATTGCTATTGGTACTTGTTCAAAGAGCAGGTGTTTCCTGATTTTTAGAGATCAAGTTGAGACCTAGAGGAATGGAAGCACTTGGTAAGGGCACATACAGTAAGCTCACATTTATTTTGTTACGTGTCCTCATTGATACTTTCCTTAGAAAATAATGACTTGCTCATTCTAACTGGTAAAATGCTGCCAAGATGGACATGCAGATATCAAGTGGTCTTGCCCAAGCCTGCTGTCCCTCTGCTGCCCTCCTCCCCAATCTGATTTGGTGCTCAGGTCTGGCTTTCCCAGCACCCTGCAGCTCCCTGGCCTCACCTCCCTGGGAAAACAAACCGACCAGGCCAGCCGGATTTCTTCCTTTGCCTTCAGGGTCCTAGTCCACCCGTTGTTTTCTACAGCTTGCTCCCATCACTGAGGAGAACCCCAGGGATGTTCCTCCAGGGGGACATTTGTATGCTTCATGTTTCATTCGCAGTCTTTTGCAGTTTCATACAAATTTCAATGTTTGTTCTAGTTCTCTGAAAAGTGCTGTTGGTAATTTGATAGGGATTGCACTGAATCTGTGGATTGCACTGAATCTGTAGATTGCTTTGGGTAGCATGGGTGTTTAACAATTCGCTTGATGTTTTAATGTCCAACTCCTGATGCTGTGCAACATTTTTTTCAGGCTTTTTTTTTTTTTCAAGGTTTTTTATTTATTTTAGAGAACGCGAGCTAGCGAGCGACAGCATGCCCAAATGAGTGGGGTGAGGGGCAGAGGGAAAGAATCTTCAAGTAGATTCCCGGCTGAGCAGGGAGCCCAATATGGGCTCAGTCCCATGACCCTGAGATCCTGACTTGAGCTGAAACCAAGAACTTAACCACGTGAGCCACTCAGTTTTTTTAGACTTTTATCAGGAAAAATTTTGTTTTTGAGGATTAATTTTTCCCCAGCTGAGCGTCACTGGCAAACACCCAATTTGCCCAGTGTCAGATGAGCTCTTCACTCTGATCCTGTGATCTCTGTCACCACTCAAGCCTCCCTGGTAATGTTTGAAATACCTTCATTTTACAGCACAGTTTGCTGTGGCAAGTGTCCCTCGTTACTCTGTTTTTGTGGGTAATTTCACGAATTTTGTCCCTGATTTATTGTTGCAAGTTGGCTTTAATATTGACGGTGAAAGGTTTAATGCCTCCTGTAGAATTCCCGTTACACACTGTGAACTCAGGCCAGTCGGGGCCATGTACATTTGTTCGCTTGTTTCTAACTCTCAGTGCAAATTCTGAGGATTCCTTTCATTCATTCATTCATTCATTCATTCATTCATTTAAAGATTTTATTTTTATTTTTTTCAAGATTTTATTCATTCATGAGAGACACAGAGAGAGGGAGAGAGAGAGGCAGAGACCCAGGCAGAGGGAGAAGCAGGCTACATGCAGGGAGCCTGATGTGGGACTTGATCCCGGGACTCCAGGATCACACCCTGGGCTGAAGGCAGGCGCTAAACCGCTGAGCCACCCTGGGATCCCCCTTATTTGTTTATGAGAGAGAGAGAGAGAGAGGCAGAGGCGCAGAGGCAAAGACATAGGCAGAGGGAGAAGCAGGCTCTCTGCGGGGAGCCTGATGTGGGACTTGATCTGGGAATCCTGGGATCACAACCTGAGCTGAAGGTAGCCGCTCAACCACTGAGCCACTCAGGCATCCCTGAGGATTACTTCATTCATGTTCCGGACAGATCTTAATTGTGTTTTTTTTTTTAATATTTTATTTATTTATTTATGAGAGACACGCACAGAGAGAGAGAGGGGCACAGACACAGGCAGAGGGAGAAGCAGGCTCCATGCAGGGAGCCTGACATGGGACTCCATCCCAGGTCTCCAGGATCACACCCTGGGCTGAAGGTGGCACTAAACCGCTGAGCTACCGGGGCTGCCCAATTGTTTTCTTACTAGAATGTTTACTACATTCATCACTCAATGCTGAGATTGCTCATCTGTGTTTTTTTTCCTCTGTCCACCTCATTGGCCCATCTTTTGGGTTCTTAGAGATTTTCACTTTATGTCCTTGAGTTTTCAGGGGGATCATTTTGTCCTTTATGTGTGATGCACTGCAAAACTTGAACTATGGGAAAAGCTGTCTCTTCAACAGAGGGGCTGTATGTGGGCAATAGAGCCAGTCAGAGAGCAGTCTAGCTCTCAGGGGTTCCCTGGCTTCCACCACTGTACTCCCTCTTTGCACTTGGTTTTGCAGCTTCTTGGTAGGTATTATAGGGACCTTCTCCCACAGGATTGGCACTGGGAGGGTCCCTGCCACCAGACTCCCCCCCCCCCCCCCAATCCCCCAGGGTTGTCTGGGCAGTAGTGTGAGACCCAAACACAGCAGAGATGCTGGTGGGAAAAGAATTGTCTTTAAGCCTTGGTGGTGAAATCAAGCCTCTTCAGAGGCTTATTCTGGTGCTCATAGCCTGGTAGGTGGGTTATTGGTAAAAGTACATGGCTGTAAAGTGTTTAATTAGACCTAGAAACAGTGCTGTAACCATTCCTCTTCTTTTGTTTTTTTTTTGCATTTTATTCATTTATTCATGAGAGAGACAGAGAAGCAAGCCCCCTGCAGGGAGCCTGATGTGGGACTCTATCCCAGATCCCCCCTGAAGCAAAGGCAGAAGCTCAACTACTGAACCACCCAGGCACCCCCTATTGCTCATCTTCTTAGGTCAAGTCCCAATTTACAGAGCTTTTCGCATATGTTGGCTCACTTGTCCTCCTGATGAAAATTTTCAAAAGTGCTCATCAAATACTGTTCTATGTGCACGTGGTCCATTTATGTAATGCACAGCGTGTAAATGTGTACAGTAAGCAGCATATGAGGTCATCCTTGTCAGAGTGCTTCCCGAAAGGTCTGAGAGTTCAGCAATTGAGAGTTCAGCAAACGTTCGATGTTGTGGTTTCATATTGCTTCATATTGCTCTTTCTCCTCCTAACTCCTCCTCCACTCTCCTTTCTTCCTCCCTGTTCTCCTCTCTCCCCACCTCCTTCCCCTCTCCCCTCCCCAGCGATAAACTCCCCCCTCTAATTTTCCTCCCCTCAGTCTCTCCTCCTCCCGAATCTCCTGCTCCCCTCCCCCCGCTTCTGTTTCCCCTTCTTCCCCTGCATCTTGAATCCTTCATCTCTCCTCCCTTAGTTCTGAGTAAACTAGGCTTGCTGTGTGCCACAAGTTAACTCACATTATTATTATTTTTTTAAGTTAACTCACATTAAATATTTGTCAGTATTTGAAGATACTGATATGGTACTTGTCGATAAATATAAGACAAGCAAAAATAGGGAGTTGAGGGGACCCCCCCTTCCAGAATGACCATACTCCAGATGTGTCACCTGATGCCTCTACTACTGCACAGTTTTCCACAATCAGGAATATATCCTACTGAATATGCACAAGGCGTGCTTTTGAGGTTTTTATAGAAATCCTTTTATTCTTTACTTGAATTTAAGTATTTAAGCTCATGTGAGATGCATTTGTTTGGAGCAAAGTGAGCTTTGAAGTCTCCTTTTCCCTCCCAATATAGAACTTGCTCATTATCTTTCACAAGCTCTACTTTCTGCTCCTTAACTCTAAACTCTTTTTATTTATTATTTATTTATGTATAAAGAATTTATTTTTTTAAACAGGCTATTTTCTATTTAAATTCAGTTAATTAACATATAGTGTATTATTAGTTTCAGAGGTAGAGCAGAACTCTAAAATCTTGAGCTCTTCTTGTTCTTTGAAATCACGAAAATAAAGACTATTTTCAATGCTCCATATTTTCAGAAAAAGTCTTAACTTCACTTCTCTTTCTCAAATCACATTGAGACTTTCAGTCCAATACCTTACATCATGAATTAATTGGAGAGAAATTATTTACAATACATCCAGGCCCAAGTGTGTATGTCCATCTAGTAAATCCACCTTTTAGAACTTTTGCCTTATGGTTGTCTTCATTCAGGTTCTCAACAGTCCTTGTTAAGAGTCTAAGGAATTTATTTTAAACATTTTTCCTTATGCTGGTGTGTAGTTCATTATCACATTTTCTTCTAATCATCCCTATGTAGAAAAGTCACTGTTCTTAAATATTATGTATGTTTTTTTTTATCTTCTCACTTTACTGAAATATCTTTTCAGTTCCCAAAACTTTACATTGATTCTCTTGCTATTTGTGGTTTGCTAGTAATAGAATTTTGGAATCTGATATGCTGTAAAATTCCAACCCCAAACTATGGCTTACAATAATAGCTGGCAAAGCCAAGCAGAGTTCTTGCTTTCTGGGCTAGGATAGCCTGTAGTCCTCCGTTGAAAACTTCCTGGGGCTTTGAAGCTACAGAACGTGTACTCATACTGCTCTGACTGATAACTATATGAAACACAAATTCACTTAGGGATCTTTAGGTTAAAAGAATAGAGATTGAACTTTCAGGGTTGAATTCAGTTATTAAGCATGAAACTAATTCCTGCTAGAAAGGGAATGTGGGATAGAACTAGGAAAGGGAAATTATATACACACGCATAGATGTTTACCGTTACATGAGAAAATGCAAATGTCTTGATCATTAGCCCAAAAGTTTGTGTGCTGTCTTACAGCTGACAAGATTATTTTCACATATCTCTCTTCATTTCAAATGTGTGACAGGAGTAATAATTTCATATATGACAGTGTTTGTGGGGGTAAGGATTTAATAAAATAGTGAATATAAACGCTAAGCACTCTGATTTCTACATAAGCATTCCCTAGATGTTAATTGCTAATTGGGGTGTGTATAAACATTTCCACTTTTAGAAATGGGGAATCTGGGGGCTTGGAGAGGATACGAAGTATGTTTAAGGTCTTAAACTGAGTTGCATTGGTTGGCTTTCAACTGTTTCTTGATTTTTTTTTTTCTATCAAATTAACTTCGTAGTAAGTGTAAGAAGATGTAAGATTCATCAGGGAAAAAAGTTCTTACACTCCTGTCCACACTCTTGAATTCTAACGTTCCTGACTTAAGTCGTCAAGCACTGAGGAACAACAGGTCCACAGCTTTTTTTCTGACTGAAGCAAATATGTGGTTCCCCACAGATGTGCACGGTAAGTCTTTCTCTGTAATTAATTCTGGTTCTGCCGTAATGTTCTCACTAATACGTCACTGACATACTTTTTAATCAATGCGTTTTGGTCATTATATTTTCTTTTTCTTTTTTTTTTTTAATTTTTTATTTATTCATGATAGTCACACAGAGAGAGAGAGAGAGAGAGAGAGAGGCAGAGACACAGGCAGAGGGAGACGCAGGCTCCATGCTGGGAGCCCGACGTGGGATTCGATCCCGGGACTCCAGGATCACGCCCTGGGCCAAAGGCAGGTGCTAAACCGCTGCACCACCCAGGGATCCCCGGTCATTATATTTTCTAATTCAGCTTTTGAGTTTCCTGCCTCTGAAGGATGGATGGGGGGAGGTTGCTCCCCTTCTTAAGGAAGAGGAGAGAACAGTTAGGGGAGGGAATTCTGTGAGCCATAGGCACCATTGTAAAGGGCACAGCCGATCCTGGAAAGGCCGTCTTTCTAAGGAAAGGGGTTTGCTTAGATTTTATCCTGAGTGACAAGTAGTTATTGAAGGATTTTGAATAGAGGATAAGCTTATTCGGACTCAAGTTTTAAAAAGATAACTCTTGTAACTCTTTGGAAAAAGACTTGAAATTGCTCATAGTGGAAGCAGATGTCATCTATATAAAGCATACCTCCCTACATTCTTACCTAGATTTTGGCCACGCTTTTCCTAACTGGTTAGGTTATTCAGACTGGCAAGAGGAGTTGTAAAATATATTTTGCTTACTGTATTTACTTGTCCAAAGTAGGGATGTTGATCTGAATTACCTTTTCATCATCATCAGAATCAGTAGTATGCAAATATTTATTCGCTGGTACCTAAAGGAAGCTCTTTGTTTTTGCGTGTCTTATCTGTACACCTACCTTGCAATTTAGCAGTTACCATTTTTGGATAGTTTTCTTTAGTTCTTCATGTGTTGCATAATAACCATATGTGCATGAGGCATTGCAAAATTAAAGGTGAACTCTGGGGGTGCCTGGCTGGCTCAGATCCTGTGACTCTTGATTTCAGGGTTGTAAGTTCGAGCCCCACATTGGATGTAGAGATTACTTAAGTAAAAATCTTTAAAAAAAAAGTGAGCTTGTCATGATAGAGTGAGTCAGAAAGCACACTTAATATTGTGATCAAGACTTACCTACTCTTCTACATTTGCCCTATAGAACCAGGATGTTCACTTTAATTCAAAGACCCAGGCTTTTTGGTCATTATTGAGGAATGATGTTGCTATTGTTTTATATATTGTGGCCTTGGGGACTCCTTACTCTTAGACTCTGAGACCTTCAGATCCTAAGTGACAGGTAAATTGTGTGGTTATGATTTTTGATATTATTAAAACAAAGGAAAGGCATTGTCTACTCTTAAGAGATAGGACTCGCGGGACTCATGGGGACTCCATCCCAGGACCCCCAGGACCCCTGGATCACACCCTGAGTCAAAGGCAGATGCTCAACCACTGACCCACCCAGGTGCCTCAGTTAAGTGGGTTTTTTTTAATGGTTAAACAGAGAGTGACTGGTTAAGGTTTATTTTTATTTAAAAGTCTTTTGATATTGGGATACCTGAGTGGCTCAGTGGTTGAGTGTCTGCCTTTGGCTCAGGGCATGATCCCACTCTGGGCTTGATCCCAGAGTCCCATATTGAGTCCCTCATCCGGCCCCTTGCGTGGAGCCTGCTTCTCCCTCTGCCTGTGTGTTTGCCTCTCTTTCTCACAGTGTCTCATGAATAAATAAATAATATCTTTAAAAAAAAGCCTTTTTATATTCACAAACAAGAACAGTAGTATGTTCTCATTTTAACATATTTAACAAAAACTAGTCCTCTCCTTCATGTGTGTTTTTTTTTTGTTTTTTTTGTTTTTTTTTGTTTTTTTTGTTTTTTTTTACTTTACCCTTTTTTTTAAATCCATATCTCTGCCTGGCCCATAACTTTCAAGTATATTCCCATGCTGGGGGCGCCTGGATGGCTTAGTCGGTTAAGCATCCAACTCGATATCTGCTCAAGTTTTGATCTTAGAGTCATGAGTTCAGGCCCTGCATTGGGCTCCACACTGGACGTGGAGCCTCCTTTAAAAAAAAAAAAAAACTACTAAAAAAAAAAACATACTCAAACATGCATACATTAATGCATATTCAAAACTATATATATTTTTTTATTTTGGGACAGGGTGTGAGTGAGGGGACGGGGTAGGGTGGGAGGCATGTGGAGGGGCAGAGAGGCCCTAAGTGTAGGATCGGTGTGCAGTGTGGAGCCTTCCCTGGGGCTCCATCTCAGCACCCTGAGATCTTGACCTGAGCCACAATCAAGAGTTGGACGCTTAAACCCCTGATCCACCCAGGCACGCCCCCATTAATGCATTTTCAAATATGTTGAGAATTTTTTGGCTCAGTATGAGGTTGTATACCACGGCTATTCTCCTGGACAATAGGTTTTCATCTTTTTATTTTTTTAATCTTTTATTTTTTTATCTTATTTTTAAAATTTTATTTATTTGTTCATGAGAGACACTCCATCCCAGGACCCCGGAATCACGCCCTGAGCCAAAGGCAGACACTCAACTATTGAGCCACCTAGGTTCCCCCCGGTGTTTTAAAATTTTTTCAATTTTTAAAAAAGATTTATTTATTTATTCATGAGAGACACAGAGAGAGAGGCAGAGACACAGGCAGAGGGAGAAGCAGGCTCCCTGCGGGGAGTGGGATGCATGGGACTCCATCCTGGATTCTAGGATCACACCCTGACCCTGAACCAAGGCAGACGCTCAACTGCCGAGCCACCCAGTCGTCCCTAAAACTTTTTTTTTTCCTAAAACTTTTTAAAAATGTAGTTTACTACCCTCGGGAGAATTTGTTTGAATACGTGAAAAGAAATGTGTTTTATTTTACTTTTTTCCCCCAGCAGATCTGGAATCTGCCTTATTTCATTGCGACTGTTAGTTCTATTTTACAGTTAAAGCTCTGAATTTGTGAGCTGATACCAAGCATAAGTAGCTTCATAAGGAATTTAGTACCTTTAATGAAGATGCCCATGTATTGATTCAAGACTTCTTTTATATTTTTTGTAAAGTTTTAATTTTTTTCTCAGTTCCAGGTATTGAAATTTTATTAAGTTCTATTATGAATGGGCTTTACCCTCATCTTCTATTTGATTGTTGTTGGTTATAAGGAAATTACTGATATTAGTGTATATTTCTCATCTTTCTGCTCTGTTTTCTGATATGGCTTATTATTTCTCAGTTTTCCTATGAATGCTTTTGAATATTCTGTGCTTATGATACTACCTGCATGTTGTTTGCATTCCAGTAGTATAGTCATGCAGAGTACCTTCAGTAAAATACAACTCAAGTATTCCCTCTAAATTAACAAAACAAGTTTTGAAGGTTCCTTGATTTCTTTTCGATGCTCTGTTTCCCCTCCTCAAACTCCAAACATTTATTTTAGTCTAGATTTTTTCCCCTTTGTTCTGTAAAGGGCTCTCAGGTAAAAGTTTTACAGGGACTAGTAATCTGATTGATGAGGATTGCCCTAGCAACCACCTGAAAACCAAACTCTCTGGAATCAGTTTGGTATAAAGCATTACTCTAATAGAAATATAATGTGAGCTATATATATGTAATTAAAAATTTCCTAACAGTCACATTAAAGCAGTTAAAAGAAACAGATGGAATTAATATTAATACTATAGTTAACTTAATTTGATATATCCCCAAATTTATCATTTCAACATGTAATCAATATAAAAAGATAGTTTATATTCATTTTTCCTACTAAGTTTGAAATATGGCATATATTTTACTCTTACAATTCATCTCAATTTAGGCAAACCACATTTCATCTGCTCCACATTTCATCGTGCCACTAGGTTGTTGATGGTGACCATATTGGCCAATATAAATCTAAATAGAAAAGAGAATAAAAAACTTGATTTTGACCTAGTTGACTCAAGGATGTAATTGCTACCAGTTTAGACGGGGAAATGTATTTTAAGATGGCTGAGGGGGTTGGTTAGGAGAGGAGTTAAATTTGAGGTGACTATTAGCATGCAAATGGAGATGTTGGGAATGCTGTTGTCTTTACAGGGTTGCCTAAGGCTGTTGTCTTTACCTGGTGGCCTAAGGCTTGAAAATAGAAAGTCGGGCAGCAGAAGCATAGAGATGATATTTATTTATTTATTTATTTATTTATTTATTTATTTATTTATTTATTTGCAGCAAAGTGGGGTTTTTTTTTTCACTTTTGTCTTATTTTATTTTATTTATTTATTTTTTTAATTTATTTTTTTATTGGTGTTCAATTTACTAACATACAGAATAACACCCAGTGCCCGTCACCCATTCAAGGCCTGAGATTGAAGGCCTTCATCTGCAGAGTGTAGACAGAGAAAGAGGAGTACCAAGTCAGATTCTAGGGGCACACTAGTGCTCAAATGATGGAGAAGAGGGGAACCCAGCTAAGAAAGGAGGAACAGCAGATGGGTGACACGTAAAGGAAAAATAGTTGTAAATCGTAAATGAACAAGTCATAAGTGATTTCTGGGGGTGGGGGTGGTGATGTGGAATATTATGTTGTGATGATGCCATAGCCTTGTTTCTCTGTTGCTTTTCATTTGTTATGAGGGTCAAATCAGAAAGTCTACATAAAAGCCCCAAGGATGTTGCCTACTGTGCAAGGGAGGATTAAGAAAATGTAATTCCTCCCCATTCTTTTTTTCTCTTGCTGCTTTTTTTCATGTAGTGATTAAATCTCTTGTATGTCTTCTAATTTTGTGAGGTAATTCTCCCTGAATCTGATGGGGAAAGGAAGCGTATATGGGGAGAATTCAAAGTTGTAGACAACAAAATTCATTTGTTCTCCTGTGGTGATTGTGCTGCCATTTGGTTAAGTGGAAACTTGGCAGCCACCTGAGACCTTGAAGTTCCAAATGTGGACCAAGGGCCTTAAAAAGATCTTGCTCTTACCCTGATGCAGTAAGTAAGAGGTTCTGCAGTTTGGCTTTTGTGTTCTAGAAGATTATGTTGCTTTTATTATAGATGATGAGAAAAGGTACAATTGATACTGCTATTTCCTGTTTTTTTTTTTTTTTTTTTTTTTTTTTTTTACTATTTCATGCCATTCTTACTTTATTGTCATGACTGATTGATTATTGCTTGTGGGCAATAAATGTCCAAACTTAAGAATGTTGACTTTTCTCTACCACGTCCTTTCTTGACCCTTCTTATGTGAAAGACTGTTCAGAATGTGTTGTATCTGTAGGTTGCTGATGCAGTTTTAAATGGATCAACATACTGCTTATAACCAACTCCTCTGTTAAATGCTTTAAACTGTAACACAAAATTATTTTTCGGGTTGTGCCTCATCTGTCCTTAACTTTCTTTTTCAAGGATTCATTTTATTGAGAGAACTGAGCTCTTAAAGTCATAATTTCCTTTTTTTCCTCTTTTTTTAAACTTTTTTTTACATTTTTAAAATTTAAATTCAAGTTGCCAACATGTAGTATAACACCCAGTGCTCATTCTATCAAGTGCCTTCCTCAGTGCCTGTCACCTAGTTATCCCCCCCCACCTCCCCTTCTGCAACCCTTTGTTTGTTTCCCAGAGTTAGGAGTCTCTTGTGGTTTGTCTCCCTCTAATTTTTCCCACTCAGTTCCCCTCCTTTCCCTTATGATCCCTTTACTATTTTTTACATTACACGTAAAGTCATAATTTCAGAAGGAGTCTGCATCCTTTCCATCCAGCCTCATCACGGGCTCTTCCTAAAGCACTAATGTCTAGAGTAGTGAAAAAAAATGACAGTTTTAAGAGTGCCTGGCTGGCTCAGTTAGTAGAGCATGTGATGCTTGATCTCAAGGTTCTCAGTTCAAGCCACATGTTGGGTGTAGACATTACTTTAAAAAATTTTTTTAAATATTAAAAAATGATAATTTTAGGTCATATCAAGGTTTCCTGAAAGAACTTAACTTTTGGCAGTTAGGTAAGTAGATTACAAATAGGAATCAGACCTACTATACTTAAATGATATTCAGTAGTTATGAATTTGTGGTTGTAAATCGATATTGTATTTCCATTTCTGTTGCATTTTCAGTTTCAAAAATTATTACTATGGTTTTCTCAGTATATTCTCATGAAAATTCTGACCTGTAGAACCACAGACCATTTTTTTCTTTTTCTTTTTTTAAAAGATTTTATTTATTTGTGAGTGAGAGAGAGAGAGAGAGTGCAGAGAGAGCACTAGTGGGGAGGGTCAGAAGGAGAGGAAGAAGCAGACCCCTCCCTGAGCAGGGAGCCTGATGTGGACTCCATCCCAGGACCCCAGGATCATGACCTGAGCCAAAGGCAGATGCTTAACTGACTGAGCCACCCAGGCGCCCCAAAACATTTCTTTGGTATAGGTTTGCTGTATCAAATAGGGAAATGCACTCTAAAATGTAAACCATATTACCTGCCAAGGCAGTAATTATTCACGTTTTTCCTATTGATTATCATACTACTGCTAGAATAACTGAGTTCAGCTCTAGTAACACAGGCACTATTTTTAATAGTGGTAAAGAAGAATGTGTAGTTATCACCCACAGGTGGTTTGCTTTTCCTATACACGTTAGTTTATTTTCTGCTCGTTATTACTCAATTTGCCTTTTTTCTGTTATACCCTGGATAGCTATACAATAGAGATTTCTACAGCATATTTTTTAATTTTTTTAAGATTTTATTTATTTATTCATGAGAGTCACACACAGAGAGAGAGAGAGAGAGAGAGAGAGAGAGAGAGGCAGAGGCAGAGAGACAGAGGGAGAAGCAGGCTCCACATGGAGCCCAATGCAGGACTCAATCCTGGGTCCCCAGGATCACACCCTGGGCTGAAGGTGGCGCTAAACTATTGAGCCACCCGGGCTGCCCTCTTTCTACAGTATAAACCTTGAAACCACTGTTGTTAACATGTGTATGGGGAGAGAAAATGGTTATAAATGTCAAACTTTCTTGATTTTTGTCAACCCAAGATTTAAAATTCCAAGAAAGGTTTATCAACTTTGTGACTGGATTCAGCATCAGCATGGCATAGAAAGAGTGAGTACAGATACCTTGCCTGATTCTCAGTCTTGAGAGTTAAGCATTGAATATCTTTTCACGGTTAAGTCTGATGTTACCTTTAGGTTTCTTATAGTTGCCCTTCAGTGGATTGAGGACATAAATCTGTTCAGTCTGGTTTGCCAATAATATTTTTGAGAGGTTTTACCAAAAATTGTCTAAATAAGTTGATGACCATAAATTTTCCATGTCCGCTAGCTAATATGGAAAATGACCAGGCTTTGCCTGGCTCTCGTCTCCACTGGCGCCTGTGTTCTCTGAATAGTTGGTTTGGACAATGGATCTCCACAGGTTGACTCTCTCGTGCGTTAATATTATGCACAAAGTCTGATAGCCTTTCTTCTTATCTATTTCATTGAGTTTTTGTTTTAGACATGGTGTAAATTTTGTTCATCTAAGCTGGAAGGAGAAATCTCCCATTATCAAATATTGGGAGCCTGGAAATCCTGGGACTTGGGAGAAGCTAAAACTTCTAATGTGTTTTCCAGCAAGTGATTTAAAAAAATATATTGTTGTATTAATAAAATTGTTAGTAATTCATACGACTTGTGAAACAAGGCACTGATTTTTTGTGTGTGATAAAATCTCACATGTCAACTATTTTTTTTCCTGATCTATTGAAAACATATACACATTAGCATGTCATGTGATATGCCTAGAAATGTGTATAGGCCTTCGTTCTGATTCTAGTACTTACAGATTTGTGCTTTTTTTTTCTTCCACAAGAATATTGGAACCAAAAAAAAAAAAAAAAAAGAATATTGGAACCAATTCTGCCCATGATGATACTAGTTTTTTTGCTCAAAATACTCCATAGATAACCATAGGGCTATATATATATATATATATTTATTATACATGACCTAGGGTGAACATATGATACATGATTGTTACGTATATCCTTACCGATATTACTGTTTTATATTAGTATTAGAAATATAATTACAGGTATTATCTCTCCCATTAACCAACCACAAGGAATGCATTGGAGGTTTTCTGGTTGCAGATGAGAATCTTTAGAGGCTTGTATAGCCATTATTGAAATTTATATAGCAGGCTTTAAAATTTTGTATTATTTAAACAATTTTTTTATTTAAACAATTTTTTTAAGTAAAAGAGTCTCCAATATAGGGCTTGAACTCATTTCCTCAGATCTGGAGTTGTAAGATCTACTGCCTGAGCCAGGCAGGTGCCCCAACAGGTTTGTTTGTTTATTTATTTAAAGATTTTATCTATTCATACGAGACACAGACAGAGAGGCAGAGACATAGGCAGAGGGAGAAGCAGGCTCCTCGCAGGGAGCCTGATGCGGAACTCGATCCTGGATCCCAGGTTCATGACCTGAGCCAAAGGCAGGCACCCAACCACTGAGCCACCCAGGCGTCCTTTCAACAGGTTTGTTGTTATTATTTTTTTTACTATCATGTTTTTTTCTCTTGAACTTGTCATTACTGTCTTAAACACTATTACTTTTATTATAGAACGATCACATTTTAATGCATTACGTTGCCAGTTCTTCTGTCACTTTTGTTTGAGGATAAATGAGATTCTTTTCTCTAGGTTAGCATTGACTGAATGTATTAGTAAATCCAAGGGGTCAGGTAGCGAAACATTGGTTTAGAGTGACTGGAAGCATTTTTCCAGTAGATGCCTTGGCCCAGTCATCTGCATATGGTAAAACTGGACAGCGTCATTCTCTAAGCATGGATGTGATGATAATCCAAAAGTGGCAAGGAGACACTTCGGTTCTAACAGGAGTCTTGTCCTGTCATGAATTTGCAAGGACCTTCTTGTAAGTGCTGGGTTGTCCTGTAATGTTTGATATAGCAAAATCTTAGGACTTTTGCTTTAAAAAAAACCACAATTGAATAGTGATGGTGAGTTAATTACTTGTGGGGAAAGGATTCCTGAACATCTTATGTCTAGTGTATAGGTAGACTACAAATAGGAACGAAGTCTGTTTTAAGTACGAGGGTCAAGGAGAGAAGCGACATTGAAGCCCCAGGTGCCTTGCTGGCTCTCTAAATAAGGAGCAAGAAAATTGAACTTCTGTCATTCTTTTACTTTTTTAAGAATTTTTAAAAAGATTTTATTTATTCATGAGAGAGAGAGAGAGGGGCAGAGACACAGGCAGAGGGAGAAGCAGGCTCCATGCAGGGAGCCCAATGTGGGACTCGATCCTGGATCTCCAGGATCATGCCCTGGGTCGAAGGTAGGTGCTAAACCGCTGAGCCGCCCAAGCATCCCTTGTTTTAAGAAATTTTTATTTTATTTTGATTTTTTTTGAGTGGGCGGGGGTGGGGTGGGGTACAAAGGGAGAGAATCCTCAAGTCTATTCCCCTGAGAGTACAGAACTGATTCTGAGCTCAGTCTCATGATGCTGAGATCAAGACCTGAGCCACCCAGGTGCCCCCTATCATTCTTTTTCTAATACTTTGTTTTTCTCTTCCTCTTTCCACTCTCTTTATCCTTGCTTACTTCCCTTCCCTTGCCCCTCCTGTGCTTCCTAACTCCTATTACTACCACTTCTGTTACTACCACTTTGAGTAGATTTATGAATCCTTTTCATATCAAAAGCAAGAGAAAGTTAATTATCACTTTGTGTTGATCTCCTGGGATATTCAAGGATAAATCGGTTCCTTCTTATTAGTCTACTTTTTGTTTTTTAAGATTTTATTTATTCCTGAGAGACACAGAGAGAGGCAGAGACACCGGCAGAGGGAGAAGGAGGCTCTGTGCAGGGAGTCCGATGTGGGACTCGATTCCGGGACTTTGGGATCACGCCCTGAGCCAAAGGCGGATGCTCAACCACTGAGCCACCCAGGCATCCCTTAGTCTACTTTTCTGAGGTAATTTGTGTTTAACAAAGATTGAATGTATATCGCACTTAATTAAATGTTATAAAAAAGAAATGCATTTATTCATGGCAGAGAGCAATATTCCCCCTAGAATTGTGATCGACTCATTGACCTGTGACCCTCCATTGTCTTCAAGACCTTTAGGCCTTAACAATGACATACATGGGAGAGTAGGAATTCACCTCAGCAGTTAGGAATAGCTTCTCAAAATCGATCTAACTTATCTCTTGATACAGGATCCTACTAGGTTATGCAGGCCAGCCTTTGGGTGCTTGTGGGAAAGTTTAGTATTTTCTTCAGAGGTTTCTGGAAAGGATATGATAGGCTTAAGCCTAGAAATTTTATATATAGTTTTCTATTTTCCTTCTGTTCTTATTTTTATTCTTTTCTAATTATTGTTTGTAGATAAGAAAACTACTGATTTTTGAATATTTCTTTTTTGCTCCACTACCATACCTCTTTGACACTGCTCATTTCTCAGGCTATTCTGGTGTCACAGTTAGGCCTATGGAGTTCTGAAATAATTATCAGTAAAGCATCATGTAACATAACACTTCTGTTAAGTGCTTTAAGTTAGTAGCAATTTTTAGTTCTCTTGTAAGGATTCATGTTGTTGAGACAACTGAACCTAAAATCATCAGTCCAATCTTGTTATAAGTATCTTCTGGAGCATTACCATCTAAAGAACTTTGGAGAGCCCCCTGGGTAGTTCAGCGGTTGAGCCTTTGGCTCAAGGTCTGATCCCAGGTTTAGGGATCAAGTCCCGCATTGGGCTCCTTGTGAGGAACCTGCTTCTCCCTCTGCCTGTGTCTCTGCCTCTCTCTGTCTCTCATTTATAAATAAATAAATAATCTTTTTTTAAAAAAAGGATCCACACATGCTTTAAATATTCTCAGCAAGAGAGGGTGACAAAACATGAGAGACTCCGAACTCTGGGATATGAATGAACAAGGGGTAGCAGAAGGGGAGATGGGCAGGGGGACGGGGTGACTGGGTGACGGGCATTGAGGGGGGTACTTGATGGGATGAGCACTGGGTGTTATACTATATGTTGGCAAATCAATCTCCAAAAAAAATATACATATTAAAATAAATAAATGAATGAATGAATGAATGAAAAAAATCCTGTCAACAAATTCATTTAGCAGCCCTGAGGCCAGGTTACTGCCATTTGAAACTTGGTGATCACTGGCTCCTGAGACATCACAGGAACCTGAGGCTTTCCTTAGACTTTTTAGCCCTAACAATGGGACAGTTGGAGTAAATCTCAAAACTTGAGAAGGACTTCTTAAAGTAGCTTAGCTCATCCTTGATAAGGTTTCCTAATAGATTATGCAATTCAGAGTTTGGTGATTTGATTTGATACCTCAAAATTCCCCTTTGGTTTAATCCATGTTGCAGGCTCCTGGGTTTGTATCATTATGTAAAATTTCAAGTTGATTTTTTTTCCCTCAGGAAAGACATGCTGTTCATAGCCATCTGAGCTTACAGTTGTAGGAAATTTTCCTTGGCTTTGCAAGCCAAAATCATTTTGTGTTAACTACTCTATTCTTTGGGAATGCCATTTTGAAGCTAATGTGGTAGTTCCCTACATTTGTATCCCTGTCTCATTTTCCAGATATTAATACCATCCATGTATATTGAGAGGGAGACAGTAGATACATTTTCTCAAATTTCTTTTAAGATAATGTTGACATTGTTGATTACATATGGGAAATAAGTGAATTTGAAAAGAGTAATGTTAAAAAACATAAGTATTCCTCATCTTAGTCATAGTTCTCTAGTGGTTGAAATATGTTATGTTTTGGGTGGAGTATGATAATCTGTTTTTAGAATTGATTTTAGTAAATACAGCCTCATTTTACATCCTAGCCCAATTTTCTGCAAAGATCTCTTCAATTCTAAAGAGCCACGTTCCCATCATGGATCTGGTAAAGCTTTGCTGCCAGCCCCTTTAAGGTTTTCTAATCCTGCAATTGAAGAACCAATACCTAGAGATCTTCTGCTTTAAGGACTAGGAATTTAATAGTGACAGCGAATTATCAGTAATGGAACTGGACAAGAAAATAGCATTTTTTGATAGTTAAGTACATTGTGAAAAGGAAATTAGCATGTCATACTTTTTATTTTAGGAATTGGAGGTTGCATAGTTAAAATTACTCCTTTTCTAAGAATTTTGTTGGTCATATTTAAGTGATATTTAGTAGGTAGAGTTTGTTACTTTATTACAGTAATTTCTTTTACATTTCTGTAGCTTTGCAGGTTCCACATTTCCTCAATCCTTATGTCGAACCAAAGCTTTTTAATTATTAATTGTTTCTTTAGTATAGATTTGTTGTGGGTTTTAAATGTGGAAATGCAGATGAAAGTCTGCATATCTGCCGGGTACAATCACTTAGCATGTTTTTATTATTAGCATAACTACTAGTGTTATAATAATGCTTCTAGTCTTAAGAACACTGCTATTCTGTTACTAATAGGGAGAGTATCTTCAGTTAGCACTCATAGAATGTGGTGGGTGGTTTGTTTTTCATATATATTGAAATGTATGCTGATTACTATTTAATTTACATACTTTCTAGAATGCTGTGATGATCTATGCTGATAGAGATCATTTATTTATAACGCAGATATACATGGGGAAAGTTGATAGCTGTGAATGACAAACTTAGTTCATTTTGTCCATCTAAGGTTGAAAATTATAGAAGTTTGGGATGCATGGGTGGCTCAGTGGTTGCGTGTCTGCCTTTGGCTCAGGTCATGATCCAAGGGAGCCTGCTTCTCCTTCTGCCTGTGTCTCTGCCTCTTTCTTTGTGTCTCTTATGAATAAATAAATAAAATCTTAAAAAAAGAAAATTCTAAAAGTTTTATCACCTTATTTCATTACCATTGTAACATCGAAATGATGAATGCATACATCTTTGCCTGTTAAATCTTAATGCTTCACTTCGGAGATCAGTTAACAGGCACTGGGTGTTATTCTGTATGTTAGTAAATTGAACACCAATAAAAAAATAAATTAAAAAAAAAGGAAAAAAATAAATCTTAAACAATTAAGTCTTTTTTTTTTTTTTACAAAGATTTTTAAAATTTATTTGAGAGAGAGCAGGAGCAGGAGGGGGAGCAGAGGGAGAGGGAGAAGCAGACCCCCCACTGAGCAAGGAGCCTCATGTGGGGCTCAGTCCCACCACCCCAAAATCATGACCCAAGATGAATGCAGACATTTAACTGATTGATCCACACAGGCACCCCAACAGTTAAGTCTTATATTAGCTGTAGGTCTTTGTAGATGCTCTACAATAGACTTGAGGATATTTCTCTGCTATGCCTAATTCACTGATACTATTTTTCAGATATTCATGAAATGAATAGTCAAATATTTGTCTACATCTGTTAAGATGATGTTTTGTTTTGTTTTTTCATTTTAATCCATTCACAGGGGAAATCACTAGGTTTTGCTGGCGTTCCCCTCCCAAGATGGGAACTGATGTTCTCTCTGAGTAGGTGGCTTAGTCAAGGGATAAGCTTTCGCTAACTCTCTTTCCCTCTCTCAGATCACTGCCATGAGTTGACCAGGTGGTAGTATCTGAAAAATATTTTTTCTCTTAGGTTTTTCTTCCAGTTTTCGACAGCAAATAAATTTGGGTCCCTGTTCCTTCATCTAATCTGAAGCAGTAATCTCCAGTTACCAAATACTAGGAGCCTGGAAATCCAGAGACCTGTTGAGGCTTAAAATATTCTCTAGTGTCTCATTACAAGTGGATTTTTAAAATAAAATATATTGCTGTATTAATTTTTAATGAAATTAGTAAGTTATTCACTTAAAATGTGAAATAAGGCAATGATTTATAATGAAATATTAAATAACTTCTTACTATCTTCCTCATAGCATTTTATTTTATTTTATTTTAAAGATTTTATTCCAGAGAGAACAAGCAGGAGTGAGAGAGGGAGAAGCCTACTCCCCGCTAAGCAGGGGGCCTGAGGCAGGGCTCCATCCCAGGACCCTGGGATCATGATCTGAGCTGAAGACAAGGTGGTTAATCACTGAGCTACCCAGGTTGCCCCCCTGGTGGCATTTTAAATATATACACATTTAGCATATTTTGTGCCTAAAAACATGCAGACCTTTGTTCAGGTTTTAGTAATTGTGGTTTTGTGTTCTTTTTGCACATGAGTATTAGAATTCATTCTACCCATGATTATATTATTTATATATTTTCCAGAATATTATCCAAATCTTACCCAGTATATGGATATACATGCTGAGGGTTGTGTGTGTGTATACACATTGGGTTTTACATAATGAGTATTTTATCTCCGGTTACTTTTGCCTTGAAGTTGTCATGGCTATCTTTAACAATATTATACCCTATCATTGATAATATTATAGGATGATAATACCATTGGATGCATTGGCCAGCTTCCATATTAGTCTTCATTGTCTGATAATAAACAGGTTTTATCTCTGTAAGTTAGCACTGCATGCATGTATTAATCCAAAGACTTCAGGTAGCATATATGCAGTGACCGAAGCCACATGTTTCCACTTGATGGAGTTGGGCCTTTGGAGTCACCAGCACACAGTAAAACTGGAGAATGTGAATCCCTAAACATGGACAACACCATCATAATCAGTAACTTGTGCAGGAATACCCTCTATTCTGAGAACTGTCATCCTAACATGAATTCAGAAGAATTTTCCTGTCAGCTCCTGAGTTCTGTCCTGTATGTGAAACAGCAAACTCTTGAGACATTTTGGCTTTAAAGAAATATAATTGAATATTGATGGTGAATTATATATAACAATTATTGAGAACCTAGTGAAGGAGAATGGTAGGGGCTGACTGTGTCACAAGTCCTTTTTCTTTCTCAGATGTGTCATGGGATGTCACAATAAAATAGTGTCTTTGTATTTCTGTTGTTTTTTTTAAGTATTTATTTATTCATAATAGACATAGAGAGAGAGAGGCAGAGACACAGGCAGAGGGAGAAGCAGGCTCCATGCCAGGAGCCCGACGTGGGACTTGATCCCAGGACTCCAGGATCAGGCCCTGGGCCAAAGGCAGGCGCTAAACCGCTGAGCCACCCAGGGATCCCCCTATTTCTGTTGTTTTTAAGGATCCAAAAGTATGTGTTTTCTCATTAATCCTCATTACTAGTATGTTGATGAGTTAGTAAAAGATTCAGTGATGCAGATTTCTCTTGAGGGCAAATAAGAGAATCTGCATAGAATCCCCAAGCAGGGATGCCTGGGTGGCTCAGGAGTTGAGCATCTGCCTTTGGCTCAGGGCGTGATCCTGGAGTTCTGGGATCGAGTCCCACATAGGGCTCCCTGCATGGAGCATGCTTCTCCCTCTGCCTGTGTTTCTGTCTCTCTCTCTCTCTGTATCTCTCATGAATAAATAAATAAAATCTTTAAAAAAAGAAAAAGAATCCCCAAGCAAATTGCCTGTCCTGAAAGTAAGGACAAAGGGTGTACCATGTCATATTTAAATGATTCTTGGTTAAGTATGGATTTTTTTTCTTTTTTTGAGAGAGAGAGAGAGCACGAGTGAGCGAGGAGGGGAGTGAGGGCAGAGAGAGGGAGAAAGTCTGAAGCAGACTCTGTACCGAGTGTGCGGAGCCCAACACAGGACTCAACCCCACAGCCCTGAGCCAAAATCAAGACTTTGGTGCTTAACCCACTGAGCTACCCAGACGCCCCATGTACGGGATTTTGTTTTGAAAGAGGGTTCCTAAGACCGTACAGAGGCTCAATGTTTCCCCTTAAAGGATTAATAGGATTCAGGAGCGGTTGTACTCATTGTTCTAGTTTATTACTGTGAAAGGAGACAGATTAACATGAGTAAAGGGAAAAAGGGACAGGGCCTGAATTCCAGGAGAAACCAGGCATAAAGCTTTCAAGTGCCCCTCCCAGTGGAGGCACAAAGAGTGAGCTTAATTCTTCCAGGAATAATGTGACAGCATATGTGAAGGCTTGCCAACCAGAGAAACTTCCCCAAGCCTAGGTGTCCAGTGCTTTTTTTTTTTTAAGATTTTTTATTTATTTATTCATGAGAGACACGGAGACAGAGGCAGAGACACAGGCAGAGGGAGAACCAGGCTCCATGCAGGGAGCCCGACGTGGGACTTGATCCTGGGTCTCCAGGATCACACCCCGGGCTGAAGGCAGCGCCAAACCACTGCGCCACTGGGGCTGCCCAAGTGTCCAGTGTTTTTATTGGGAATCTGTCACCTAGGCGAGTAGAATTTCCATGATTGACCTCAGCTATTCAAAGCCGACTCCCAGAGCAAAATTGGGTGTTCACTATAAAGCACAGTGGTAGCATAAACTCTTTGGTTCACTATAAAGCACAGTGATAGCATAAACTGGTCCAGTGTTTCAAAAGACATACAAAAATACTCTTATCAGACAACATTTCAAAGGGTCAGAGTTAAGCTCCTGGGCCTCTGCCGAAGGCCAGTACTGAAAATGGGCCTTTCTTGGTTGTGTGTAGGATGAAAGCAACTCAGGACTGCTCAGTTAAACCTTTCTTACATAAATTGTGGTAGTTTTTGCATTATTCTAAGTTTCCTTTCCTTTCCTTTCCTTTCCTTTCTCCTTTCTCCTTTCTCCTTTCTCCTTTCTCCTTTCTCTCTTCTCCTTTCTCCTTTCCCCTTTCCCCTTTCCCCTTTCCCCCTTTCCCCTTTCCCCTTTCCCCTTTCCCCTTTCCCCTTTCCTTTCCTTCTTTCTCCCCTCCCTCCCTCCCTCCCTCCCTCCCTCCCTCTCTCTCTTTCCCTTTCTTTTTCTTTCTTTCTCTCTCTCTCTCTCTCTCTCTCTCTCTCTTTCTTTCTCCTTCCTTCCCCCCCCTCCCTCCCTCTCTGTCTCCCCCTCCCTCTCTCTCCCTCTCTATTCATACCCAGCATGGAACCCCCGACATGAGACTTGAACTCATGACCCTGAGATGGAGACATGAACTGAGATTAAGAGTAAGACACTTAACTGACTGAGCCACCCAGGTACCCCTCTAGTCATGGTTCTAACAATTACGTAATTATAACTAACATTATGAGAACTGTAATTATTTGAAGCACAAAAATTGATAGGAATTTGTCAAGAGGGTAAATGAGAGAACCTACATAATAGCCCCGAGTTCATTACCTGCTGTGTACATAAGCATTTTGGAAATATAATTTCTCATGGTTCTTAGTCTTTTTTTAAAATTTAATTTAATTTATTTATTCATGAGAGACACACAGAGAGGTAGAGACAAGGCGGAGGGAGTAGCAGAAAAGCCTGATGTGGGACTTGGTCATGGGACTAGGATCATGCTCTGAGTTGAAGGCAGACACTCAACCACTGAGCCATCCAGGCATCCTCATGGCTCTTATTCTTATCTCTGCTCATTTCTTTTCACATAACTTAAGATTCAGAGCAGTGAAATAAAATGAAATACTTAATAGCATCTCACGTACTGTACACCACTGATATCTTTGGGGCTGGTTTGCCCCATGGTAAATAGCCTACCTGCATCTGTATGTGCTAAATATGCCACCTAAGACTCAGTGACAGTTTGAAATTATGGAGGATTGATTACAGATGTTTGTCCTCATGCATTTATTGATGTTCAAGGTCCTGGAGAAGTGGCATATTTCTTCCTGCTCTGAACTCCAGTCTTAATTTTGCCTCGATAAAGAAATGCAGTCCTTGTCCACATCTGTGTCCAGCTTTTCCACAGGATGACAGGTGAAGGCTTCTGCAGGTTGATGGCATCAGGTGGGAGCGAGTTACATTCCAATCCTGACAAAAGCTGGTTGAGGGTAAGGAATCTCCTGTATTTTCTCACAACAGCCTCAGATCCAGATGGGTGTAGGGAAAGTGAGCACTACAGGCCTCAGTCTCAGAATGTAAAGATAGTAAACTCTGCTTTGACCACTCAGTCTCCCTAGGAAAGGTAGAAGAAATCATATGAGCTGATAGGAAAGGGACAGCCTTTGGATCTGAATTTATTTCTTGTCTGGAATTCATTGGAGATGAATTGAGAGTTCAGTTTTCTCCCAAGGGATGGGAGGAAATGATATTCCTGTTCTTGCCATTTCAAATGTATCTTGGTTTCTCATTAGGGGGTTATGGGTGTCTTTATTCTGTTTTCTGCATATGTGGCTTGAAGGGATTTGAGGGGGAAAGAGAATGGGGTGGATGTGTCTTTGTTTTTGTTTTGTTTTCTTTAGACAAAGGAAACCATTTTAAAAGTTGTGTTCTTGAGGCGCCTAGTTGACTCAGTTGGTTAAACATCTGCCTTCAGCTCAGGTCATCATCTTAGGGTCCTGGGATCGAGCCCCACATTAGGCTCCCTGCTCAGTGGGGTGTCTGCTTCTCACTCTCCCTCTGCCTGCCGTTCCTCTTGCTTGTGCGTACATGTGCTCACTCTCTCTGTCAAATAAATACATAAAATCTTTAAAAATACAGTTGCATTCCTAACAGTGTGAAAACCTGCAGGTTAGAGAAGATTAAGCTCATTCCCAATAAAAAAAGACAACAGAGATGAGCTTGTTCTCCCGAAGTTCTCCTAATCATTGAGGTAAACCTGGAGCAGGTAAGGGGATGCTCACTGAGGGAAGGTTGGAAATTGGAAGGCAGTGGATCAGCATGGTCCAGGGTATGGAAAAATACTGGGTATAGTCATGGTGTGGTGGGGAAAGAGATGCAGACCGTGTTTGAGAGCGAGAGAAGGAGCAGTCAGGGCCTGGGTGTTAAAGCCATGCTGTGTGCAGTTCTCCCTGCCCAGAAAGCTGCCGATCAGTTTGCTTACATGTAATGGATGCCCCTCTAGGTAGAACATCATTTGTGGTGGCCTCCAGAACAGTGATGGGGATGGAGAAGCCTGTCCTTGAGCTGCCTCCCATGAACTGAGGAGCCCTGGCACCCACCTGGATCTTGGACATCCCTGAGATGACTCTGGTTGTCCATTCCTAACAACGTGAATCCTATTGATGGGGAGATTGTGAAGACACTTCCTAAAAGAACACAGGAGCAAGATTGGTCTCTCTGGGTCCACAGGATCCTTCAGGTAACAGAGTGCTTCAGACTGACTTCGCAGACTGAAGAGATGACCATAGGAACTGCCTTGTTCTTGCCCCTCATAATCATCTGAGCGGAGGGGATCCATACCGAGTGAGGCTTCTACATTGGAGGGAAGTATGATGGCACTGTTTAGCGTCATAGAAAAATGTTGAGTGAAGTCCTCATGCTGTGGGAAGGAGAGGGATGAAAGCTATACTGGACTATTTCAAGGTTACCGCATGGCTCTAATACCTTGAGTTATGCTGTATGCAGCACCCTGCCCAGATAGGTGCTGATCACATGGGCAGCGTGTAGTTGGTGGCTCTCTGGGTAGAGTGATGCACTTCTGGAATAGCGTTTGTAGTGGCCTTTGGCCTGGATTTGAGGTGGATGGGATGGTATCCTCGTACTTTCTGCCCTGAACTGAGGAGGGCCCTGGGAGCCACCTGAATCTCCCCAATCGTCAAGGTGATTTCAGTGTTCTCTTCTTGACAGTGTGAACACTCAAAGGTTAGATTTTGTGAAGATAACTGTAAAGAAAACAACAAAGTGGGAATAAGTTGGTACTCCCTGGGCTCTCCAAAGGCCTCACATAAACATCAAGCAGGTCAGGGCATCACCACCAAGACACATTCAAGTTGGAGGGTAGCCTTTTGGAACTGTCTGGGATTATGGAAACTTGGATGTACAGTCAGCATGATTTGGTGGGGAGAGAGAAGAAAGATCTGTGTAAGACTGACTGCAAGGGAGACTCGGTTGGTTCTGTTTGTGGATCCAGACTGTGTGCAGTGCCCTACTCAGAAAGGTGGTCATCACATAGACTCACTTGTAGTGACTGCAAGCCTGAGTAGAGCAAAGCTCACCAGCACAACAGATGCACCGGCCTATGGGACTGTGATGGGTTACAGGTAACGGGACCTGTAGCTGCCTCCCTGAGCAGCCCAGGATGTCACTGTCAGTCATCTGGTTCTAGTGTCACGTGTTTTCAAAAATGATTTCAGTGTTCGATTCCTGACACCAAGCACTTCCAGGTTGAAGATACTTGTTACCTTGTGCCCAGCCATGGGCAGTGCCCTGCTGGGGAAAGTGTGTGTCACACAGGGAAGAGTAATAGCCCTTCTATTGGTGGAGTGATACTCGATGCGGATATGTGTGGAGCCTTCAGATCAGCGGTGGGGATGGAGGGGCATGTGTTCTTGAGCTGTGTGTCTTAAACCCAGGAGGGCATAGGTAACGTGCTGGTTTCCATCGCCGGTTCCCTCAAGACGATTCCAGTGGTCCGCTGTGAATCATGTGAACACCTACTGTTTGGAGGAGTAGAAGATATTTGTAATAGAGAAGAGAACAAGGCACAAGCTTGTTCTCTGGTCCTCATAATCCTCTAGGTTCACATGCAGTGCTTGAGGGGATCCTCATGGAGGGACGAGTGCTAGTTGAGGACATGGGGCCGGCATTTTCTAGGCTTATGGAAATGTTATGGGAACAGTCATGAGGTCCATGGAGATCAAAAGTCTATTTCCAAGTACAGAGGATACTGGGCAGATTCTCTACCTAATTGGGCTGTCTGTACTGCCCAGATGGCTGCCAGTCACTTTTTAAAAAACTCTACAGGTTTTGTAAAAACAGTTTTGTAACTGTCAAGGACAGTAACATTTGTGTTGGCTTTTAGACCAGTGATGGGCTGGAGATTTGTATTTACTTGTATTCTTTGATGTCCAGTCTCTAGTAGCCACCTGTGTCTGGTCTCAGACTTCTCCCCCTGATGATTTCAGTAGTATACCCCTAACCATGTGACCCCAAGACATCAGAGCAGATGAAGGAACGTCCTTTGGGAAAGTGGAAACGAAGAATTGTTGTCAAGTGTGTCCTCCTAATCCTGTTCATAAACATTGAAACTTTGAAGGTTACTCACATTGGGAATTCTGCAAGTTGCTGGGCCGTGAGTGGGCCTCGTATGGGGTAATCGAATAATCTTGGGTATGATACAATGATGTGGTGGGGAGAGAGGGTGAAAGCGTCTTTTCAGGGTTAAAAGGGGGCTTGAGCAGGTCCTCTAACATGAATCATGTTGAATATGGTATGTGAAATGCAAGTGTTTCCAGACCCCTGGGAGAGCAGAATGTGATTGGATGGACATGCACACACGCTTGTAATGTGTAGTATGACTGAGAAGGTGCCAGGAAGACCTGTGTGTGATCTTGCATTCCCTCAGAATGCTCTCATTGGTGCATTCCTAACACTGTGAGCACTTAGAGATGATAGTACAGCAAGATAGTTGCTGATAGAGGAAGCGAAGAGGGAAACATTTTTCCCATTGGGTCCTCACCATCATCCAGGTAAAGGGAAAGGAGACGAGGGAATCCCTGCTAAGGGAGGTTTGTGAGTTGTAGCTCGGTGTGTCAGAGCTGTGCCAGAGATGAAGAACAATGTGTGTGGAATGATTGTCCTGGTGAGAGAGAGGTGAAAGGTGTAGTTAGAAGAGTGTGAAGTTCTGGGCATGTCTTCCATCTCGTGGCCATGTTGTATGCAGGGCCCTGTCGAGAAAGGTGCCAGTTAGTAAGAAGGCTAAGGGGCATTGGTGGCCCTCTGTATAGAGGCACATGCAGCAAGAATGGCATTTGTGGTTTCTTTCAAAGCAATGACAGAGATACAGACGTGTGTGTCCCTCAGCTCCAGCTGCCTGTCTTGGACACAGGAGGGCCCTGGTAGCCACCTGCATCTCTGGCATCCCCAAAATGATTTCTGTGGTCCCTTTCTTAGATCGATGCAAACACCGATTAGAAAAAAATGTGAACGTATTTCCCAGTAAAAGAATGGAACACAGAAACAAGCTTGTTCCCTGGGGGTCCTCACAATCCTCCAGAGGAATCCTTGCTGAGGGAGGTTTGCACACCAGAGGGCAGCATTTGGGGATTTTTTTCGGGTTATGGGAAAACACTTGGTTCATTTCTCCTGCTGTGATGGAGAGAGAGAGAAGGCTACATTTTGAGTATGAGGGGAACTTGGTAGGTTCTCTCAGGTGAGCCAGTCTCTGTGAGTGCCCTACCCATGTAGGCAGGTTCTCATCCCTTGAACTATGTTATACTATCTCCTTTCTGTGTAGAGTAAGACTCACCAAAGTTAACGTCGTGGTGACCTTCAGACTCCTAACAGGTACAGACGTTCTTGTGTCCCTCTGCTCTCTGCCTTGAACTCAGGAAGGGCCCTGGCAGCCACCTGCATCTCAGGCATCCTCAACTTGGATTTCAGAGATGGATTCCACACAATGTGAATATTTAGATAGGGAAAATGATGATCTATCCTAAAGAACGAACATAGGAACTCTCTTGTTCTCTGTGTCCACATAATCACCTGGGTGACTGTAAAGCAGGGAAGGTGATCCACACTGCTGGGAGGTTTGTGTTTTGCAGGGAAGCAAGTCGGCATTCCTTAAATGTCATGGAAAACTGTTGAATCAAAGTCGCAGTGAAGTTGTATTGAGACCATTGAAAAGCCACTTTTGTTCAGTGTTGACTGGGCTGGTCATCTCCCTTGAGTTACACTGCAGCGGTCTGCCTAGAAATGTGCAGTGTCTTTCTGGGGGAGTGATGCTCCAACAGGCACAATGTTCATGGTGGCCTTGGGACCAGGGAGGATGGCGGACGTGCTGTTTCCTGGTGCCCTCTGCTTGGAACTAAAGAGGGAGGCATGTGGATCTCAACCATCCTCAAGGTGATTTTAGTGTTTTATTTCTTCTATTTTAATTTTTTAATAGATTTTATTCATTTATTAGAGAGAGAGAGAGAGCGCAAGAGAGTGAGCACCAGTAGAGGGAGCAGAAGAGGGAGAGGGAGAAGCAGATTCCTCACTGAGCAATGAGCCTGATCAGAATCCCAGGACCCCAGGATCACAGCCCGAGCCAAAGGCTGATCACCGGACTGAGCCACCAGGTTCCCCTTTTTTTTTGTGTTTAGAGATTCATTTATTTGAAAGAGAGTCGGAGTATGTGTGCATGCAGAGGGGAAGGAGAGGAACAAATAGACACTGGTTAATGCACAGCCAGATGTGGGGCCCGATCTCAATTGTGAGATCAGCACCTGAGCCCAAACCAAGAGTCAGATGCTTAGCTGACTGCGCCACCCAGATGCTCCTTAGTGTTTCATTTCTAACAGTGTGAACACTGAGGGAAGAGGAGAGAATAGTTCCTATTTGTTTTTTTTTTTAAGATTTTATTTATTCATGAAATACACGGAGGCAGAGGACGAAGCAGGCTCCAGCAGGATGCCCGATATGGGACCTGATCCTGAGACTCCAGGATCACGCTCTGGGCCGAAGGCAGATGCTCAACTACTAAGCCACCCAGGTGTCCCGAATAGTTCCTATTTGAAGAACAAAAAATGGTTCTAAGATTTTGCTCTATTGTTTCTCACATTCATTGAGGTCAGCACAGGGAGGCGAAGGGCTGCTCCATAAGGGGAAGTATGAAGGAAGAGGGCAGTTAATAGGCATTTTGTAGCATTGTAAAAAATTACGGTAAGTTTCAGTGTAACAAGGACTGCTTTGGTCAACTGCTTTGAACCATGCCCATAGTTGCGCTGTACCCAAAAGGTGCTGATTACATGACATCTCAGTAGCATCTGTCTGGATAGAGTGATGATCCACAAAAATATTAAAAAGATATTTGAAATGTCCTTCAGATCGATGCTGGGTAAGGGGGTGCTAGTGTGTGAGTTTCTGAACTTGAAGCCAGAACGCCCTGGGTCTGATCTGAGGTCTCCTTAAGATGGTTTCCGTGTCTGTCTTTAACAGTGCTAATGCCTACACGTGAGAGATGATGAAGAAACTTTATGAAGATTGACAAACACTGAGAAGAAGCTTCTTGTCTCTGGCCCTCCTCCTCCTCCACACAAATGCAGAGAAGGTGAGGGCCTTTCCCTGAGAGCAGGGCACGGCCTGAGACAGTGTGCTGGGATCATGACCAATGGTGCCAAGCTCTCGAGTGTAGCCCTCGCGGTTAGATGGAGGGAGAGCAGAATGCCCGGAAGGGGGGCATTTGGCTGGTTGTCTTTGTCGATGCCTATCTTGTAAGGTCTGCCTGTGTGGGCAGAGGAATGCTCCCTAGTCCCAGCACGTGCTAGCCTGCTGGCCCATGATAGGGCTGGAGGCACATGCGATGCTAGCTGCCCGCCTTGTGCCCAGGAGGCCGTTGTCTGCTACCTGGTTCTGACCCTAGGGACCGTCAAGATCATTTCACGTGTCCATTTTAACCCTGTGCTTTCCTTCAGCTTGGAAAAGATGAGATACTCCCTTACAGAAGAAGAAACACAGGAAGAAGCTTTTTTCTCACGGGCTCTTCATCATCACCAAGGTAAATGTGGAGCAAATGAGGTGCTCCTTATTGAGGAAAGTACAGCTGTGAGAGATCTTGGGTCGGGCCTGTGCAGGTTATGGACAAATCTGTGATAGAATCCTAAGGATACAATGGGTGGAAACATGAAGGCTGTATTTTGAGAACAGGCATTCTGGGGTGATCCTCCACCTTGAGGCCATGCTGGTTCCATGCTCTCCCCTGAAGGTGCCGATCACTTTGGCTCTGATACCAGGGCCTGTGTCGGTAGAATAACAATGAAGAGAAAACTCTTTCTGATGGCCTTCGGACCCAGGCTGGGGATGGAGAAGCATGGGTGTGTGATCTCCCTGCCATGAAGCAAGGGGGGCACAGGCACCGATCTGGAATGTAGGCCTCCTGTACTGTGTTGATTGCAGCGGCCCAGTGTTACCATGGGAACACCTACAGCTTAGACACGGTGCAGGTACTTCCTTATAGAAGAAAACACGGGAACGGGCTTTTCTCTCTGTTTTGATCACCATCTGGGTAAATACTGAGACCATGAGAAGTTCCCCAGTGAATGGATGATTACTTGTGGGTGCGTGGATCAGAATTTTCTCGGTTTATGGTACATCACAGGCAGAGTCCTCATGATGTGGTGAGTGGAGAGATGATTCATTGGTTGGAGTGAGAAGGCCTGGGCATATCGTCCTCCTGAAGCCTCGTTTGTGCTGTGCCCTTCCCAGACAGGTGCAGCTCATGTGGCCTGTATGTATCCTAGGTCTCTGTTGACAGACTGATGGTCAGTAAAAACTGCGTGTGTGATGGCCTTGGCACGTGATGATGATGGAGCTGAAGAGGTACTTGAGCTTCCTGCAGTGAACTTGTAAGGTACTCTGTGGCTACCTGGACTCCGACATTGTTACAGGTATTTCAGTGGTGTACTGACAATATTGTGCCCTCGTAAGATTAGAGAAGATTCAGCTACTTTGTTGGTATAAAAGTGAACATGAGAAGAAACTTACTCTCTCTGGGTCCTCACAATCATCCAGGTAAACCTTTAGCAGGTGAGGGGATGCAGAGTGGGAGAGATGCTTTTTGGAGGGCACTGGGTTGGCATTTTCTATGGTTATGAGAAATCTTCTTAAAGATTGTATTTATTTATTCATGAGAGACATAGAAAGGCAGAGACCTAGGTGGAGGGAGAAGCAGACTCCGTGCGGGAAGCCTGATGTGGGGCTCCCGTTTCAGGACCCTGGGATCATGACCTCAGCCAAAGGTAGATGCTCAGCCACTGGGTCACCCGGGTGCCCCTGGTTATGAAAAATCTTGGAGTTTTTAAGATTTACTTATGTATTTATTCATGAGAGACACAGAGGCAGAGACATAGGCAGAGGGAGAAGCAGGCTCCCCACAGGGAGCCCAGTGTGGGACTGGATCCCTGGACCCGGATCATGCTCTGAGCCAAAGGCAGATGCCCAACCACTGAGATACCCAGGCGTCCCAAGTCTTGGAGTTATGATATTGTGAGTACAGACATGAGATGCGTATTTGAGAATGTGAAGGGGAGTGGATAGGTTCTCTACTCTGTGATTTGTTTTGCGTACTTTTTACCTAGGTAGCTGATGAACACTTTGTGTGCTTTTAATGTGTGATGGGTCGAATAATGCTCAAGAAGAAAAACTTAGTGTTATCCTTCAGAGCAAAGTGAGAGCTATATGAATCTGTATTTGGGTTACCTGAGTTGAGTCTTGGAATGTTGTGCCAGCAAACTGAGTCTCATATCCGGCCCATTCCAAATAATGTGAACAGCTTCAGAAGCAAGACGATGATACTTCCTAATAGAAGAGTATGCAGGAATGAGGTTCATATCTTTGGGTTTCCAGCATCAGGCAGCTAAGTGTCGAGTCAGTAGGGGTATTTTTATTGAGGGAAAGAGGCAAGTTTGGGTGCAGTTTTTAAGCATTGTCTAGATTTATGCAGAAATCTTTGTATTGTCATCATGAAAGCAACATGTGAGTATGTGACTAGGACTTGGTCATTCATATATCTTAGAGTCATGCAGTGTGTAGTGTCCTGCTGAGAAATGTGCCGAACACTGATAGCATGTGAAAGCAGTGCCTGCCTGCATAATGATAAACAAGAAAGATGTTCGTGGTGGCCCTTGGGCTGATGTTAGTTGTGGAAGTATGTCTGTTTTTGAGCATTCTGATTTTGATCAAGAATGGCCCTGGAACCTCCTGGATATCAGAACTCTTTTAGTTCACTTGAGTGATCTATTCCTAACAGTGGTTGATGTATAAATTAGAGAAAATGGAGAGTTCATGGAAGGAAGTTTGTGTCTGTGGGAACTCACCCACAGGATATGTGGAGGATATGTGGAGCAGGTGATGAACCTCCTACTCTGTATGTTTAAGTGAGCCAGTCTCTGACTGTAAAATGGAAGGCAGAGGATTGACATCTAGGGTGATAGAAAATCTTCCATACAGTCATGATGTGGGTGATGAAAAGAGAGCTAGATTTTGGGAGCCAGCTAGACAGGTACTTCACCTTGAAGCCGTGCTTTCTTATAGTACACTTCAGAAAGTTGCCAGTCATTAAGTGTATGTGTACTTGTTGCTTCTGTGTATGGAATAATGCTCAGGAAAAACATTTATGTTGGCATTTGTATCACCGAATAGGGCTGGTGTTAAAGTCTTGAACTGGCTGCTTTGAACTGAAGAGCACTCTGGCAGCACTTTGCTTTCTGTGCTTCACTGAAAATGGATTTGGTGCAGTATTACTCTGTTATATAGACACATGCAGAGCAGAGGTGATACAGGCACTTGGTACTAGAAGTAGTATACACAGAAAGAAACTTACTCTCTTGGGGTTTTTTGTATATTTTTTTTATTGGAGTTCGATTTGCTAACATATAGTATAACACCCAGTGCTCATCCCATCAAGTGCCTCTCTCAGTGCCTGTCACCTAGTTACCCCATCCCCCCACCCACCTCCCCTTCCACCACCCCTAGTTCATTTCCCAGAGTTAGGAGTCTCTCATGTTCTGTCTCCCTCTCTGATATTTCCCACTATTTTTTTCTCCTTTCCCCTTTATTCCCTATCACTATTTTTTATATTTCCCAAATGAATGAGACCATATAATGTTTGTCCTTCTCTGATTGACTGACTTCACTCAGCATAATACCCTCCAGTTCTATCCACGTCAAAGCAAATGGCGGGTATTTGTTGTTTCTGATGGCTGAGGAATATTCCATTGTATACATAGACCACAGCTTCTTTATTGATTCATCTGTCGATGGACATCAAGGCTCTTTCCACAGTTTGGCTATTTTGGACATTGCTGCTATAAACATCGGGGTGCAGGTGTCCTGCCATTTCATTGCATCTGTATCTTTAGGGTAAATCCCTAGTAGTGCAATTGCTGGGTCGTAGGGTAGCTCTATTTTTAACTCTTTGTGGAACCTCCGCACAGTTTTCCAGAGTGGCTGTGCCAGTTCACATTCCCACCAACAGGGTAAGAGGGTTCCCCTCTCTCCACATCCTCTCCAACATTTGTTTCCCGTCTTGTTAATTTTCCCCATTCTCACTGGGGTGAGGTGGTATCTCACTGTGGTTTTGATTTGTATTTCCCTGATGGCAAGTGATGCGGAGCATTTTCTCATGTGCTTGTTGGCCATGTGTATGTCTTCTTTTATTCTTTTGTTTTTTAAAGATTTTATTTATTTTTTCGAGAGAGAGAGAGAGAGGCAGGGACATAGAGGGAGAAGCAGGCTCCCTGTAAGGAGCCCAATGCGGGACTTGATCCTGGACCCTGGGATCACACCTTGAGCTGAATGCACACACTCAACCGCTGAGCCATCCAGGTGTTCCCAAGAAACTTACTCTTATTAGGTCCTCATAATCATGCAGATAGAGGTAGGCGGGTGAGCTTATCCTCACTAATGTAGGTTTGCAAATTGGAAGGCACTGGTTGGGCATTATATATGGTTGTGAGACCATTATGTGTTGTGCAGAAACATGAAAGCTACATTTTATTTTTTTAAGATTTTATTTACTTATTTGAAATACAGACCACACATACTTGAGCATGGGGCGGGGCAAAGGGAGAGGGAGAAGCAAGAGTCCCCACTGAGCAGGGATCTTGGTGTGGGGCTCAAACCCAGGACCCTGCGATCATGACCCTGAGCTGAAAGCAGATGCTTAACCAGCTGTGCCACCCAGCCGCCCTGAAAGGCACATTTTTAGAGAGTGAGCAGTACTGGACAGTGCCTAAACTTTGAAGTCCCTTTTGTGTACAGTACTATGCTCAGAAACGTGCCAGTCACTTAGACCACGTGTAATTGTTTTCTCACAGGGAACAGGAACTCTTAAGTAGATAACCAGTTTTGGTAGATGCTATACTGGTGCTGGGTCTGGTGGTTCTTATGTCCTCATGTTTCTGTCTAAAATGTACGGGATCCCTGGTTGCCCCCTAGATCTCAACTACCCTTAAAATTTCAACACTGTTCCTCACAATGTGATGTACTTTCAGGAAGAGGAAGATGCTTTCTACAAGAAAGAGATTACATGACTATGTTTTCTCTGGGTCCTGGTCATCATCCCGGTGAAAATTAAGTTAAGATCCTCATTTGTAATGAGGATTAACTTCCATGTAATTTGGGTTGGCATTTTCTATGACTAAGGAACCACACTGGGTACTGGCATTGCTGTGTGGTGGGTGGAGACATGAAAGTTCCTTTTCTGAGCCCAACTGGG
The DNA here is from genome assembly GCF_003254725.2 of Canis lupus dingo. Classification (NCBI taxonomy): domain Eukaryota; kingdom Metazoa; phylum Chordata; class Mammalia; order Carnivora; family Canidae; genus Canis; species Canis lupus. Next base: position 115,302,717 of record NC_064281.1, on the reverse strand, counting down.
ACCTGGCAGGTTCTCAGCCTTGAGGCCATTCTGTGTGCTCTCCCTAGCTCAGAGAGGGGTGCTCATCACTTACCCTGTCTTCATTTCATACCTCTCTGATTACTATGGTATTGAGAAGAACATTGTTTCTGGTCACCTTGGAACAGTGATTTTACTGGAGATGCCCATGTCTTCACTTCTGAATTGGAAACAAAATGTTCCTGCCAGTGATCTGTAGCTTATGCCATCTCCAGGTGATTCCAGTGGTCCATTCCTAATAATGCGAGTGTCCATGGATTAGAGAATATGAACGTCTTTTCTAATAAAAGAGTATATAGAATGAAGCTGCTTGTCTGGGTCCCCTGAATCATCCAGTACAGTGTAGAGCAAGTGGGGGAATGCCAAGTGTGGGATGTTTCCAAGTTTGTCGGCAGTTGTTTGGATTTTTCTAGGGTCATGGAAAAGTCTTTTCATATAGTCATAATGTAATGGGTAGATGTAAAAGCTACATGTGGGTTGTACAAGTGGTCTTGGTCAGATCTTTTATTAATGTTAGTTATGATTTGTGGAATATGCTACTAAAGAGGATATTAATTACTTAGTCTAGTATTTCTTGCTTGTGTGGGGAGCAAAATGCTCAACAAGCATTTTTGTCTTTACCTTGAGAGGAGTGATCAAGATAGAGATGCACCTGTGCTTGATCTTGCTGCCTGCAACTGTAGAGCCTTACCAGCCACCCACGTCTGATCTCAGGAATACTTAAGGATTTAAGTGATTCATTCCTAGAATCTGAACGTTGAAGCATTTAGAGAAGACAGAGATGTGCTTTCTACTATGAAAAGGAAACTCAGAAACAAGCTCGTTCTCTCTGGGTCCTCATAATTTTACATTTACTATGGAGCATGTTAGAAGATAACCCAGCGGGAGAGGTTTGTAGGTTGAAGAGCAGTGTGCCAGCTTCCTCTAGGATTCTGGAGAAATCTTTGTACAGTTGTCATGATTTGGTGAGAGTGAGATGTAAGCCGTGATTCAGATTACACGTGGGAAGACAAGGTAATCCCGAGTCAAGGTGTGTACAGTGCCCTTCCCAGCATTGTGCTTATCTCTTTTGATATATGTTAATGACTCCTATCTGGATAAAGAATGAAAAAGAAAATATCTCTAAGGGGTTGCCTTCAAACTTATGTTGGAGAAAGATAGGTGTGTGTCCTTGACATGTCTGCATTGAACTCTGGAGATCCATGGCAGCCACCTGGATCATGGGTGTCCACATGGGGTCCATGTGAACAGGGCAGGTTATAAAAGGTACATTGTTATTATTTGATGAATAGAGAACTGCAACAACCTTCCTCTGTAGGTCTTGTTCTTCATCCTGGGAAGCCTAGAGAAGGTGAGGGGATCCCCACTGGGGGAAGGATGCAAGGTGGATGGAGACAGTGGTCCCATACCGCCTGGGGTTATGAGAAATTGTAGGTGGACTCCTCACAGTAGATATGAGGAAAAAGAGGAAGGCTGCCTTTGATACGGTGAGGGGCACTAGGGTAGTTCTCTAGCTTGCATCCATGTTGTGTGCGTGTAGTAGCCTGTCTAGCAAGTTGCTGGACGTGGGAGTCTCTGTAATTGAGGTCTTGCTGGGTTTAGGGATGCTGCAGGAGAACGTCTGTGGTGTCTAGTGTGATGCTGTGGATGGGGGCGCATGTGGTACAGAGCTTCCTGCCCTCACCTCATTGAGGACCTGGGCAGCCACTTGGATCAGTTGGCATCCTCAGAATGATTTCAATTGCCAGTTCCTAACCATGTGAACATGGGCAGATTTGACAAGATGAGGATACTTCCTGATAGAAGAAAATAACGAAAAAAACCTTCAAGACGTTATCTGTCTGGGCCTGCATTACCATCTAGGAAAATACAGAGACGGGAAGGGATTCCTTACTGAACTACCATGCATGTTCATGAGCATTAGGTTGGCATCATCCAGGGTTAAGGAGGAACTGTGCATAAAGTCAACATGACGTGGTGGAATTGGGATGGGAGCTATGTGTGCAGTTTCACTGGGCCCCAGGCAGCATTTGTGTTGAGGCCTGATGTGTGCAGTGCCCTGCCCAGGGGGTTGCTGCTTATGCAGGTGAAGTATAATGGCTCCCTTCTGGGTTGAATAATGCTCAACAAAAACAACATCTGTGATGACCTCCCGATGGGTTGATCGGGGTGGGGATGTACGTATATTCAAGATAACTGTCTTGAACCATAGAAGGTGCTGGTAAATACCTGGTCCACCTCTTAGTTCTCAAAAAGTTTACAAGGTTTCATTCTTAGCAGTGGAACCTCTGGAGCCTCTCTGGAGCCTCATTATCTCCCAGGTAAGTAGGGAAGGCTTGAGGGGATCCTCACTGCAGGAAAGATCCAAGTTGGAGGTCAAGCATCTGCATCATTAAGTTGATGGATAAATTGGGGGAACATTTATCATGGTGCGGTTCAGGAGGATGAGCCTTACATGAAGTCCAGTTGGGGCCGGGTATCTCCCGGCATCTCCCTTGACCCTAGCTGTGAGCAGCGTCCTCCCCAGGAAGGTACTGATTTACATGTAGCCGAAGTGTAGCAGCTGGTGCCGTGCTAGAGCAGTGCTCACCAAGAACCATGTTACTGCTGGCTCTCTGTCATGTCACGGGGATGGGGTTCATGTGTCTTTTTAGCAGTCTGCCTTAAACCCATGGAGGGGTACCTCAGAGCCACCTGGGTGAGAGTCAAGCACAGGATAACTTCAGAGATCTTTTCTAGAAAAAAAGTGTACTCCTAAAGAAAGGTAATATAAAATGAGTATAATTTTTATAGAAGGAAAGAACATGGGGGAATATATATTTTCTCTGGGTTGCTGGGTCACAGTAGTCAGCCAGGTAAATACAGATCTTGTGAAAATTCAGAGGGTTGGAAGCAAGGTGAAGGGTAGTCAGTTTGTGTTGTTGAAGATTATGGAAAAATCTTGGGTATGGTTTTCATCATATGTCCGGGACAAAGACAACATCTGCATTAGGCATGTGATGCATACTGCTCTAGTCTTCTAACTTGAAGCCATGCTGTGTGCAGTGCCCTGCCCAGAATGGTGCTACTCACTTAGCCCATGTGTAATCAGTGTTTTTTTCCACATTTAGGGATGCTCCTCGAGAACATCTGTGATTTATTTCAGTATAGCGATGTTCATGGAAATGGATGTGTATTTAGCTGCCACCCTTGAATACATACAAACCCTGTATAGCTGCCATAGGCATCCTGACCATGATTTTTAGGGGCCTATCCCAGAACACTGAATTCTGACATACTCTAGGATGAAGATACTTCCTAAAAGAAGAAGAGAACCTAGAAGCAAGCTTGATTTCATGATTCCTCACAATCCTCCTGTTAATGCTAGAGAAGGGAAGAGATTCCTTACTGAAGATCTATGTAAGTTGCATGGCAGTGGGTTGTCATTGGGAAGGATTAAGGACAAATCATGGGTGTGGTGATCACGATGTGGTGGGCGTACTATGGATGCTACATAGGCAAGTGAACAGGGCACTGGGCTGGATGTGTCTTGACCTCTGATGTGTGCAGTCCTCTGTCCAGGAAGGGCCTAATTTCCTATACCAAGAGTGATTAGTCCCTGCCTGGGAAAAGTAATGCTTACTAAGAACTACGTTTTTGGTTGCATTTAGATGGGTGATGCAGTAGGGAGCTTATTTTATTTTTGAGCTGTCTTGAATCCAGAACTTATGGCTGTTCTCTTGGTCTGAACTCAGGCATCGTCAAGATGATTTTAGTGGTCTGTTCCTAATCTAAAGAAAGTGTACAGATCAGAGAAAACAACAATACCTCCCACTAGTGGAGTCTAAGACATTAGAAGGTTTTCCTTATTGGGTTCCAACCATGACAGCGCAGGTAGAGGGAGATGGTGGATCACCACCGGGAGGGGTAAGAGTGTTGGTGGATAGTGGGTGTGTGTTTGCGATGGTTACAGATAAATCTTGGATATGGGGAATATGATTTGGTAAGGAGAGGGATGAAAACTTGTTTTGGGAGTCCATAGGATTGGGAAGTTCCTTAAAGATGAGCCATTCTGTGTGTGGGGCCCAGTGCAGAAAGGTGATACTCATGTGTCAGACCAACAGTAGTGAGCGCCTCTGGTACGATATGGTTCCATCAGTACAGCTTTAGGTTTCTCATGAGTAATAGGGATAGAGGTGCGTCTGTCCTTAAGCTGCCTACCCTGTACCCTGGAAGATGCTCTGTCTGATGTCAGCCATTTTTTCAATGGTTTCAGCGTTTAGTTCCTTGCTAAGTGAACACCTAACATTTAGAAAAGATGGAGCTATTTCATTATGGAGGAGATACAGGAAGTCTTGCTTTTGTGGGACCTTGTGGTCATGCAGGGGACATTGAGCATGTGAGGGTATCGTCAATGAGAGGATGAGATGCCAGTTGGTGAACACAGGGTCAGCGTTACCTAGCATTTCTGAAAATTATTGGGTAGAGTCATCCTGTGATTGGTTTGTTGGGATGAGAAAGCTATATGTGAAGTACAAGTAGGCACTGGGCAGGATTTACCTTGAGCCCAGCTGTGTGCAGTTCCGTGATGGGGAACAGTGTGTGTCACATAGAGAAGAGTAATAGTCCTTTTGTAGGTGGAGTGATTCTCGATGCGCACATTGTGGAAGCATTCAGATCAGTGATGAGAATAGAGGTGCATTCTTCTTGAGCTGCTTTCTTGAACCAGGGGCACTGCAACCTGCTGGTTCCCATCTCAGGTTCCCTCAGGATGATTCCAGTGGTCGATTGTGAATAACGTCAACACCCATTCTTTGGAAAAGTAGAAGATGGTTCCTAATAGAAGAAGACAACATGGGCACAACAAGCTTGTTCTCTGTTGGTTCTCATAATCCTCTAGGTTCACATGCAGTGCTTGAGGTGATCTTCATGGAGGGATGCATGAAAATTTTAGAGCATTGGGGCTGACATTTTCTGTGTTAATGGAAAGGTATTGGGAACACTCACCGTGATGTGGCCCAGAGATCAAAAGAATATTTCTGAGTGCACAGGGTACTGGGCAGGTTCTCTACCTAGAATCATGCCATATACAATTTGCTGCCTAGAAAGGTGCTGATCACTCAGATTACTTGTTAGCAGCACATCTCCAAGTATACTAATACCCAGGGTGGATTTTTATGTTCTCCTTTAGACTTGTGATGTGGATGGAGATGTGTATGCCTTTAATTGTATTCATTAACCCCAGACATGTCTTGTTTGCCACCTTGGTTGTTCTTAGTTATCCTCAAGATGATTTCTTTGGTACATTCCTGAGTGACCACAAGGAGATTTAAAAAGATGAAGAGACTTCCTTAAGCAGAAGTGAACCCTGGAAGAACTTTCTCTTGTCTGGTTCCCCATAGTCCTCTTCATTCTCCTTAAGCAGTTGAGGTTTAGTCACATCTGTAATTCTATAAGTTGTTGAATGGTAAGTGGTCATTATCTAGGGTTATAGGACAGTCTTGGGTACAGTACAGTGATGTGGGTGGAGCATAAGCTTCATTTTAGGGTTAAATGAGGGCTTAAAGTGGTTCACTATCATGAGCTGGGTGGTAGGCATTGCAGAACCCAAAAAGGTACTCATCATGTGCAGTATGTGTGACGTATGACTTTCTGGGTGGAGTAATGGTCATTGAATATAGCTCATTTTACAGCCTTGAGGCCAGATAGTATAGAGAGGCATGTGCCTTTGACCTGTCTCTCTCACAGCTCAGAAGTTGTTGGTATGTGTTGTGTTCAATTTCACGTTTCCTCAAGGTGATTTCATTGGTTCATCCTAACAATGTGAGCATCTACAAATAGTAGGTAAAGTTACTTCCTAATAGAGAAAGAGAACACAGAAAAGTGTTCTCTCTTGGTCCTCACAATCATCCAGGTATAGGTAGATCAGTTGACTGAATCCCCAGTTAGAAAGGTTTAGGAGTTTGAAGGCAGTAATGGTACTGTCCTAAGGATAAAGGCAAACCTTTGGTGATTCCATCATGGTTTGATGGGGAGAGCAATGAAGGTCTATTTGACAGAGTGGGAAGCTCTAGGCATGTTTTCTACCATGGAACCACACTATATACAGTGTCCTGTATAGAAAGGTCCAATTACTTAGAGTGAACATCATTGGTGCCTATCCAGGGAAACTAATGCCCAACAAAGACAGTGTTTGTGCTGGCCTTCAGATAGGTAATGGGGATAGAAAAACTTACATTATTGGGCTGTCTGCCTCAAACCCAGGAGGTTGCTTTGAAGCTCCTTGATCTAGGGTATCTCCAAGTGATTTAGACAACCATTCCTAACAAGAAAGCCAAGTAAAGCTTAGGGAAGGTGAATACTTTCCTAATAGAAGAAGAAGGACAGGAGCTGTTAGGTTCTTTCAGGCCCCTGATAATCATGTGCTTTAACAAAAAACTGGTTAGGGGATTGACAATGAATGAGGCTTTTATGCTGGACAGAAGTGGTTCTGTAATGTTTAATATTATGGAAAATATTAAGCAGTCACCAGGATGAGAGAGGGCCAGAGATGAAAGGTGTGCATTTAAGAAGTTCAAGGGTGAATGATCTGATCCTCAGGCTTGAGGTATGATGTATGCAGAGCCTACCTAGAAAGATGCTGATCACTTAGCCTATATGTAGTTGGTGCCTTTCCAGGTAGAGTTATGCTCTAAAGGAACAACATTTCTGATGGCCCTGTGATCTGTGATGAGGATGGAGCTGCAGAGGGGCTTGTGCTGTCAGACCGTTACTCAGGAGGTCTGTGGCATTCCTCCTGTGTCTCTTCTCAGGTGTCTTCATAATGTCATTAGTCCATTCCTTAAGATGTAAGCATAAGCAGGTTACAGAAGATGAAGTTTCTTTTTAAGATCAGAGGAGACCAGAGACATAGGATTTTTTTTTTCTGGTCCTCCTGTACATCCAGGTAAACATAGAGTATTTGATCAGAGTCTCAGGAAAGAAAAATAGAAGTTAGGTTGGAGTATATTTGCATTATTATCTAGAAGTATAGAAGAATCTTATGTAGAGGTATCATGACATGGTGGGGAGAGAAGAAAGCTACAATCAACAATGCAAGGGGGCTGGGCAGGTTGCATCCATTGAGCTCTACTGTGTGCATTGCCTTGCTCAGATAGATTCTCATTGCATAGAGGCATTGTAATGAGCACCTGTCTGGGTAGAGTAGCGCTCAAGATGAACAACATTCAGTGTGTTTGTTGTTGGTGATTGGTTTTGAGGTGGAAGTGAGCATGAATTGCCTGCTTGCAACCTTGGATGGGCCTCTTTGGCCACCAGGTTCTGATCTCAAGCATCTTCAGGGTGATTCTAATTTCCCAATTGCTAATGTTGTGTGCATCTTAATTTCAGTGATGGGAATGCTATTTTCCAGTAAAAGGAGGGGACATAGGAAACAGCTTGTTCACTGTGGGTCCTCCTAATGATCCAGATAAACACAGAGCACATATGGGCCTACTCACAGTGGGAAGGATGCACATTGGAGGGCATCGGGTTGGCATTTTGTAGGCTCTTGAAGAATCTTGAGCAGAATAATTGTAACATTTTTAGTTGATAGATGTAAGATACATTTAAAGATGAGCAAGGGACTGGATAGATCCTGTATGTTGAGTTCTCTAGAGTGTACTGACTTACCCGTAAGGTGCTAGTCACTTAGACTCTATTTTATTTATTTTTTTTAAGATTTTATTTCTTTATTCATGAGAGACCCACACACACACAGAGGGAGAGTCAGAGGGAGAATCAAGCTCCCCACAAGGAGCCTGACGCAGGACTTGATCCCGGGGTCCGGGATCAGGACCTGGGCCGAAGGCAGATGCTCAACCGCCAAGCCATCCAGGCATCCCACTTAGACTCTATTTTAATGATAGTTTCTGCGAATAATGCTCAATGAGAAAATATGTTGTGGTGACCTCAGACCAGCTATGGCAATAAGGTGAATGTAAACTTAAGCTACCTGGCTTGAATCTTGGAAGGCCATGTCAGCCACCTTTGATCTCAGGCATCCACAAGATGACATCAGTGATTCATTTTCTAAGGAAGTGTGAACACTTTTATTATTTTATTTTTTAGTTTTTTAAAGATTTTATTTATTTATTCATGAGAGACCGAGAGAGGCAGAGACATAGAAGGAGAAGGAGAAGCAGGCTCCTCACAGGGAGCCTGATGCAGGACTTGATCCCCGGACTGGGATCACACCCTGAGCTGAAGGCAGACGCTCAACTGCTAAGCCACCCAGGCATCGCTAGGTGAATGCTTTTATTTATTTATTTTTTTAAATGGAAATTTATTTATTTATTTTAAGATTTTATTTATTCATAGACACAGAACAGAGAGAGGCAGAGACACAGGCAGAGGGAGAAGCAGGCTCCACGCTGGGAGCCCAATGTGGGACTTGATCCCGGGTCTCCAGGATCACACCCCAGGCTGCAGGCGACGCCAAACCGCTGCGCCACCGGGGCTGCCAAGGTGAATGCTTTTAGAAGACAAGATGAAGACTGTGGTTCTTTCTCTTCATATAAGTAAACATGGAGGAGGTACAGGTATTTTCTTTGAGAATAGGATGCAAATTGGAGTGTAGTGGTTTAACATTGCTTAGAATAATGGAAAAATCCTTGGTGCAGTTATCCTGATGTGAGGGAAGAGAGAGGAAAGGTACACTTGAGTGTGTGAGTGGAACTTGGCCATTATTATATGTTGAAGCCATAGTGTATGCATTCCCCTACCCAGAAAGTTGCTGATCTCTTATATATGTAATAGATGTCTCTTTGTATAGAGAAATGTTTGTAAATAATGTTTATCAATGGTCTTTGGAACACTATTCAGGGTGGAAATGGATATGTGTTTGAGCTGTCTGCTTTGAACTCAGAAGGGCCCTAGAAATCACTTGGATCTTAGGCCTCTTCAGGTTAAGTCGAGTGGTATATTTCCAGTAATGTTTATATGGGTAGATTATATTATGGGACTATGTTTTATAATAGAGTAGCTTACAGAAACACTTTATTCTCTCTCTGGTACTCATGATCCAACCAGGTAGAGGTATAGCAGGTGAAGGATTTTGTACTGCAGAAGTTTGCAAATTGTAACAGGAGATCATCTCGTTTGGTGCTGTGGAAAATCGTTGATAGCGACTCAATGTGGTAGATAGTGTTGAAACTACGTTTCTTTATAGTTCAGGGGGAATGGGAAATTACTTCATTTTGAAGGCATGCTGTGTACAGTGCAATGTCAGAAAACTGTTGATCACATCAACTACGTGTCATTGTTATTTCTGTGTCATACAATAATGCTCAAGAACAATGTTTCTGGTGGTGTTTGTACATTTGAAGGAGGTTGAAGTTGTCAGTGCTTCTGAATTGCCTACCTTGAACTCAAGAGGATCCTGGTAGTAACAGACATTTCACCATCGTTCAGATGTTTTTCATGGTCCATTACTAACAATGTGGCCACCTACAGAGTGGGAAAGATAGAGGCAGTTCATATTAGAAGAATAGAACACAAACATTATTTTTCTTCTTTGGGTCCTCAAAAACATGCAGGCGTAGAAGTATACAGTAGGTGAAAACATTCAAAGTGTTGGCGCTTTGCAAGGAGGAGAGCAGGGATTGATTGTTATCTAGGTTGACCAAATCATCTTTGTTTCATTCTTCGTTATGTGATGGGGGAAAACGATGAAAGCAAATTTTTTTTTGAAAGCAATATTTAAGAGTATAGGGGCTATAGGGATGTGTCCTCACCTTAAAGCCATGGCCATGTGCACTGTGCTGATTATGATTAGAAAAGTGTTGATCACTTAGACTCTATGTAATTGGGGTTTCTCTGTGTTGCATAATACTCAACAAGAACAATGTTTATGATGTCTTTCTATTAATGAGGGTGGGATCTAGTTTCCTGTGTCAGTTTCCTGCCTTGCATTTAGGAACATGCAGCTACCAGTATCTTATGCATCCCCAAAATGATCTTAGTAGTATGTTTCTAGTAAATGTGTATAATTAAGGAAGGTGTACATAAGTTTTCGTAGTAGAAGCTTCTCCTTGGATCCTCAGATGCATGTTGGTAAATGTAGAGTAGAAGAGAGATTCCTACTTACGGAGTTTTGAAAGGTGAAGGGCAGGAAGTCATCATTTTATAAGGTTATGGAAAAATATTTATTCTTCGTAATGTGTCGGGGAGAGATTTTAAAAACTACATTTTATTTTTTTATTTTATTTTTTGAGAGAGAGTACATGCATGTGAAGGAGGGGGACAGAGGGAGAAGGAGGGAGAGAGACAGAATCTATTAGTGAGCTCTATGCTTGACAGGAGGCTTGACCCAGAGCTTGATCTCAGCGACCCCAAGATCATGACCTGAGCTGAAATGAGGTGTCAGAAACTCAATCAACTGAGGCATTCAGGCACCCCTATAATCTACATTTTAGAACTTGAGGGGCCCTCGCTAAGTTTCTACTTGGAGGCATTTTGTGTGCAGAGCATATCCAGAACTGTATAGGTGACTACTTAATAAGACATGTCTAGGTGAGTCCCTCTCAAATAAAAACATTTGTGATGGCCTTCAGAGCAGGGATGGGGATGCATGTGTCTTCTGTTGCCTTGAATACAGGACGGCCTTGGCAGGTACCAGGGCCTGATCTCCAGCATCCCTAAGATGATTTCTTTGGTTCATTCCTAACAGGGTGAATATGCAGAGATTGGAGAATATGACATACTTCATTACAGAAGAAGATAATACAAGAACAATCTGTTCTTTGGATCTCTGAAATCATTCGGGTAAAATTACATCAGGTTTTTGACTTTTGATGCCAGTGAGGAGGCTGGTTGGTACTGTCTAGGTTTATGGAAGAAGCGTGGCCACAGACAACATGATTAGTGGGGTTAGAAGATAAATGGTACATGTTGAATATGTCAGGTGGGCTGGGTAAGGCATGCCTTGGGCTACGTTACAAGCAGTTCCTGGCCCAGAATGGTGCTGATCACATATACTAACTGTGACTGTGCCTCCCTGGGTGGCATAATGTGACCACAACAGCTTATGTGGCGATCTTATGGATGATGGGGTGGAGAGGTGCATGTGTCTTTACCAGAGGATGTCTGCAGACACCTGGCTCAATATCTCAGATTTCCAGAAGATGATTTCAGTGGTTTCTTTCTTTCTTTTTTTTTTTTAAGTGGGCTCCCCGGCTAGTATAAAGCCCAACGCTGGGCGCCATCCCACAACCCTGAGATCAAGACCTGAGCTGAGATCAGGAGTAATACACTTACCCTACTGAGCCACCCAGGTGCCCCACGTGGTGCATTTCTAACAACCTGAAAACCTACAGGTTATAGAATATGAAGATAGTACGTAAGAGAAGAGACCACTGGAACAAAAGTGACTTCATAATAGAAGAGAACCCTAGAACAATCTTGTTTTCCTTGGGTCTTTCTAATCTTCCAGGTATAGACACAGAGGCTGAAGGGGTCATCATGGAGGTAATGATGTATATTGAAGGGTACTGAGTCACATGGTCTACATTTAATGTCAATATATTGGGAGCAGTGAATTATGACAGGGTTTGGGGAAAATGAAAACTGTATTTGAGTAGAAAGGATATTGGGAAGCTCCTCTTACCTAGAATCAGTCTTTGTGTAGTGCCTTGCCCAGAAAGGTCCTGATCACTTAGACTGTGCCTTAGTGTAGTGGCTTTCTACTATAGCAGTGCTCCAAAAGAACAATGTTCGTGTTGTCCTTTAGACTGGTGATGACGATGGATACATGTAGGTCATTAATTGTATTCCTGAAACACATGAGGCCTTGGGTAGTGACTCTGGTCTGCTCTCCAGCATTTCCAACAGGATTTTGGTGGTACATTCCTTACAGTGTGAGCACCAAGACTTTAAAAAGACTAAGGGACTTCCTTATGGTGAGATGAAAACTGGAAATACTTTATTTTGTCTGGTTCCTAATTATCTTCCACATATACTTTAGAGTTCAGGTGTACTCCCATTAGGAAATCTTATGGGAGGATAAGTTGCAGAACAGTAAATGGCACTTACATAAGTTCATGGAAAAATCTTGGCTAAAATAAAATGATGTGGTGAGAGAGTGAAAGTTTCATTTTGTGGTAAAAGGGGACTTGAGCAGGCCCTTGTACCTCAGTCATGCTGTATGCAGTATAACCCCAAGAAAAGTAGGAGTCACCTAGGTTAAGTGTAATGTGTAACGATCTACATAGACTAAAGCACAAACATAACAGTGTCTGGTAAATCAGAACATAATCAGATATAGATGGCTGTGCCCTTGAACCATCTGTCTTATAACATGGAAGGCATTGGGAAGACTTGTGACAGATCAAGAGTTCCCTCAGGATGATTTCCTTGGTTTGCTCCAAAGAATGAACTTGCACAGATTAGGAAAAAAAATTGAATATATTTCCCAGCAAAGGAATGGAACACAGAAAGCAGCTTCTACTCCATGGGTCCTCACAATTGTACAAGTGGCAATGGTGGAGAAGCCAGGGGGATCACCCCGAGGGAGGTTTGCACGTTCCATGGCAATAGTTTAACATTTTGTCCACTTACAGGAGCATGTTTGGTTCAGTCTTCCTGCTCTGGTGGGGAAACAAAGCTACATTTTTGAGTTTGAAAGGGACTTGGCAAGATCTCTCAGGTGAGCCAACCTCTGTGAGGTACCCTACCTACCTAGAAAGGTGCTCAGCATTTAGACATTTTAGTAGCATCTGTCCCCAAAGAATAATGCTCAACGAGGACATGGTTGTAGTGACCTTCAGAATGATAATGTGTATAGACACTCTTGTGTTCCTGTGCTCTCTTGCCTTGAACTCAAGAGGGGCCCTGATTGGCACCTGCGTCTCAGATATCCTCAACTTTATTTGATAGATAGATTCCTAACAGTGTAAATATTTAGAAGATAGGGAAGATGATGATCTTTCCTAAGAGAACAAACTATAGGAACTCTCTTGTTCTCTTCGTCCACATAATCACCTGTGTGATCCTAAGCGAGTGAGGTGATCCACACCATGGAGAGGTTTGTGTATTTCAGGGAAGTGAGCTGGCATTCCTTAAATGTCATCAAAAACTGTTGAATCAAAGTCACAGTGAAGTGGTGTTGAGACTGTGGAAAGCCACTTTAGATAGTTGAATGTTGACGGGGCCAGTCATCTCCATTGATTACAGTCTGCATCGGCTGGCCTAGAAGTGAGCTGATAACACACTCTGTGTGCAGTCACTGCCTTTCTGGGGGAGCAGTGCTCCACAAGCACAACGTTCTTGATGGGCTTGGGACCAGGGAGGATGGCGGACGTGCTGTTTGCTGGTGCCCTCTGCTTGGAACTAAGGAGGGAGTGCCCTGGGAGGCATGTGGATCTCAGCCACCCTCAAGGTGATTTCTGTGTTTCATTGCAATCCGTGGGAACACCTCAGTGCAGAGAAGAGAATACTTGTGTGATGAGACCAAGATTCTGCTCCAGTGGTCCTCCAATTCATTGAGGTCCACCCAGGGTGGTGCAGGGGCTACTCCCTGAGGGGGGCAGTATGAAGCTGGGGACAGTGGATGCGCATTTTATAATTTTATGAAAATGTTGTTAGTCAATTCCTCATGATGTGTTCTGCAGGGAGAAGAAAACTTCCTTTCTCACTTTGAGGGGGACTGCTCCCCTTGGCCCCCGTGAGCCGTGCCCAACAAACACCGAGAAGAAGCTTCTTGTCTCTGGCCCTCCTCCTCCTCCACACAAATGCAGAGAAGGTGAGGGCCTTTCCCTGAGAGCAGGGTACGGCCTGAGACAGTGTGCTGGGATCATGACCAATGGTGCCAAGCTCTCGAGTGTAGCCCTCGCGGTTAGATGGAGGGAGAGCAGAATGCCCGGAAGGGGGGCATTTGGCTGGTTGTCTTTGTCGATGCCTATCTTGTAAGGTCTGCCTGTGTGGGCAGAGGAATGCTCCCTAGTCCCAGCACGTGCTAGCCTGCTGGCCCATGATAGGGCTGGAGGCACATGCGATGCTAGCTGCCCGCCTTGTGCCCAGGAGGCCGTTGTCTGCTACCTGGTTCTGACCCTAGGGACCGTCAAGATCATTTCACGTGTCCATTTTAACCCTGTGCTTTCCTTCAGCTTGGAAAAGATGAGATACTCCCTTACAGAAGAAGAAACACAGGAAGAAGCTTTTTTCTCACGGGCTCTTCATCATCACCAAGGTAAATGTGGAGCAAATGAGGTGCTCCTTATTGAGGAAAGTACAGCTGTGAGAGATCTTGGGTCGGGCCTGTGCAGGTTATGGACAAATCTGTGATAGAATCCTAAGGATACAATGGGTGGAAACATGAAGGCTGTATTTTGAGAACAGGCATTCTGGGGTGATCCTCCACCTTGAGGCCATGCTGGTTCCATGCTCTCCCCTGAAGGTGCCGATCACTTTGGCTCTGATACCAGGGCCTGTGTCGGTAGAATAACAATGAAGAGAAAACTCTTTCTGATGGCCTTCGGACCCAGGCTGGGGATGGAGAAGCATGGGTGTGTGATCTCCCTGCCATGAAGCAAGGGGGGCACAGGCACCGATCTGGAATGTAGGCCTCCTGTACTGTGTTGATTGCAGCGGCCCAGTGTTACCATGGGAACACCTACAGCTTAGACACGGTGCAGGTACTTCCTTATAGAAGAAAACACGGGAACGGGCTTTTCTCTCTGTTTTGATCACCATCTGGGTAAATACTGAGACCATGAGAAGTTCCCCAGTGAATGGATGATTACTTGTGGGTGCGTGGATCAGAATTTTCTCGGTTTATGGTACATCACAGGCAGAGTCCTCATGATGTGGTGAGTGGAGAGATGAAGATTCATTGGTTGGAGTGAGAAGGCCTGGGCATATCGTCCTCCTGAAGCCTCGTTTGTGCTGTGCCCTTCCCAGACAGGTACAGCTCATGTGGCCTGTATGTATCCTAGGTCTCTGTTGACAGACTGATGGTCAGTAAAAACTGCGTGTGTGATGGCCTTGGCACGTGATGATGATGGAGCTGAAGAGGTCCTTGAGCTTCCTGCAGTGAACTTGTAAGGTACTCTGTGGCTACCTGGACTCCGGCATTGTCACTTACGGGTGCTCATCTCTTAAAGTGTGTGTGTGTGTCTGTGTGTGTGTGTGTGTGTTTTAAGGATTTCATTTATTGACTTGAGAGAGCAAAAGAGAGAATGTTCACTTAAGCATGGGGAAGCACGGGGAGAGGGGCCGGATACAGAGAAGCAGACACCCCGCTGAGCAGGAAGTCCACCCTGGAGCTCGATCCTAGGACTGTGAGATCACGACCTGAGCCAAAGGTAGACACTTAACCATTGGGCCAGCCACGCGGCCCTGGAGTGTATGTTTTTAATGTTTGTAGAATGGCACTGAGCAAGAGCACCCTCTGCAGTGACTGTTAGACCCTATTGGCAGGTAAAATGAACGTGTCATTGAGCAACCTGTGGTGAATCCTTGAGGGCCACGTCAGCAGATTGATGTCAGTGTTTCATTTTCAAGTGTGTGAACTATTTCAGAGGAGAAGATAATGTACTTCCCAGTACGACATAGGAAAAAGCTTAATCTCTGTGGGTCTTCATCATGTAGGTGATGGGGAGAAGCTGCAGGTATTGCACTAGAAGTAAGGATGCGGGGTGGGGGGGCTGCAATGGTTCCACCCTGTGTCATGTTAGGGAAAATCTTGGGTAGTCATCATGATATGTAGTAAGGAGTGGAGAGTGACATTTGAGCGTGTGCCTTGGCCTTAGGCAGTTGTAACACCTTAAACTCAGTTGTATGCACTGCCCTTCATAGACATGCAATGCCCACTGAGGAAAAATGGAAGTTAGTGGGTAATGAGTTGGAAGTATTTTCTTTTCAGGAACCACTTGCGTTACATCCATCCTGATATAATTCGTGGTGAGTTGTAAGCTACTTTTGAGAGTCCGAGTGCATCTTGGCAGGTACCGCATATCCAGCATGTTCTATTTACAATACCTTTTCCAGAAAGTTCTGGATCACTTACAGCCTATTTTCATTTGGTGCCTCTCGGGGTAGAGTGATACTCAACTAAAACAATGTTTGTGGTGGCCTTGGAAGATCATAAATATTGGAGCTGGAGGGCTTATTGAACTGCCTACATTGAAATGAGAATGTTCCTGGCAGGGACTAGTGTCTTAGCCAGTTTGCAGATGATTTATTTGTCCATTTCTAGGGAAATGAATGCCTGGTGAAGAGGAGACACAGATACTTTGCAGTAGAACAGAGGAGGGACAGAAGTTTGTGCCAATGGGTCTTGTAAGTCCTCCAGGATAACATAGAGCAAGTGTGGGTACCAGCTGAGTGAAGTATGCGTGGGTCAGAGATGCGGGTAGGCATTTTCTCTGAGTATGGAAACCTTCTCAGTGGGGACATGGGGATCCAGTGGGCTTTTACCTGTATTGTCTGGCAACCATTTGCATCTGCTCTCAGGAACCAGTGGTTCTAGTGGTCTATTTCAAGGAATGAGAAATCTTCTTGAGAATAAAAATCTTTTCTTTTTAAAAAATCTTTTCTAATAAAAGAAGAGGCAGAAAATGTATGTATTCTCTCTGGGCCCTCTTAATTCTCTATGTCAAGGAAGATCGATGACAGTATCCTCCCTGAGAGAAGTTGGTGAAGTGTAGGGCGGGGTAACTGCACTGTGCCAGCATAAGGAACAAATTTTGGTAAAGTTATTTTTAAAAGATTTATTTAGTTGAGAGATAGACCGAGAGTTCAAGCAGGCAGAGGTTCAAAAGGACAGGGAGAAGCAGACTCCTCCCTGAGCAGGGAGCCCAACATGGGGCTCAATCCAAGGACCCTGGGGTCCTGACCTGAGCCGAAAGCAGATGCTTCACCGACTCAACCTCCCAGGCACCCCAGCCTTTTGTAAAGTCTTAATGACGTTGCAAGGAAAGAGAAGAAAGCTATATTTGAGAAGGCTGGAGGTTCTGGGAATGCCGTCGACACTAAAGCCAGGATGTGTGGTGCCCTAATCAGAAAGGTGCTAGTCAGTTTGGCTGAGGGTCATTGGGACCTCTCTGGATAGAGTAATGCTCAGCAGCACTGCTGGTGGCCATCAGAATAATGCAGGGAATCGAGATTGTTCAGTTTTTGAGCTGTATGCCTTGAGCTCATTTGTCTTGGTAGCCACCTGAACCTCTGGAATGCCCGAAATGCATTCAGTGCTATCTTCTCGTGAACATCTACAGATTAGTTTTTTTAAAAAAAGGATGAGAAAAAAAACTTGTTCTGTGCAGATCTTGCTACTCTTTCAGGAAAAGGTTGAATAGTTGAGGGAATCACTATTGTGGAAGGTATTTTTTTAAGTTTTTGGATTTTTCTTAAAAATATTTGATTTATTCATGAGAGAGAGGTAGGAGCAGAAGGAGAAATAAATTCACTGCTAGCAGGGACCCTGACTCAGGATTCATTCCCAGGACCTTCGAATCATGACCGGAGCTGAAGGCAGACACTTAACCAACTGAGCCATGCAGGTGCTCCAAAGATTTGGCTTTTTCTTAAAAGATTTTATTTATTTATTCATGAGAGAGACAGAGAGGCAGAGCCATAACCAGAGGGAGACACAGGCTCCATGCAGGAATCCTGATGTGGGACTTGACTCTGAGACTCCCAGATCAAGCCCTGAGCCAAAGGCAGATGTTCTGCTGAGCCACCCAGGCAGCCCAGATTTTGCTTTTTAGGAGCTTCTAAGAACATGAATACCTACTTTTGAGCAGATGATGATACGTCCTAATGGAAGAGCAAAATACAGGAAGGAACTCCTTCCCTCAGGGCCTTGTTAATCATCTAGGTGAAAATTAGTGAAGGGAAAAGATTCTGTATTGAGCAAGATGCAAATTAGACGCTATTATGTTGGCATTTTCTTTTTCTTTATTTAATAAAATAATTTTTACTGGTGTTCAATTTACCAACATACAGAATAACACCCAGTGCAAATCCCGTCAAGTGTCCCCCTCAGTGCCCGTCACCCACTCACCCCCACCCCCCGCCCTCCTCCCCTTCCACCACCCCCAGTTCGTTTCCCAGAGTTAGGAGTCTTTATGTTCTGTCTCCCTTTCTGATATTTCCCACACATTTCTTCTCCCTTCCCCTATATTCCCTTTCACTATTATTTATATTCCCCAAATGAATGAGAACATACAATGTTTGTCCTTCTCCGATTGACTTACTTTATGTTGGCATTTTCAAGGAATAGGAGAAGTCATGGACGAGTCATCAATGTGGTGGGGGTGAAATGAGTGGGACACGGGAGAGTAAACAGGCCCTGAACAATATCCGTCTTCCCGCGTAACGTGTGTAGTGCTCTGCTGAGGAAGGTGCTCATTGCATTCATTCATAAGAGTAATTAGGACCTCCCTGAGCGGAGTAATGCTCACCTGAAGTACGTCTGCGGTGTCTTCTGGAGCGGTGACGGGGATAGAGGTATATGTGTCCTTGCACTCCCTGCGGGGAACACGGGAGGGCCCTGGCAGGTAAGTCTGTGAGGGCTCAGGGATCATGGAGAAGTCAGAGGTCCATTCCCATCATTGACATAAAGAAACACAAAGACTCTTGTATGGACACAAGCCTTGTTGATCCTGGGTCACCCTCCATAGCAGGGCTCCCCTACCCCTAGAGTGTGTGAGTGGATCCTCCCAGAGGGAACAGTGCATATTGGAAGTGATTGATACTTAGAATGAGCGGACAGTAATGGGCAAAGTCATCCTGAGGAAGGGAAGAGGGAGAAGCAAGGTACATTTGAGGGGGCAGGGGGAACGGATGGCCCCCCGCCCGAGTTAGACTGTGGGCCGCTCCCTGGCCATAACGGTGCCGATCTGGGAGCCTGAGTGCTGTGGGTGCTTGTCTGGGTATAGCGATGCTCTACAAGAATGTCAGGGCGGCCTTCGGAGACTCTGTGGTCCCCAGGGTGCCCGCCTTGCACAGAGGAGTTCTCGGCACTGCCGGATATGTTACAGTCAGGGAGAGCTCAGTGTTGAGTTCATACTGGGGCACATAATGATGCTTGTAGGGGAAGAAGAGGACACAGGGACAGGGTGCCGCTGTCAGGCCCCCTCTTGTCTCAGTAAACAGGGCAGGGAGTGGGGTCCCCCTGGAGGACAGGCCCGCAGCATGTGGCAGGAGTCCGGGCATGTCTAGTGACACTGCTCACGCTGTGCTGGGGAGGGAGAAGGAAACTTGGACTTTGTTGAGTTGCCAAGTGCTGGCCAGATCCTCTCCTGCGGGCCACGCTGAGTTTAGGGCCCTACCCAGAAAGGTGCTGATGAGGCAGGATACAGATTATTAGCGCCTGACTGAGTGGGGTCCCAATCAGTAACAGAACTGCCCGTGGCGTCCTTCAGCTCAGTGGTGGAGGTGATGGGAGTCCTTCTGTCCTCGACGTTCTATACTTAAAGCCAGCAGCCCATGCCTATTGGCAGCTACCCAGGCCAGATCTCAGGTCGCATTAAAATGACGTTTCTTAGGATATGTGGGTTGATGAGTCAGTTATAATTCTGCCTCTGGTTCGGGTCAGGATCCTGGGGTCCTGGGATGGAGGGCCATATGGGGATCCCTGCTCAGTGCGGCACCGACTTCCCCTTCCCACTCTGCCCCCTCCCTGCTCCTGTGTGCCCTCTCCTGCTCACTCACTCTCTCCAATACAGAAAATCTTTAAAGATTTTTTTAAATTGATTTTACGTAATCATTAGAAATACACACAGAGAGGCAGAGAAACACAGAGAGAGGGAGAAGCAGGCTCCTCACATGCCGCCCGATGTGAGATTCGATCCCAGAACCAGGATCACGCCCTGAGTCGAAGGCAGACACTCAACAACTGAGACACCCAGGACACCCAATCTGAGGCTTGAACTTACATGTAGGCCATCAAGAGTCCCCTATTAACTGGACCAGCCAGCTACACCACCTGGGAGCAGTTTTTGAGTTGAAGGGAAGCAGGTTGGGATGGTCTTTTGCTATTGAGAAATAATTGGGTAAAGTCCTCACGCTGTGGGGGACAGAGGGGGAAAAATCTTTTCATTTTTTCTTTTTTTTAAACCTTTTGTTTCTGAGTCAAGGCAGGAGTAGCCAGTTTTTTTTGCTGTAGCAGTCCTCTCACAGGTGACCCACCTCCCAAGAACAGTGCTCCTGACACTTATGTCTTGCCTCTTAGTACCTGTTTTAGTAGGGCAACATTTACCACCACCACCTTTGTGGCCTTCAGTCCCATGATGCAGATAGAAATGCATATGTCCTTGAACTGAGTACTTTGACCACAGGAGGGACTTTGGTGCAGGCTGGCTCTGATCGCACGCCTTTTCAGCAGGATTTCAATGTTTTAACACTGTGAACAAAAAGGTTAAGTATGCTTTCTTCCAGAAGAAGAGACACAGGAACAATCTTAATCACTGTGTCCTTAACATCATTTAAGGAAGGGGATGCTTAGTGAGTGACATTTGATATTCAGCTTGCAGCCTGTAACCATTGTCTGTGGTTATGAGACCGTCTTGGGGACAGTCTCATTATGATGCCTGAAGGTGTAGACAGTGTAGATGCAAGTTGCACTTGAGAATGTAAAGGTGTCTGGGCATGTCCTCCAACTGAAAGAAAGGTATGTGTCGTGCCCCATGCAGAAGGGTGTCCATCAAATAACTGTAGTTGATTCATTGTGAGTGCAGGGATACAACACAGGGAGTTTGATGGCATCTGTCATTGCACTGATACTGTTTGATTCATGTGGTTCTGGAGTTGCCTGCCTTGATCACATGAGAGCCCTGCCAGTCACCTGGATCCTAGGCATCCTCAAAGTGCTCTAAGTAGCGTGATCTAAGAACACGAATACCTACTGATGAAGATATGTCCTAATGGAAGAGCAAAACACAGGAAGGAACTCTGTCCCTCAGGGCCTTCTTAATCATCCAGGTGAAAATTAGCGAAGGAAAAAGATTCTGTATTGAGCAAGATGCAAATTAGACGATATTATGTTGGCATTTTGAAGGAATAGAAGTCATGGACGAGTCATCACAAGGTGGTGGGGGTGAGATGAGTGGGACATGGGAGAGTAAACAGGCCCTGGACAACATCCGTCTTCCCGCGTAACGTGTGTAGTGCTCTGCTGAGGAAGGTGCTGGTTGCATTCATTCATAAGAGTAATTAGGACCTCCCTGAGCGGAGTAATGCTCACCTGAAGGACGTCTGCAGTGTCATCCGGAGCGGTGACGGGGATAGAGGTGTATGTGTCCTTGCACTCCCTGCCGGGAACACGGGAGGGCCCTGGCAGGTTACTCTGTGAGGTCTCGGGCATCGTGGAGATGTCAGCGGTCCATTCCCATCGTTGACATAAAGAAACACAAAGACTCTTGTATGGACACAAACCTTGTTGATCCTGGGTCACCCTCCATAAGTGATTGATACTTAGGATCAGTAGACATTAATCCTAATCCTGTTGAGAGGAAGAGGGGGGAGGAAGGTAGATTAGCAGGGGCAGGGGGAACAGTTGGGGTCTACCCCCCACTGCCGTGAGTTAGACTGTGGGCCGCTCCCTGGCCAGAACTGTGCCAGTCTGGGAGCTTGTGTGCCATGGGTGCCAGTCTGGGGAGAAAGATGCTCTATAAGAATGTCGGGGGCCTTTGGAGCTGCAGTGGTCCCCGGGTTGCCTGCCTTGCACCGTGAGCTCCCGGCACCCATGGATCTGTTACCATCAGGGAGAGCTCATTGTTGGGTTTGTACGGGGGCAGATAATGATGCTTGTAGGGGAAGAAAAGGACACGGCGACAGGTGCTGCTGTCAGGCTGCCTCTTGTCTCAGGACAGGGAGAGGGGGGCCTCTGGAGGACAGGTCCGCCGCATGTGGCAGGAGTCCGGGGGTGTCTAGTGACACTGCTCATGCTGTGCCGGGGAGGGAGAAGGAAACTTGGAATTTGCTGAGTTGCCGGGTGCTGGCCAGACCCTCCTCTGCAGGCCACGCTGAGTTTGGGGCCCTACCCAGAAAGGTGCTGATAAGGCAGGATACAGATTATTAGCGCCTGACTGAGTGGGGTCCCGATCAGTAATATAACTACCTGTGGCGACCTTCAGCTCAGTTTTGGAGGTGGTGAGAGTCCTTCTGTCCTCGATGTTCTGTACTTAAAGCCATCAGCCTATTGGCAGCTACCCAGGCCAGATCTCAGATCGCATTAAAACAGTGTTTCTTAGGATATATGGGTTGATGAGTCGGTTAAAATTCTGCCTCTGGCTCGGGTCAGGATCCTGGGGTCCTGGGATGGAGGGCCACATTGGGATCCCTGCTCAGTGCGGCACCGACTTCCCCCTTCCCACTCTGCCCCCTCCCTGCTTCTGTGTGCCCTCTCCTGCTCACTCCCTCTCTGAAATATAGGAAATCTTTAAAGATTTTTTAATTTTTATTTATTTATTTATTTTTAATTTTTATTTTTATTTATGATAGTCACACAGAGAGAGAGAGAGGCAGAGACATAGGCAGATGGAGAAGCAGGCTCCATGCACCGGGAGCCCGACGTGGGATTCGATCCCGGGTCTCCAGGTTCGCACCCTGGGCCAAAGGCAGGCGCCAAACTGCTGCACCACTCATGGATCCCGAAAGATTTTTTTTAACAGATTTTACGTATTCATTAGAAATACACAGAGTCAGAGAAATACACAGAGATAGGGTGAAGCAGGCTCGTCACAAGACAACCAATTGCTGGACTTGATTCCAGAATCAGGATCACGCCCTGAGCCGAGGGCAGATACTCAACTGCCTAGACACACAAGTGCCCCAGATTTTGCTCTTAAAGGGCTTCTACACCCAATCTGAGGCTTGAATTTCGACCTAGGCCATCAAGAGTCCTGTGCCCCCTCAGCTGGACCAGCCAGCTGCACCACCTGGGAGCAGTTTTTGAGTTGAAGGGAAGCAGGTTGGGATGGTTTTAGCTTGGGAAATAATTGTGTAATGTCTTCATGCTTTCAGAGAGAGAACGGGGAAAAACCCTTTGTTTCTGAGTCAAGGCAGGAGAGGCCCATTTTCTTGCTTAGCAGTCCTCATACAGGTGACCCACCTCCCAAGAACAGTGCTCTTGACACTTATATCTTGCCTCTTAGTACCTGTTTTAGTAGGGCAACATTTACCACCACCACCTTTGTGGCCTTCAGTCCCATGATGCAGATAGAACTGCATATGTCCTTGAACTGAGTACTTTGACCACAGGAGGGACTTTGGTGTAGGCTGGCTCTGATCCCACGCCTTTTCAGCAGGATTTCAGTGTTTTAACACTGTGAACAAAAAGGTTAAGTATTCGTTCTTCCAGAAGAAGAGACACAGGAACAATCTTAGTCACTGTGTCCTTAACATTATTTAAGGAAGGGGATGCCTAGTGAGTGACATTTGATGTTCAGCTTGCAGCCTGTAACCATTGTGGTTATGAGACTGTCCTGGGGACAGTCTCATTATGATGCCTGAAGCTGTAGACAGTGTAGATGCAAGTTGCACTTGAGAATGTAAAGGTGTCTGGGCATGTCCTCCAACTGAAAGAAAGGTATGTGTCGTGCCCCATGCAGAAGGGTGTCCATCAAATAACTGTGTAGTTGATTCATTGTGAGTGCGGGGATACAACACATGGAGTTTGGTGGCATCTGTCATTGCACTGATACTGTTTGATGCATGTGGTTCTGGAGTTGCCTGCCTTGATCACATGAGAGCCCTGCCAGTCACCTGGATCCTAGGCATCTTTAATATACTCTAAGTAGCCTGACCTAAGAACACCAATACCTACAGATTTGAGGAGATGAGGATATGTCCTAATGGAGGAGCAAAACACAGGAAGGAACCCCCCATCAGGGCCTTCTTTAATCATCCAGGTGAAAATTAGCAAAGGGAAAAGATTCTGTATTGAAGTAAGATGCAAATTAGACGATATTATGTTGGCTTTTTCAAGGAACAGGAGAAGTCATGGACGAGTCCTCACAACATGGTGGGGGTGAGATGAGTGGGACACGGGAAAGTAAACGGGCCCTGAACAACATCCGTCTTCCCGGGTGATGTGTGCAGTGCTCTGCTGAGGAAGGTGCTCATTGCATTCATTCATAAGAGTAATTAGGACCTAGCCCTTTATCTGATATGTCATTTGCAAATATCTTCTCCCATTCTGTAGGTTGTCTTTGAGTTTTGTTGACTGTATCCTTTGCTGTGCAAAAGCTTCTTATCTTGATGAAGTCCCAATAGTTCATTTTTGCTTTTGTTTCTTTTGCCTTTGTGGATGTATCTTGCAAGAAGTTACTATGGCCGAGTTCAAAAAGGGTGTTGCCTGTGTTCTTCTCTAGGATTTTGATGGAATCTTGTCTCACATTTAGATCTTTCATCCATTTTGAGTTTATCTTTGTGTATGGTGAAAGGGAGTGGTCTAGGTTCAAAGAAACAAACAATCCAATCATGAAATGGGCAAAAGACATGAACAGAAATCTCACAGAGGAAGACATAGACATGGCCAACATGCACATGAGAAAATGCTCTGCATCACTTGCCATCAGGGAAATACAAATCAAAACTACAATGAGATACCACCTCACACCAGTGAGAATGGGGAAAATTAACAAGGCAGGAAACAACAAATGTTGGAGAGGATGCGGAGAAAAGGGAACCCTCCTACACTGTTGGTGGGAATGTGAACTGGTGCAGCCACTCTGGAAAACTGTGTGGAGGTTCCTCAAACAGTTAAAAATATACCTGCCCTACGACCCAGCAATTGCACTGTTGGGGAT
This sequence comes from Canis lupus dingo, assembly GCF_003254725.2. Classification (NCBI taxonomy): domain Eukaryota; kingdom Metazoa; phylum Chordata; class Mammalia; order Carnivora; family Canidae; genus Canis; species Canis lupus. The sequence goes on along the minus strand of NC_064281.1, from coordinate 115,277,932 downwards.
TTACCCCAAAGATACAAATGCAATGAAACGCCGGGACACCTGCACCCCGATGTTTCTAGCAGCAATGGCCACGATAGCCAAACTGTGGAAGGAGCCTCGGTGTCCAACGAAAGATGAATGGATAAAGAAGATGTGGTTTATGTATACAATGGAATATTACTCAGCTATTAGAAATGACAAATACCCACCATTTGCTTCAACATGGATGGAACTGGAGGGTATTATGCTGAGTGAAGTAAGTCAGTCGGAGAAGGACAAACATTATATGTTCTCATTCATTTGGGGAATATAAATAATAGTGAAAGGGAAAACAAGGGAAGGGAGAAGAAATGTGTGGGAAATATCAGAAAGGGAGACAGAACGTAAAGACTGCTAACTCTGGGAAACGAACTAGGGGTGGTAGAAGGGGAGGAGGGCGGGGGGTGGGAGTGAATGGGTGACGGGCACTGGGTGTTATTCTGTATGTTAGTAAATTGAACACCAATAAAAAAAAAAAAAAAAAAAAAAAAAGAGTAATTAGGACCTCCCTGAGCGGAGTAATGCTCACCTGAAGGACGTCTGCGTTGTCTTACGGAGCGGTGACGGGGATAGAGGTGTATGTGTCCTTGCACTCCCTGCCGGGAACACGGGAGGGCCCTGGCAGGTAACTCTGTGAGGTCTCAGGCATCATGGAGATGTCAGTGATCCATCCCATCGTTGACATAAACACAAAGACTCTTGTATGGACATAAACCTTGTTGATCTTGGGTCACCCTCCATAGCAGTGCTTCCCTACCCCTAGAGTGTGTGAGTAGATCCTGTCAGAGGGAGCAGTGCCCGTTGGAAGTGATTGATACCTTGGATCAGGGGACAGTAATGGACACACTCATCCCGATGAGGGGAAGGAGGAGGAGCAAGGTAGATTTGAGGGGGCAGGGGCAACTGTTGGGCCCTCCCCCTCCCACCCTGAGATAGACTGTGGATCTTTCCCTAGCCAGAATGGTGCCGATATGGGAGCCTGAGTGCTCTGGGTGCCTCCCTGGGTAGTGCGATGCTCTACCAGAATGTCGGGGTGGCCTTTGGAGACGCAGTGGTCCCCGGGGTGCCCGCCTTGAACGGAGGAACTCCAGGCACCCCTGGATCTGTTACCATCAGGGAGAGCTCATTGTTGCATTCTTACTCCGGCAGATAATGATGCTTGTAGGGCAAGAAGAGGACACGGGGATAGGGTGCTCCTGTCAGGTCGCCTCTTGTCTCAGTAAACAGGACAGGGAGTGGGGCCCCCTGGAGGACAGGCCATCAGCATGTGGCAGTAGTCCAGGCGCCTCTAGTGACACTGCTCATGCTGTGCCGGGGAGGGAGAAGGAAACTTGGAATTTGCTGAGTTGCCGGGTCTGGCCAGACCCTCTCCTGCAGGCCACGCTGAGTTTGGAGCCCTACCCAGAAAGGTGCTGATGAGGGGCAGGATGTGGATTATTAGCGCCTGAGTGGGGGTCCCGATCAGTAACATAACTACCCGTGGCGACCTTCAGCTCAGTGGTGGAGGTGGTGGGAGTCCTGTGCCCGAGTTCTGAACTTAAAGCCATCAGCCTATTGGCAGCCACCCAGGCCAGATCTCAGATCGCATTAAAACCGTGTTTCTTAGGATATGTGGGTTGATGAGTCAGTTATAATTCTGCCTCTGGCTTGGGTCAGGATCCTGGGGCCCTGGGATGGAGGGCCGCATTGGGATCCCTGCTCAGTGCCGCCTGACTTCCCCCTTCCCACTCTGCCCACTCCCTGCTTCTATGTGCCCTCTCCTGCTCACTCACTCTCTCAAATATAGGAAATCTTTAAAGTTTTTTTTTAATTTTTACATATTCAGGGATCCCTGGGTGGTGCAGCGGTTTGGCGCCTGCCTTTGGCCCAGATCGCGATCCTGGAGACCCGGGATCGAGTCCCACGTCGGGCTCCCAGGTGCATGGAGCCTGCTTCTCCCTCTGCCTGTGTCTCTGCCTCTCTCTCTCTCTATCATAAATAAATAAAAAAATTAAAAAAATTTTCACATATTCATTAGAAATACACAGAGAGAGGCAGAGAAATACACAGAGAGAGGGAGAAGCAGGCTTCTCACAGGGGGCCCGATGTAAGACTCAATCCCAGAACCAGGATCACGCCCTGAGCCGAGGGCAGACACTCAACTGCCTAGACACCCAAGTGCCCCAGGTTTGCTTTTAAGAGGCTTCTACACCGAATTTGAGGCTTGAATTTCGACCTAGGCCATCAAGAGTCCTGTGCCCTCTCAAGTGGACCAGCCAGCTACATCACCTGGGAGCAGTTTTTGAGTTGAAGGGAAGCAGGTTGGGATGGTCTTTAGCTATTAGGAAATAATTGGGTAAAGTCTTCATGCTTTGGGGGGGAGAGAAGGGTGGGGGAAACCTTTTGTTTCCGAGTCAAGGCAGGAGTGGCCAATTTTCTTGCTGTAGTAGTCCTCTCACAAGTGACCCACCTCCCAAGAACGGTGCTCTTGACACTTATATCTTGCCTCTTAGTACCTGTTTTAGTAGGGCAACATTTACCACCACCACCTTTGTGGCCTTCAGTCCCATGATGCAGATAGAAATGCATATGTCCTTGAACTGAGTACTTTGACCACAGGAGGGACTTTGGTGCAGGCTGGCTCTGATCCCACGCCTTTTCAGCAGGATTTCAATATTTTAACACTGTGAACAAAAAGGTTAAGTATGCTTTCTTCCAGAAGAAGAGAAACAGGAACAATCTTAATCACTGTGTCCTTAACATCATTTAAGGAAGGGGATGCCTAGTGAGTGACATTTGATATTCAGCTTGCAGCCTGTAACCATTGTCTGTGGTTATGAGACCGTCTTGGGGACAGTCTCATTATGATGCCTGAAGGTGTAGACAGTGTAGATGCAAGTTGCACTTGAGAATGTAAAGGTGTCTGGGCATGTCCTCCAACTGAAAGAAAGGTATGTGTCGTGCCCCATGCAGAAGGGTGTCCATCAAATAACTGTAGTTGATTCATTGTGAGTGCGGGGATACAACACATGGAGTTTGGTGGCATCTGTCATTGCACTGATACTGTTTGATTCATGTGGTTCTGGAGTTGCCTGCCTTGATCACATGAGAGCCCTGCCAGTCACCTGGATCCTAGGCATCCTCAAAGTACTCTAAGTAGCGTGATCTAAGAACACGAATACCTACTAATGAAGATATGTCCTAATGGAAGAGCAAAACACAGGAAGGAACTCTGTCCCTCAGGGCCTTCTTAATCATCCAGGTGAAAATTAGCGAAGGAAAAAGATTCTGTATTGAGCAAGATGCAAATTAGACGATATTATTTTGGCATTTTCAAGGAACAGGAGAAGTCATGGATGAGTCATCACAATGTGGTGCGGTGAGATGGGTGGGACACGGGAGAGTAAACAGGCCCTGGACAACATCCGTCTTCCCACATACTGTGTGCAGTGCTCTGCTGAGGAAGGTGCTCATTGCATTCATTTATAAGAGTAATTAGGACCTCCCTGAGCGGAGTAATGCTCACTTAAAGTACGTCTGCGGTGTCTTCCAGAGCGGTGACGGGGATAGTGGTGTATTTGTCCTTATACTCCTGCCGGGAACACTGGAGGGCCCTGACAGGTAGATCTGAGGTCTCGGGCATCGTGGAGATGTCAGCGGTCCATTCCCATCGTTGACATAAAGAAACACAAAGACTCTTGTATGGACACAAACCTTGTTGATCCTGGGTCACCCTCCATAGCATGGCTCCCCTGCCTCTAGGATGTGTGAGTGGATCCTGTCAGAGGGAGCAGTGCCCATTGGAAATGATTGAAACTTTGGATCATGGTAAGTAATGGACACACTTATGCCTTTGAGGGGAAGAGGGAGGAACAAGATAGATTTGAGGGGGCAGGGGCAACAGTTGGGGCCTCCCCGCCCACCCGAGATAGACTGTGGACCTCTCCCTAGCCAGAATGGTGCCGATATGGGAGTCTGAGTGCTGTGGGTGCCTGCCTGGGTAGTGCAATGCTCTGAGAATGTCGGGGTGGCCTTTGGAGCTGCAGTGGTCCCCAGTGTGCCCACCTTGCACGGAGGAACTCGCGGCACCCCTGGATCTGTTATCATCAGGGAGAGCTCATTGTTGCATTCCTACTGGGGCAGATAATGATGCTTGTAGGGGAAGAAGAGGACACTGGGACAGAGTGCTGCTGTCAGGCCACCTCTTGTCTCAGTAAACAGGACAGGGAGAGGGGTCCTCTGGAGGACAGGCCGGCCGCATGTGGCAGGAGTCCGGGCATGTCTAGGACACTGCTCATGCTGTGCCGGGGAGGGAGAAGGAAACTTGGAATTTGCTGAGTTGCCGGGTGCTGGCCAGACCCTCCTCTGCAGGCCACGCTGAGTTTGGGGCCCTACCCAGAAAGGTGCTGATGAGGCAGGATACAGATTATTAGCGCCTGACTGAGTGGGGTCCCAATCAGTAACAGAACTGCCCGTGGCGTCCTTCAGCTCAGTGGTGGAGGTGGTGGGAGTACTCTGTGCTCGACGTTCTGTACCTAAAGCCAGCAACCTATTGGCAGCCACCCAGGCCAGATCTCAGATCGCTTTAAAACAGTGTTTCTTAGGATATGTGGGTTGATGATCAGTTATAATTCTGCCTCTGGCTCAAATCAGGGCCGTGGGGTCCTGGGATCAATGGACGCATTGGGATCCCTGCTCAGTGCGGCACTGAGTTCCCCCTTCCCACTCTGCCCCCTCCCTGCTCCTGTGTGCTCTCTCCTGCTCACTCTCTCAAATACAGAAAATCCTTATAAAGATTTTTTAAAAAGTCCTTATATTTTCATTAGAAATACACACAGAGAGGCAGAGAAATACACAGAGAGAGGGAGAAGGAGGCTCCTCACATGGCGCCCCATGTGGGACTGGATCCCAGAACCAGCATCATGCCATGAGCCGAGGGTAGACGCTCAACCGCTGAGCCACCCAGGCATCCCACAGATGTTTTTTATTAGAGTGTAGTTGACGCATAGAATTACACTAACTTTAGGTATATGGCTTAGGTATTTATCAAATTTATCATTATGGTATGTCATAAGTGTGGTTATTATAATCTATTCCCATACATGGACATTAAATATTTTTAATATTATCTGTGTCTTAATGTTCACCGTGAACTCCTAAGGAGCTTTGCAAAAGAGAATGATTGGGACGAAGGAGGTCAGTCAATCGGAATTGTATAGATTGGAAAAAAAAAAAGGAATTGTATAGAATTATGGGAAAATGTGAACTCTAGCTTATATGAACTTGTCGGGGAGAGAAAACAGCTCCACTTAAAAAGCGGAGTTGATTGGGTTTGTTTGTTCCTGCATCCACAGTGTGTGCAATGTCCTACCCTAAAGATGGCCATCACGTGGACTAATACATAGTGACTGCCAGCCTGGATAGAGGAACCAGTACCAACCGGTAGTCGCCTGCTGATGAAGAGAGGGCTTGAGGTACGGCAGCCTACCTTGAACACAGGCTTCTTTGTCAGCCACGTGGTCATGCTGTCAGGTACCCAGAAGATGAATTCTGTGATCCAGTCCTGACATGGTGAATGCGTTTCTGTTACAGGAAATGAAAATACTTCGTGCTAGAGGATGAGATAACGGGAATTGGCCTGTTCCCGATGGATCCTCCTCCTCCTCCTGGTAAATGGTAGAAAATGAGGGGAACCGCAGTGATGGGTATGGAAGTCAGAGGGATGTGCGTCAGACTGGTTTATGTTGGGGAGCACCTCGCAGACAGACAGCATGGCTTGGTGCAGAGAGACCTGCAAGCTGCACGAGGGAGCGGAAGAGGAACAGGGCCTGTCCGCCATGAACGATGCTGTGTGCAGTGCTTTATTCAGGGAGGTGCTAATGACGTCACCTTAGAGTGATTAGTTCCTGCCTGGATACAGGAATGCTCACAAAGAACGCCTTTTGCAGTGGCAGTAGACACGGGGATTGGCCCCGAGGTACCATTTGCCATCGAGTAGACTGCCTCGCCTCGAAGTGCGGTGGGCCCTGGCAGACGCCTGGGGGTTTCTAAGTCCTCCCCGGGATCTTCTCAGGTTTTAGTCCTATCCTGGTGAACACCTAGAAATTAGTTACCAGGAGGGTGCTTCATAAAAGGAGAGGAGAACAGAAGAAGGCCTTCCCAAGGGGCTGCTGTGTCATAGACCTCCCCCAGATGACTGTGGTCAGGCCTTCTGAGCTCCTTTGAACCCCTGGAGGTGAGAGAACGCGCAGATACCATCTGTAGAAGAGAACACAGAAACATGGAGGTTGTCTGGTTGGTTTAATCATCTGGGCGTGACCATACAGCGGGAGAAGGATCCACACTGAAGCCTGTTTTCAGGATGGAAGGTAGGAAATGGACGTCATCCCTGGGCAAGTTAAAATCCACAATATTCTCTTGGTGAGGTGGGAGAGAGCTGCAAGCTACATTTCAGAAAAAGAGGGTGACGAGGCAGGTCCTCTTCCTTGATCCAGGCTCAGTGAAGCGTTTTTCTCAAAAACGTGTTGGTCGCTTGGACTGTCGATACTAGAACACTCAGGGTGATTGACCGTGTAACAGAAACGAGTGTGCGGTGTTGTTCAGACCCCCGATGGGATTGTCGACACAAGTGTCTTTGGTTGCCTTGAGCACAGGCAGCCTTGGGAAGTACTTGTACCTCCTATCTGGTGGGTTCAAGATAATTCTAGGCGTCCCATCCCTGAGAATGTGAGCACAAACTGATAAGAGGAAGATACTTTGTAATGGAAGAAGGCAGGAACAGGCTGTTTCTTGGGAGGCATATACGTCATTGGTGTAAATTGGAAGAGCTGCTGATCACATGTGAGTGTCTCTTGCAGTGCGGACGTGCCCACAGCAGCATTTTGTGTGATTGTGAAGCAGTCTTGTGTACCATCACCCTGGTTCTCAGGGAGGGAGAGGAATGGGATGGGCCAGCCTGCGAGTGAGCCCGGGCCTGGCGGCTGCCTGAGCACACTGGGAGTTGTGCCCCACCCAGACCGGTGCTGGTTCCAGAGACTAAGCGTAACAGCATCATTCTGGGTGTGGTAAAGCTCCACAGGACAGCGTGTGTGGTGTCCTCGGTGGCTGATGGCGTGCGGGTAAGATTCCTTGTGCTGCCTGTGTTGAACCCACAGTGTGCTGAGAACGCTCTGGGTCAGGTCTCAACGTTTCCTCAGAGAGCTTTCACTGGTCCATTCCTAAGAGTATGAATTCCCACAGATGGATAGAATGACGATCCCTCCTAGAAGAGGAGAATGCCGAAGAATCTGAGCTCTCTGAGGTCTCATAGTGTTCTCGATAAATGTTGGGGTGTCTATGCTGGCCCCGGTGAGGGAGGGAGCCTGTCGCGAGGCAGTTGTCAGCCGTTTGTGGCTGTCCTGTTGCCCATTGAGTCTGTTCTTTGTCATGTGGCCCCAGGGCTGAGAGTGCTGCTTGGGCGGGGGGGGGGGGGGGGGGGGGGTGGGGGGTGGGGGGGGTGGGGGGGGTGGGTGTGGGGCTGGGCAGGCCACACCGGGTTCTGTGCTGTGTGTAGTGCCCTGCATAGGAAGGTCCTGATTACCAGTATGATGTGTAACAGTGCCTGCCTGGGTAGAGTAATGCTCCACAAGAACATCTTTCCAGTGGGCCCTGTGTCTTAATGGGGATGCAGGTTCCGGTGTCCTTGAGGTCGGTGCCTTGAACCCGGGAAGGTCCTGGCATCCACTGTGTTGGGCCTCAGGCAGCAACGAGATAATTTCAGTGGTTGGTTCCTAATGGGGTGAAGTCCTGGAGTTTATAGAAGATGAACACACTTCTTCGTAGGAGAAGAGAACAGAGGAAATATTTTACTCACTCTGTCCTTAGTCATGTATGGAGATGGGGAGCAAGTAATTAGGGGATCCCCATAGAGAGAGGAAGGTCTGTTGGATTGCTTCGTGTCTGTATTATCTTGAGTAAAATCCTCATGACGTGTGGGGAGACCAGAATGTTGCATTTGTGAGCGACCGTTGTATTGGAAACGTGCTCCACATTGAGGCAAAGCTGTGGTCAGAGCCTTTTGTAAGAAAAGTACCAACCAGTTATCCTTGGTGAAACCCATGGCTTTGTGAGTATCGGCTGCTCAAGAGAAATACTGGTGGTGTCCTCGGTCCGGGAAGCTGGGTCGAGGTGCATGTGGTATTGAGCTTACTGCCTCGAACTCTTGTTAGTCCTGGCAGGCACTTCTGCCTTCGGCGTCATCAGAATGATTCCACTTGTCTATTCTAACGATGCAAGAGCCTAAGTTTCTACAAGGTAAGCAATAGTTGACATTTGAAGCAGAGGGGGGAAAACACAGCGATAGGGTTGGTGTTTGTGTCCTCATCATCGTCCAGGTAATCCCAGAGAAGGTAAGGGATTCCTTCGTGAAGAAAGATGCACGTTAGAGGGCAATCGGTTAGAATCGTCCAGCATTAAGGGAAAATGGTGGGTACAGTGTTCATGTTGTGGCTGGGGTAGGGCAAAAGCTTCGCATGAGAGTGAACAGGGCCCTGCACAGGATCTGTTTGAGCCATGATGTGTGCAGTGCCCTGCTCAGGATGGCGCTGATTACATACTCCAGGAGTGATTAGCATCTGCCTGGGCCGAGTGATGCTCACTAAGAACCACCGTTTGTGTTGCCCCAGCCACCCCTGCTCCATGGGAATGGGGGTGCATTTGTCTTCAAGGTGCCTGTCTTGAACCCAGGAAGGGAGGGCTTGGTCAGTCACTTGTGTCTTTGGCATCCTCATGATGGCCTCAGGGGTCTGTCTGTTCCTTACAATGCGAATTGGCACAGATGGGGGAGATGAGGAGGATAATCCCTAATAGATGGAGGGAATACAGAGACAACCTTGATTTCTCTGTCCTCATGGTCATGTCTACAGAGGAGCAGTTGAGCGTGCCTCACTGCAAGAATTATGTACGTGTAGCCACTGGGTCTGCATTGTTTTAAGGCATGAGAACATCGTTTTTGTATAGTCCTCATGACGTAGAGGGGGTGAGATGAAATCTGTGTATCAGAGTGAGTGCGAGTGGCTAATGCATAGGTCTCAAAGTATGGTATGTGTCGTGCCCTACGTCAAGAGGTGCTCATGAGGTAATTTAAGTGTTCGCCATACCAGGGTGAGAAGAGAAATGCTCACCAAGAGGAAGGCTTTTGATGGCTTTCAGGTCGGTGAAGGGGCCAGAGGTGTGTGTGTTCTTGAAAATTCTTCCTTGAACCCCGGAATGGCTCTGGTAGGGCCAGCCGGTTTTGATGACGAGCATAAGATGATTCAGTGTTCCATTCTTTTTTGTTTTTTTCTTTTTTGTTTAGGATCTTACTTATTTACTTGACAGAGAGAGACACAAGCAGGTTGAGCAGCAGCCAGAGGGCATAGAGAGAAAGAGGCCCCCTGCTCAGCAGGGAACCCGAAGGGGGGTTCGATCCCAGGGCCCCAGGACCATGACCTGAGCCAAAGGCAGACACTTAATGGACTGAGCCATCCTGGTGCCCTCTGTGTTCCATTCCTAATAACTTTAACACCTTAGGTTTAGAGAAGAATGTGCAAAATAAGTTATTTTCTCTGGGTCCTCCTAATCTATCAGGTAATCCTAGAGGAAACAAGGGATCCTCACTAAAGCCCAGCTACGACAAAAGGCCGGCCAGTCGCTCAGTGTGTAAGATGCTGATCCTTCATGTCTTGGGTGGTTGTGACTTCTGGAGCGATCGTCGTTTGCAGCGACTTTCAGCTAGCGATAGAAGAGCTGCCGCAGTTCTTGCACTCCATTCTGGACTTAGGGTGTCCTGCCTCCCCAGTGGGTCCCGCCTGGGAGTAGTATTATTGGCAGTGGTGTTTTCCTCATTATGAACACCAGCTTGTTTGAGAACATGCAGAAAATGTTTTTTGGGGGTCTTCAAAATCATCCAGGCGGATTAGGTGTGGGTCACCATTGATGAAGATTTGCAGGCCTGTGTGCAGTATGTGCGCATTCTGTCCCTCTGTAAAAACACTGGTCACGGTCCACGTGATTTGTGGGGTCAGATATGAATAGTTTCATGTGAGTGTGTGAGGGGCCGTGGGCAGTATCTTGAATACTCACAAGGGTGCGGGTCCCTTAGACCTTGTGTCACGGTGTCTCTCTAGGCCAGGTCATGGTCAAGAACCACCCACAAGTGTGGTGGCCTCTGGACTGGTGATAGGGATGGAGATACATGTGTCCATGAGCTGTCTGCTTTAATTCTGAATGGTCCTGACGGAAACCTCGTGCTCATCTCCGCTTTCTCAGGATCATTCCAGTCGTCCATTCTTAACTGTGAATACCTACCAGTTAGAGAAGGTGAAGATAGAATACAGGAACAGATTGTTCTCTTTGGTCAAATCAGCATCCTGAGAAATTCAGTGTCCTGAATGGATTCCTTATTCAGGGATTTATTGGAGACAGACGGCAGTGGCTTAGCACGTTGCACCTTTATGGAAATATCTTTGCGTTACTCATGATGGTGGTCAGAGAGATGAAAGCTCTGCCTCTGTGTTCACAGAATACAGCGTCAGCGCTCTCCCTAGGGTCATGCTGTGTGCACTGACACAGGGAGAATTGTGGTGAACGCTTAGACTCCATGTTGGTCGCCCGTTGGTGTGGATGTAGCAATACGAAGTAGAACCTCCTCTGTGGTGGTCTCTCATTGGTGATGGGATGGAAATGTACTTGGCATTGTTCTCCTTTCCCTGCCAGAACACCCCTGGGTGTCTTGTCAGCGATCCTCCTGAGGACTTGTGTGGTACAGTACTAACAATGTGACTACCAAGAAATCAGTTATTAGGAAGGAACTTCCTTAGGAAGAAGAGAAATCCAGAATCTCCTGCTTTGCCTTGGTCTGCAGACTCATCCCTGTTATCATTGAGCAGTTGAGTATTCTCACTTAGGGAATTGTGCAAGTTGCCAGGCAGTAAGGGTTGCTTTAGAGCTAGGAGTACATCCTAGATCAGGATGAGTGTGAATGGCGAATTTCCTGTTGAAGCATAGTGTGTGTAGTGCCCTCCCCAGGAAGGTGCTCATCAGTTCACTGTATGTTAGCCTCACAGGTCTGGGTGGAGACCTGTTCAAGAGAAACCACATTTTCGATGACCTTCACATTGGCCATGGGTATAGAGGTGCTCTCATCTTTAGCACGTCTTCCCTGAACTCATGAGGGTCCCGGTAGCCAGCTGGTTTTCATTCCAGGCAACCATATGAAGATTTCCGTGTTTCACGCCTAGTGATGTCAATACTTAAAGATTAGAGAAGACGAATAACTTCCGTAATGGAAGACCGTACAGAAGGATGGTTATTATCTCTAGGTAAAAATGCAGGAGGTCGGGGGACTCTCCCTGAGGAGTATATGTAAATAGGATGTCCTGGCAATGGTTTGGTCGGAATTTGTTATGGAATAATTTGGAGTAGTGTCATTTTGCTGTAGGGAGAGAGAGGAGTGATCGGGAGACTGGACCGGTCCTCCACCTGGAGTCCCTGTGGGTGTAGTGCCATACTCTCAAAGGTGCTGATCATGTAGCCGGAGTATATTCGGTGCCTCTGTGGGTAGAGTAATTGTCAGGGAGCAGAACTCCTATTGTGGCATCAGGCAAGTGGTGGGGATCGAAATGCACATCTTGGGCTCCACCTCCTTGATCTCAGGGGGACCCTGGCAGATCCCTGGGTGAGATGAGAAGTATCATCAACACGACTTTAAGGGTACCTACGAATAATGCAAACACCAAGACGTTAGAGGTTAGAGATGATGAAGTACTTCCCAATGAAAGGTGTCCCTGGAACAAACCTCTCCTTTTTGAGCCCTCCTAATTATCCAGGTAAACCGGAGCATTTTGAGGAAGAATGATGCAAGTTACCGTTTGCTATTGTCTCGCATAATAGAAAAAGCTGGCGTCCATCCAGTGCTCATGGTGTGGTGGGCAGAGATACGAAGTCTACATGGCTGTGTATGGGGGTTCCTGGTAAGGTCTTCTGCTCTGAGCCATATTTTGTGCGGTCTCCAGATCCCATACATAGACTGTAGGAAACGAATGCCCATCAGGGTAGGGTCCTGCGATACAGGAGAGGGCGAGCTTTTCCTGACAAGGAGCTCTCCACTGACATTCTTGATTTCTTTAGCGCACTAGGAGCCACCTGGGCCTGATCTCCGGAATCCTTAAGTTGATTTTAGTGACCTATTCACAGAAACGCATATACACCTACCCATAAAGAACCTGAAGATACAATTCGATAGAAAACATACCACAGAAACCGGCTTGTTCTCTCTGGGTCCTCAGAATCATTCAGAGAGAGTGATCCATTGAGAGCATCCCCACTGAAAGAAGTTTGTGATCGGAGGATAGCATGTCAGCATATGTTCTCAGGATAAAGGGAAATTAAATTAGGACCATTGCTTGTGGATTTCTGGCATCATCAAACTGCTTTCAAAAACCTACTACTTCTTACTGAGTTGTGAATATGTATAGATGAGGGAAAAAATTGTATACACTTTCTAATAAAAGAACGAAACTCCAGGGCAGCCCGGATGGTTCAGCAGTTTAGTGCCACCTTCAGCCCAGGGCGTGATGCTGGAGACCCAGGATGGAGTCCCTCGTCGGGCTCCCTGCATGGAGCCTGCTTCTCCCTCTGCCTCTCTGTCTCTGTCTCTCTCTGTGTCTCTAATTAATAAGTAAATAAAATGTTTAAAAAAAATCAAGAGAGTAGTCCTGTTGATGAGGTACGGGTTAGTGACCACTACGTGAGAGTGATCAGGGCACTCAGGAGGACCTGTATTGAGAAAGGAGGGGTGAAGCACCCTGCTCAGGAATGCGCTGATTTCCCATTCTAAGAGTGAGTAGTTCCTACCTAAGGTGAGTAATGGTCTCGAGAACAAACATTTATGGTATCCTCCAGAGGGTTGTTGGGGCTGGAGGTACAGTTGTCCCAGTTCCCTGCTGCGAACAGAGGAGGTTCCTGGTAGTGATCTAGTTGTATTCTCAGGCATTGTCAAGATGATTTTAGTGGTCCATTCCTAATGTGAAGAAAGCCTACAGATCAGAGAAAATGACGATACCTCCTGCCAGTGGAGTCTAGAACATGAAAAGGGTTTTCTTTTCTGGGTTCTGACCATGACAGCACAGATAGAGGGGGACTGTGGGTCCCCACCGGGAGAGGTAAGAGTGTTGCTGGGTAGTGCGTGTGCATTTGCGAGGGTTATCGAAGGTGCTAGCAAGACCTCTGTCGGATCTCCGGCATCCGTGTGATGATTTCAGTGTTGAGTTCCTTGCTAAGTGAACAGCTAAGTTTAAAGAAAATGAGGCATCTTCATTATAGAGGAGGTATCGGAACTCTCTTGTTCTCTGCAGGGAAACGTTGAGCGTGTGCAGGCATCCTCAAGTGAGAGGATGAGATGCCAGTTGGTGAACACAGGGTCATCGTTACGTAATGTCTCTGAAAATTCTGGGTAGAGTCATCCTCATGATTGGTTTGTTTGGAACAAGAAAGCTACATGTGAGAGAGTGCAAGTGGGCGCCCGGGAGCATTTACCTTGTGCCCAGCCATGGGCAGTGCCCTGCTGGGGAAAGTGTGTGTCACACAGGGAAGAGTAATAGCCCTTCTATAGGTGGAGTGATACTCGATGCGGATATGTGTGGAGCCTTCAGATCAGCGGTGGGGACGGAGGGGCATGTGTTCTTGAGCTGTGTGTCTTAAACCCGGAGGGCATAGGTTACGTGCTGGTTTCCATTGCCGGTTACCTCAAGATGATTCCAGTGGTCCGCTGTGAATCATGTGAACACCTACTGTTTGGAGGAGTGGAGGATACTTTGTAATAGGGAAGAGAAAGTGGGCACAAGCTTGTTGTCTGTTGGTCCTCCTAATCCTCTAGGTTCACATGCAGTGCTTGAGGGGTCCTCATGGAGGGACGAGTGCTACTTGAGGGCACGGGGCTGGCATTTTCTAGGCTTATGGAAATGTTATGGGAACAGTCCCCATGATATGGTCCACAGAGTTTAAAAGTTATGTGAAGTGCTAGTGAGATAGAGAAAAACCTTTTTGACAGTCAAATACACCAGGGCCGGTCATCTCCCTTGATTACGTTGTGCATCGGCCTGCCTGGAAATGTGCTGATAACACAGTCTCTATGTCCAGTCCCTGCTTTTGTGGGGGAGCGATGCTCCACAGGCACAACGTTTTTGATGGGCTTGGGACCAGGGAGGATGGCGGACGTGCTGTTTGCTGGTGTCGTCTGCCTGGAACTAAGGAGGGAGTGCCCTGGGAGGTATGTGGATCTCAGCCATCCTCAAGGTGATTTCTGTGTTTCATTGCAATTCATGGGAACACCTCAGTACAGAGAAGAAAATACTTGTGAGATGAGACCAAGATTCTGCTCCAGTGGTCCTCCGATTCATTGAGGTCCACCCAGGGTGGTGCAGGGGCTACTCCCTGAGGGGGGCTGTATGAAGCTGGGGACAGTGAATGCGCATTTTGTAATTTTATGAAAAAGTTGTTAGTCAATGCCTCATGATGTGTTCTGCAGGGAGAAGCAACACTCACCTGTCACAGCCTGGATAGAGCAACCAGTATTAACGGGTGGTCCCCTGAGGACGCCGAGAGGGCTTGGGGTACAGCAGCCTACCTTGAACACAGGCTTCTTTGTCAGCCACGTGGTCATGCTGTCAGGTACCCAGAAGATGAATTCTGTGATCCAATCCTGACATGGTGAATGCGTTTCTGTTACAGGAGATGAAAATACTTCGTGCTAGAAGATGAGATAACGGGAATTGGCCTGTTCCCGATGGATCCTCCTCCTCCTCCTGGTAAATGGTAGAAAATGAGGGGAACCGCAGTGATGGGTATGGAAGTCAGAGGGATGTGTGTCAGACTGGTTTATGTTGGGGAGCACCTCGCAGACAGACAGCATGGCTTGGTGCAGAGAGACCTGCAAGCTGCATGAGGGAGCGGAAGAGGAACAGGGCCTGTCCGCCACGAACGATGCTGTGTGCAGTGCTTTATTCAGGGAGGTGCTAATGACGTCACCTTAGAGTGATTAGTTCCTGCCTGGATACAGGAATGCTCACAAAGAACGCCTTTTGCAGTGGCAGTAGACACGGGGATTGGCCCCGAGGTACCATTTGCCATCGAGTAGACTGCCTCGCCTCGAAGTGCGGTGGGCCCTGGCAGACGCCTGGGGGTTTCTAAGTCCTCCCCGGGATCTTCTCAGGTTTTAGTCCTATCCTGGTGAACACCTAGAAATTAGTTAACAGGAGGGTGCTTCATAAAAGGAGAGGAGAACAGAAGAAAGCCTTCCCAAGGGGCTGCTGTGTCATAGACCTCCCCCAGATGACTGTGGTCAGGCCTTCTGAGCTCCTGTGAACCCCTGGAGGTGAGAGAACGCGCAGATAATTGTGTGTAGAAGAGAACACAGAAAGGTGGGGGTTGCTTTGGGTAGTTTAATCATGTGGGCGTGACCGTACAGCGGGAGAAGGACCCACACTGAAGGCTATTTTCAGGTTGGAAGGTAGAGATGGTCATCATCCCTGGGCAAGTTAAAATCCACAATATTCTCTTGGTGAGGTGGGAGAGAGCTGCAAGCTACATTTCAGAAAAAGAGGGTGACGAGGCAGGTTCTCTTCCTTGATCCAGACTCAGTGAAGCGTTTTTCTCAAAAACGTGTTGGTCGCTTGGACTGTCGATACTAGAACACTCAGGGTGATTGACCGTGTAACAGAAACGAGTGTGCGGTGTTGTTCAGACCCCCGATGGGATTGTCGACACAAGTGTCTTTGGTTGCCTTGAGCACAGGCAGCCTTGGGAAGTACTTGTACCTCCTATCTGGTGGGTTCAAGATAATTCTAGGCGTCCCATCCCTGAGAATGTGAGCACAAACTGATAAGAGGAAGATACTTTGTAATGGAAGAAGGCAGGAACAGGCTGTTTCTTGGGAGGCATATACGTCATTGGTGTAAATTGGAAGAGCTGCTGATCACATGTGAGTGTCTCTTGCAGTGCGGACGTGCCCACAGCAGCATTTTGTGTGATTGTGAAGCAGTCTTGTGTACCATCACCCTGGTTCTCAGGGAGGGAGAGGAATGGGATGGGCCAGCCTGCGAGTGAGCCCGGGCCTGGCGGCTGCCTGAGCACACTGGGAGTTGTGCCCCACCCAGACCGGTGCTGGTTCCAGAGACTAAGCGTAACAGCATCATTCTGGGTGTGGTAAAGCTCCACAGGACAGCGTGTGTGGTGTCCTCGGTGGCTGATGGCGTGCGGGTAAGATTCCTTGTGCTGCCTGTGTTGAACCCACAGTGTGCTGAGAACGCTCTGGGTCAGGTCTCAACGTTTCCTCAGAGAGCTTTCACTGGTCCATTCCTAAGAGTATGAATTCCCACAGATGGATAGAATGACGATCCCTCCTAGAAGAGGAGAATGCCGAAGAATCTGAGCTCTCTGAGGTCTCATAGTGTTCTCGATAAATGTTGGGGTGTCTATGCTGGCCCCGGTGAGGGAGGGAGCCTGTCGCGAGGCAGTTGTTAGCCGTTTGTGGCTGTCCTGTTGCCCTTTGAGTCTGTTCTTTTTCATTTGGCCCGAGGGCTGAGAGTTCTGTTTGGGGGGTGTGTGGTGTGGGGCTGGGCAGCCAACACCGGGTTCTGTGCTGTGTGCAGTTCCCTGTATAGGACGGTGCTGATTACCGGCATCATGTGTAACAGTGCCTGCCTGGGTAGAGTAATGCTCCACAAGAACATTTTTCAAGTGGGCCCTGTGTTTTCATGGAGATGCAGGTTCCGGTGTCCTTGAGGTCAGTGCCTTGAACCCAGGAAGGTCCTGGCATCCACTGTGTTGGGCCTCAGGCAGCACTGAGATAATTTTTGTTCTTTGTTCCTAATGGGGTGAAGTCCTAGAGGTTACTTGCGGTCAATTTGACAGGGATGAGGAGAACAGAGGAGGACCCTATTCCTTCCCTGTCCTCACACAAAGCAGAAATTACAGAGTAGCTTTGGCTCTCACCCAAAAAAGGAGAAAACATAAAGTACTTGTGGGTATCTCAAGTGTCTGGTATATCCAGTTTCTAGGGTGGTAGAAAAACCTTGGGTGTAGTCATCAACATTGATTTGGCAGGACAGTAATAGCTGCATGTGAAACGAAAAGGTGCAGGGAACAAGTTGTCCACATTGACATGAGAGTGGCGTGCGGGTAAGATTCCTTGTGCTGCCTGTGTTGAACCCACAGTGTGCTGAGAACGCTCTGTTGCAGTAGCATTTCTAGGATGTTTGCAGTCACCTAGGGCAGTTTTAGTCAGTAGCTTCCTAGGCATAGCGATGGTCCGAAGAACATTGGTGGTGTCCTTCAGTGAAGTAATGTGGATGGAGATGTGTTACAGCACAGTCTGCCTTCACTGACTTTAATATTTTGGGTCCTAGTCAGGGATATGTAAGCCTCCTTGCATTGATTCTAATGTGTTTTTCCTATTAATGGTAATGCTTAACTAATTTGAGAAGATGAGGATACTTCCTCATCAAATGTGATCACTTTATGCCCTCATAATCATCTAGGTAAACGGAGAAAAGGGAAGGGATTTCCTTTTAATGATTCATTTATAAATTTTAAAGAGAGAGGGATAAGAGCAGGGGGTGGGACAAAGAAGTAGATCTATTGAATGAGATATGGACTTCCTACTGAGCTTGTAGCCCACATGTGAGGCTTGATTTCAGCATCCTGAGATAGTGGCCTGAGGTACAATTCAGAGTTGGACACTTAATAGAGTGAGCCACCCAGGTGCCCCTGACAATGTGATATTTTGAAGAAGTTTCATACAAGTTGGAGAAGAGTAGGTTTACACTGTCCAGGATACGGAAAGTTCTTGGTTTGGGTCATTTTAATGTGCTGGAATGGGATGAAAACTACACGGTAGAGTGAACAGGGCTCTGGAAGGCATCTGAGTTGAGTCATGATGTGTGCAGTGCCCTGCCCAGGATGGCGCTCATTACGTAGTCAACAAGTGATTAGCATCTGCCTGGGCAGAGGAATGCTCACGAAGAACAACATTTGTATTGCCCGCCACCCCCCCCCCCCGCATGTTGATGGGGATGGTTGTGTATTTCTCCTTTAGCTTCCTGTCTTGAACCCAGAAGCACTTGGGTAGCCCCTTGAGTCTCTAGATATCTTTCTCCATCTATTCCTAATAGTATGGAGACCTATGCATTCAAGAATTTGAAGATACTTCCTAATATCAGAAGAGAGTACCCAGATTCTGTTTTCTTCTGCCTTGTCTTAATCATTCACAGAATGAATAAGCATTTGAGGGTTTGCAGTATTGGAACTATGCAGGTTCCAGGACTTAGGGTAGGTATTGTTTTGGAGTATAAGAAAGTCTTTGGTACAGTTCTCCCATTGTGCCGGGCAAAATAGGATGCTACAAGTTAGGGATGAGTGGGAGTGAGTAATACTTATCTTGTTGAAACAGTTTGTATGTAATGCCCTATCCAGAACGATCCTCCCTCATACCAAGGAACCATTGTCTAGCCCAAGTTTATGTAGAGCAGTGTTCAGTCAGGACTTTTTTTTTTGATGGCCCTTAGATCATTTATGGGGAGAGATGTGATGTGCATTTGTCCTTGTGATGTCTTAAAGTGACAAGGATCCTGAAAGACTGGTAGTTTTGATTGGAGGCAACATTAGGTGATTTCTAGCAATGTAGACATGTAATGTTTAGAGAAGATGAAGAATTCTCCCAGTAGAAGAGACTTGGGAACAAGGATGTTCTGTCTGTGTCCTCATCATCAAACAGGTAAGCTTAAAGGATATTTGGGTGTCCTTAGTGAGGGAAGTATAGAAATTAGAGCACTGTTCATTTGGGGAATATAAATAATAGTGAAAGGGAATATAAGGGAAGGGAGAAGAAATGTGTGGGAAATATCAGAAAGGGAGACAGAACATAAAGACTCCTAACTCTGGGAAACGAACTAGGGGTGGTGGAAGGGGAGGAGGGCGGGGGGTGGGGGTGAGTGGGTGACGGGCACTGAGGGGAACACTTGACGGGATGAGCACTGGGTGTTATTCTGTATGTTGGTAAATTGAATACCAATAAAAATTATTTTATTAAAAAAAAGAAATTAGAGGGCTGTAGTTTAGGAGTGTCTTCAATTATGGAACAATCTAAAGATTTTATTCCTTTATTTGGAAGTGACAGAACTGGAGTTGGGAGAGGGGCAGAAGGGGAGGGACAGACTCTGCAGAGCAGAGAGCCTAGTGCGGGATTCTGTCTCAGAACCCTGGGATCATGATCTAAGCCAAAGGCAGACACTTCACGAACTGAGCCCCCCCCCCCCGGCACCCTGAGGATTATGGAAAAATCTTGGTTAGATCCTGTTTTTGTAAAAATCAGAATTCAGAGTTCCATGGGGATTTTGTAAGCCTGCTCACTAGAGGTATTCTATATCTCTTGCCCTACTTAGAGGTGTGGTGACACTTCTGCTATGTATAAATGGTTTTTCTCTTTGTAGAGTGATGCTGAAGAAGAACAATGTTGGGGATGGTTTTCAGAGAAATGTTGGTGAGAGATCTATAAGTGTCCTTGTGCTGCTTTCCTTGAACTGTGGAGGCCTGTGGAGCCACCTGTATCAGAGGTTTCATTTAAGATTATTTAGTCATCCATTTTTAAAAGAACAGACCCCTAGAGGTTGGAGAACATAAAGATTGGCTAAATGAATTTGTGAGCATAGGAAGTATCTTGTATTTTTGGCACCTCTTGGTCAAGGTAAAGTAGGTGAGGTGATCAACAATTGAGTGAAGCTACTATGCTGGAGGGAAGTGGGTCTCCATTGTCTAGGGTTAGGAAAAATCTTCTGCACAGTCATGATAATCAGGAGAGTTACAGATAAAAGCTGCATTTGATCTTGTGAAGGTCAGTGAGCTGTTCTACTCCTTGAGTTGTGCTGTGTGTAGAGCCCTACCTAGTTATGTGCCAATCACTTAGCGTTTGTATTGTTGGTTTGTCTAAATAGAGTGGTGCTCTGTAAGATTTTTAGTGGTAGCCTTTAGCCTATTGGTAATGGTGATGCTGTATTGATCTTCTTGTTGTGTGGCTTGAATTTCACAGCTCCCTGCTAAGTCATTTGGTTATGGTATCTGACAACTTCATAATGTCTTCAGTGGTCCAAACCTGGTAATTGGAAAACCAAGTGATGATGTTATAGAAGATAAAGATCTTTTCTAAGGTAAGAAAAGTACACAGAAATGTACTTGTTTTTCTTTGTTATCCCTGTTAGTCTAGAAAGACATAGTACTTGAGAAGAGCCTCATTGAGGAAAGATATAAGTTGAAGGGAATATATTGGAATTTTGTAGGGTTATGGAAAAAACTATATAGTTGTGAAGGTGATATGATAGAAAAAGCTACTTTTTTTTAAAAAAGATTTTATTTGTCAGAGCATAAAGCAGGGTGAGTGGCAGGCAGAAGAAGAAGCAAGCTCCTTGTTGAGCAAGAAGTCTGACATGCACCTCAATCCCGGGACCCCAGGATCATGACCTGAGCTGAAGGCAGACGCCCAACTAACTGAGCCACCCAGGCATCCCAAGAAAGCTACTTTTGATAACGCAAGGGCAATTAAGATAAGTCTAGTATATTCATCTCTACTCTGTGCAGTGCCCTATCCAGAAAGGCGCTCGTTATGGATTCTAAGTGTAACGAGTACCTTTCTGGATTGAGTAATGTCCAGTAAGGGCAACATGAGTTGTGTACTTCCGTAGGTGATAGGTTTGGAAGTGTATGTGACCTTGATCTGCCTACTTTGCAATCCTGAGAGTGCTTCTGCAGCCACCTGGGTGTAATTTCAGCCATTTGTAAGATGATTTGAATGGCCAATTTCTAATGTTGTGAACTCCTTCATTTGCAGAAGATAAAGCTATTTTGTAGTGAAGGCAGAGAAGAACATGCTAGTTTACTTTGTGTTACCCTAATCTTTGAGGAACCATACAGCAGGTGTGATACAGAGAGGAGGATGCATATTGGAGGGCATTCAGTTCCATTGGCATTCTTCAGGGTTATAAAAAATCTTTGCTGGAGTCATTGTGTGTTTGGTTGAGAGAAAAAAAAGTATATCTGAGAATGAGAAAGGACTAGATAGGTTTTTTACTCTGTGTTTTGATGTGCCCTGTGACTTACTTAGTATTTTTGATTAGTTAGACTCTGTTTTTAATATTTGGGTAGAAGAACACTTCTTGTATATGGTTATGGAGATGGATCTTGAGTAGAACTGCCTGCATTGAATCCCGGAAGGCCATGTCCATCAGCTGGGTCTGATGGTAGGTCATCCACACTATGACCTCCAAGTTCCATTCTAATCTGTGTGATCACCTTCAGAACAGAAGATGGAGATATTGCTTAATAGAAGAAAACACAGGAACAACATGCTTGGTCTTCCTGGATCCTCTTCATCATCTAGGTTAAGATTGACAAGCTGAGAGTATATTGTTTTATTTTGTTCATATGTTTATTTGTTTTTGACAGTATTTTTACTGTGTGAACAGTGCAAGTCAGAGTATACTGGTCAACATTGGCTAGTGTTGTGGAAAATGTTGGGTACAGTTACTGAGATACAGGGAATGGTAGATGAAAATGACATTTGAGTATGGAAGTAGGACATTGAAGGTCATCTGCCCTGAAATCATGTTGCATCCAGTTCCCCTGCCCAGAAAGGTGCCCATCACATATGTGTAACAAATGACTGAGACGGGTAATGTTGGAGAAGATAAATGGTGGCAGTGGTCCTTGGAACAGTGTTGAGAATGAAGACACTCGTGTCCTTGATCCTCATGCTTTGAATTAAGTGGACCCTGGAACACACCTGGATCTCAGGCCCCCACAAGTTCATTTAAGTGTTGCATTTCTAACAATGTTTATATCTGTAGATATATACCATGAAAATATATTGTGATTCATGAAAAGCACACAGAAAAACCTTGTTCTCTCTCGTTTGCATGATAGAGCAGATAAAGTTAGACCTGACAAGGAATTTCCCACTCATGAGGTAATTAACTGGAGTGCTGTTGATTGGCTTTATCTTGGGTTATGAAAAATATTTGGTAAAGTCGTCATGATGCGTTGGGTAGAGTGACGAGAGAGCTACATGTCCAAGTTCTTGGTGGACTGGACAGATATTTCACCTTGAAGCCATGCTGTATCTAGAGCACTGCCAACAACGTGCCAGTCACATAGTGCACATGTTAACGTTGCTTCTGTATGTAGAGTAATGCTCAGGAAAACTGTTTCTGGTGGCATTTGTATCCATGAATGGCATTGGAGCTGTTGGACTTTGGAATGCCAACCTTGAATTCAAGAGGTCTTTGAGAGCGACCTCCAGATTATTTTAGTGTTCTATTCCTGTGTGTCCATTTTCAGAATGTAGGAGATGTGTCTTCCTAAAATAAGAGAACATGAAAATCAGCCTTTTCTCCCTGGTTCCTCATAATCATGCAGGTAAGTGGTAGGATAGGTGAAGATGTATTTCAAATATTGGAGGTTTTCAAGTTGGAGGGCTCTGTTTGGCCTTTAGAGGCTTATGAGAAGATCTCTGTTAAAGTATTTGTTAGGTGGTTTGAAGTACGATGAAGTACGATGAGTACAGGATGAGTACAGGGTGTATTCGGCAGGTCCTACAGGTCGACTTCATGTATAGTGCTCCGCTCAGAAAGATGCCAGTTACTCGGCTTCATATACCCATGTAGGTAGAGTGATGCTCAAGTGGAATAATTGTTTTTCATAGAATTCAGAACAATGATGGGGGGGTATGTGCCAGTGTCCCTGAGTTTGTCTTGAGCTGCGGGATCCCTGGCAGTCACCATGATCTCAGACATCCTCAAGTTCATTTCAGTAATTGATTCCTCCTAATGTGATAAAGTTTAGGGAAGAGGAATATAGTGTGTAGGAGAATGAATATAGGACCAAGCTTGTTTTCCCTGGGTCCTCAGAATTATCTAGATGAAAATAGAGATGTTTAAGATCATCACAAAGGGAACAAAAAAAGTTGGAGGGCAGTGGGTTGACCTTGTCTAGGTTTAAGGAACTGCATTGGGTATAAGCATCAAGATGTGGTAGGCAGAGAGATGAAGGCTACTTCTCAGGGGTACCTGGGTGGCTCCAACGTTTAAGCTTCTGACTTCAGCTCAGGTCATGATCTCAGGACCATGAGATGGACTTCCTTGTCAGACTCCCTGCTCAGCCGAGGGTCTGCTTCTACCTCCCTCTCTTTCTGTGCCGCCCCCATGCTCTCTCGCTCCCTTTCAGATAAAGTCCTACACATCCACCACCATGTGATTACTGTCCTTGTCTGCAAGTTGTGGGTCTTTTATCCCATCTTTACATGGTGCCTCTTATGGTGGAGTGATGCTCAGTAAAAACAATGTTTGTTACAGTCTTTGGGCAGCATTGATGTTGGGGCTATAGGCATCTGTTAGCTGCCTAAGTTGAAATCAGAAATTGCCTAGCAGTTAGCTGTATGTCAAGCATTCTCCAGAGGAGTATAGTCCTCCTTTCCTAGTAAAGTGGACACTTAGGGAAGAGAATATGAAGATACTTCTCAATATAAAAAGTAAGAAAAGCAAGCATGATCTTAAGAGTCCTTGAAATTCTCCAGGACCATGTAGAGCAAGTGAGGGGGTGACACCTGAGCAAAGCTTGCAGTTTGGAGAGTCTTGGGTTGGATTTTCCTAGAATCTTGGAAACCTCTTTGGTCGAGAAATGGTGATACAGTGGGTATTGATGAGAAAGGGACATCCGTTAATGCCAGTTTTACTGCGCAGATTAGTTAATGTGAGTTAAGCTTTGTGCAGTTCTCTGTGTGGGGAAGGTATTGATTGCCTAGACTAGGTATTTAGTGCCTGTCTTGGGAGAGAAATGGTCTACAAGAAAAATGTCTGTGGTTGCCTTGAGAGAAGTAATGGTGATGGAAATTTATGTGTCCTAGACATTCCTGCCTTGAATCTTTAGAGCCTTTCCAACCACCTGGGCCTCTCATCTCAGGCCAACTCAAGAAGGTTTCAGTGATCCCTTCCTACAACCTGAACACCTAAGATATAGAGAAGACGCAGATAAGTTTCTACTAGATGAAGAAAACAGAATCAGTCTTGTTGGCTTTATTACTAGGACATTATCATCATCATCATCATCATTCTCATCATCCTCCAGGAAAATGTGGAGTATGTGAGGGGATCTCCAGTAGGGAGTTTTGCATTTGTATAGCAGTTCAGTTGAACTTTATTAGAGTTATAAGAAAAAAATGATGGGTTCAGTCATCATGATATTTAGATGTTGAGATATTAGCTTCATTTGATAGTTGAAAATTACCAGGCAGATGTAGATTGAAGCCATGCTGTGTGTTGTGCCTACCCTAGACTATGTGTAGTTTAGTGCCTGTCTGGATGGAGTACAGACATGAAGAAAAACTTTCATAACCTTTGGTCCCATGATGCGGATGGAAATGGTTGCATGTTAGCTGCCTGCTTGAACTCTTGAGGGGCCAGGTGACCACTTTGATGTCAGGCATCTTCAGGGTAGTTTCAGTGGTCCATTGCTAATAATGTGAACACTTAACATATATTAGAGAGGATGGAGTAACATTCTAATAGAAGAGAATATTGTAAACGTCTTATTCTCTCTTTGTCCTCATCACCTAGTTTAAAGGTAAAGCACTGAGGGCATCCCCCAGATGGGTTGGGGTACATGTTGCAGGTCAGTGCTTTGGGATTATCTAGGTTAATGGAAAGATACTTGAGATGCTCAAGATTTTGTGGAGAGAGATGCACAAGTTATATTCGAGATGTCTAAGGGAGACAGGCCAGGTCATAAATAATAATCTGTGCTGTGTGCGGTGCTCTACTCAGATTTTGATCAAATAGACTACATGTAATTTGAGCATCTCTGGGTAGAGCAGTGCTCAAAAAGAGCAAAGTTTGTGGTCGCCCTCAGTACAGACAACACGATTGGCAGTGGAAATGTATATGTCTCAAGTTATACCTGCATTGAACTCTGGATGGCTCTTGCAGAGAACCATCTCACTAATTCTCAGTGCCATTTTCTTGGTCCAATTGTAACAATGTACATGCATCCATTTTAGGAGATGACCTTATAGAAGAAGAAGCTCGTTCTCTCTGTGGTGATATCCCCAATGAAGGGAGGCTTGCAAATTGCAGAGCAGTGTGTTTAGTGTAGATGAGGTTTAGGGGAAACTGTGTGGTACAGTCAGTGTGATGTGGTGGGGAGGGATGAACTACATATGTGACTGTTCTGGGGTCCTGAGAATGTCCTCCATGTTTAGCTCTGGCTGTGTACTGTGCTCTATCCAGAAAGCTGCCAACGACCTCTACTAGGTGTATTGGTCCCCATCTCAGGACCAATGTTGATCTCCACCGTAACAGTGTTGTCTTGGCCTTCAGACCAGTGATAGGATGGAGATTCATCTGTTCTTGAGTTGTTTCCTTGTAATAATTAAGGAAGGTCCTGACAGCCAAGAGTATGATTCAGTGGTTTCTTTTTTCTTTCTAAAGATTTTATTTGTTATGAGAGATAGAGAGAGAGAGGCAGAGACACAGACAGAGGGAGAAGCAGGCTCCATGCAGGGAACCTGATCCCGGGACCCCAGGATTACGCCCTGGACTGGAAGGCAGACGCTCAACCACCGAGCCACCTAGGTATCCTGATTCAGTGGTTTCTTGCTAATGGTATGAATACTTAGAAGTTTAAGAAAGTAGCAATATTTTGTAATACAGCGAGAGAACAGAGCAAGAACTTTCTTCTTTCTTGGTCCTCATAAACATCCAGGTAAACACAGTAAAATAGGGCGTATCACTGGTGGAATGATGCAGGTCTCAGGGCAGTTTATTAGCATTGTCTGGGGAAATAGAAAAATCTTCTGTATGGTACTCTGTCATAGGGTGAGAGATGAAAGCTACATCTGAGATTGTACAGGGGACCTGATAAGTCCTATTCCATGTAACCTTGCCATGTGATGAGGCCTTTCTCTGAAAATGTTGGTCACTCAGACTCTATATAATCAGCACCTGGGTCTGTATGGGAACATTCTGTAGGGACACTGTTGGCCTTCAGTCCTGTGATAGGGATGAGATAGCATGTGTCCTAACCTGCATGCCTTGGATGAGGAGTGCCCTGGTGGACCCATGGTTTGATCTCAGGCATACTTCAATGGTCTTTTCCTCACAGTGTGAGAAAGTACAGTTTAGAGAAGATTAAAATACTTTTTCATGGTTGAAGAGAACTTGCGAACAAGCTCTTTTTCTCTGGACTTTCTCATCTATTTTAGCATAGAGCAGTTGAGGGGATTCTCTCTGATGGAAGGTTCAGCATAGAGCAGTTGAGGGGATCCTCTCTGATGAAAGGCTGTAATTTGGAGGGGGCAGTATTTGGGCCTTACTTAATTAAGCATATCGCTGAATGCTCAGCATGAGCCTCAAGATGTGGGGAGAATGGAAGGTACATGCAACAATGCTGGGAACACTGGGCTGATCGATGGCGTTGACCTATAATGTGTGGAGTCTTCTACTCAGAATGGTTCTGTTCCTATAGATATCGTGTTATGGGTACCTATTTGGGTAGAGTAACGCAGATCACTGAATGAAGATAGAAGTTCATCTGTCCTTGACTTGATGCCTTTAACCCCAAAGACCCCAGGCTGCCACCCTTTTCCTGTATGTCTTCAAAATGATTTTGAAATGTATGATATTCCACAAATACGAACACGTACAGAGTAAGGAACATGAAGATGCTTCCTATTATTTTTTTTTAGATTTTATTTATTTATTCATGAAAGACACAGAGAGAGGCGGAGACATAGGCAGAGGGAGAAGCAGGCTCCATGCAGGGAGCCCGATGTGGAACTTGATCCCGGGGCCCTGGGAATCACACTGGGCCAAAGGCAGATGCTCAACTGCTGAGCCACCCAGACGTCCTGATACTTCCTATTAGAAGAGAACACAAATAAGCTTGTACTTTCTGGATCCTCAGAATTATCCAGGAAAAGGTAGCACAGGTGAGAGAGGTTAAAAGTGGGTGGGCAGAGAGGGGAACAAACCATAACAGACTCTAATTATAGGACACAAACTGAGGGTGGCTGGAGGAGAGAGGGGGGCAGGATGGCATAACTGGGTGAAGGATGTTAAGGAGGGCATGTGATGGAGTGAGTCCTGGGGGTTATATAAGACTGATGAATCACAGATCTTTACTGCTGATACCAAATAATACATTATATGTTAATTAATTGAATATAAGTAAAAATTTTTTTAAAAGAAAAAGTTGGTGGGCATGTCTGGCCCGGCAGGGGCGAGAGTGTAGTAACTCGGGCTTCCAAGGGAAATAGCACCAGGAAATAGCACTGAGGCTTCTTCCTCCTCCCCTCCTCCCTCTCCTCCCCCTGCTGGCGCTCACTACCATGGTGGCCAAAAAGAAAGTTAAAGTGAAGAAGGGCCGGCAGGGAAGCGGATGTGCAGAGCTGGGCCTGTGGGCCTCACACCCCCAGCAGCAAGGACTGTGGCATTGGATTTCATGAAGGTACCTGTGGGGCCCAACTCCATCCATCTGGTGTAGGGTGCCCTGCAATTGGAAGAAGGAGTTCGGAGCTGACAGAGATTCATAGCTGTGGGGGGTGGGGGGGCTTATGACAGGGACTTGGGCACCAGAGCCCACCAAGGCACCCTTCATATGGCATGGTACAACGCCCAGTGCTAGGAGACCATCCATGTGACAAGCCCTGCACTCAGTGACCATAGCCAGGAAAGGGAAGGTTAAGGACTAGCTCCCAGGTCTGGATGCCAAGGAGTCTGGACTCGTCCTCTCCCACTCATGTCCCAAATGTCTTACCCACCAATGCCTCTTGTCTGCTCATTAGCTTTATCAGTCATATTCTCCTTTTGCCTTTCATTCCACCGCCCCCACCCCTAGGTGGGGATGGACAAGGGATTGTGGACAGTGAGGCTCCTGTCCCAGAGGGATGTGATTTCTTATAACCCCCTTTGTTCTTCCCCAATAAGATGCCATTACTAAGAAACAAACCATTGTGTTTTTCCTAAAAAATTTAAAATAAGACTTAAAAAGTAATAGAAGTTGAAGGGTAATAATTCTTCATTTTGCACTATTATAGAGAAAGAGTTAACTGTTCTCATCATGTGACAGGAGAGTTGAAAGCTACATTTCAGAGTATGAGGGGGGGCTAGACAGGTCCTTTCTTCTGAGCCATGCTGTGTGTAGAGTACTATTGAAAAATATGTTGACAACTTACTGGATGTGTTATTAGCATCTGTCTGGGTAGAATACTTTTTTAAAAAAGATTTTATTTATTTATTTATTCATGAGAGATACACAGGCAGAGACACAGGCAGAGGGAGAAGCAGGCTGCATGCAGGGAGCCCCATGTGGGACTCGATCCCAGGACTCCAGGATCACACCCTGGGCTGAAGGCAGTGCTAAACCGCTGGGCCACCAGGACTGCTCTAATCTTGGAAATCTTAAGTAAATGGAATAGGTAGATCCCCGCAGAAGGAGGAATACAAGTCAAAGGGCAGCAGAGCTGTCTCTCGTCTAGAGTTTCAGGAAAATACTGGGTTCAGCCATCATGACGCATTGGAGAGAGAGATGAAAGTTGGGTTTGTGAGGAGGTGAGCATCTGGACATGTCCTTCACCTTGAAGCCATTCTGTATGCTGTGCCCTGCCCTGCCTGGAAAGGCACCACTTACTTTGACTAATGGTAATTGGCGCCCCTCTGGGTAGGGTAAAGCTCAACAAGAACAAGGTTTCTGGTGGTCTTCAAAACTGTGATGGGGATGGAGGCACGTGTGTCTCCCTGAGCTGCCTGCCTTGAACAAAGTAGGGCCCTGGGAACCAAGTGTAATCTCTGGGAAGTCCAAAACTATTTCTGTAGTTGATTCCGTACAACGTTGTGATGACCTGTAGATTAGGGGGAAGAAAGGATATATTTCCTCATGCAAGAAGGAAAACCAAAAGCAAGATTTTACTCTGTGGAACCTGCTAACCATCTAGGTAATGGTAGTCCACATGAGGCCATTATGACTGAGGGAGTTTTGCGGTTTTGAGGACAGGGATCGACAATTTTCCTGTGTTAGGGGAATATATTTTGTGTAGTCTTCACACTGTATCAAGGGGATAGAAAACTACTTTCTTCTAGTCATGTTGGGCTTTGCAGGGTCTCTCTTAAGCACCATGTATTTTGAAGTGACCTAGCCACCTGGATTGCCTTGGTAGAGGAATAATCAGTTACAACATTGGTGGTGACCTTCTGTCCCATGATGGATTTGGAGATGTCATATGTCTTGAAGATGATTGCTTTAATAAAGTTTAGGGCCCCAGAAACCCCCTGTGTCTTATTGCACAGATTTTTATGACCATTTCAATGGCATATTTCTAATAGGGTATATGATAAAGCTTAGGGAAAGCATAGATAATTCCTTATAGAAGAAGAGACATAGGAAAAATTTTGTTTTTTCTGTGTCCTCATTATCCTAAAACTGAGAGGATGCACACTGAAGAAGGTGTGAAAGTGGAAGAACAGTGTGTATGTTCATGAAAAAGGATACGGTCTTCATGGTAGTGTGGAATGAAAGATGAAAGCTGGATTTGAGCGTATGACATGGAAGAGGTAGGTCATCCACCTTAAAGCCAAGCTGTGAGTAATCCCTTCCAGAGTGAATTATTATCTTATATCTAATCAATGAATTTCAGGGTTATAGGGAACTCCAAAAGGAAGTGACTGTAATGATGTAGTTGCGCATCACACATTTGCTATTGAACTGCCTGCCTTGAACTTCTGAGGGCCCTGGAAGTCACCTGCAACATAGTCCTACTATCAGTTATTACCATGGGTAGTCCATAAGAATGTGAACAGCTACATATTGGAGAAATAATGATTGTTTCCAATTAAAGAAGAAACACGTAAGCAAGCTTGAACTGAGTACTCCTAGTCATCCAGGTAAATATGGAAAAAGGGATTCCTAATTGAGAAAGATGTAAATTAGACAATATAATGTTGGCATTGTCAAAAATTAAAGAATCATGGGACAGGTCATCACAATGTGGTGAGGGTGAGATGGGTGGGATATGGGTGAGGAACAGGCCCTGTACAGCATCGTCTTACTGCATAATGTATGCAGTGCTCTGCTGAGGAAGGTGCTAGTTGCATTCATTCATAAGAGTAATTAGGACCTCCCTGAGGGCAGTAATGCTCACCTGAAGGACGTCTGTGGTGTCTTCTGGAGCAGTGACGGGGATACCGGAGTATGTGTCCTTGCGCTCCCTGCCGGGAAAACGGGAGGGCCCTGGCAGGTAACTCTGTGAGGTCTCGGGCATCATCCAGCTGTCAGCAGTCCATTCCCATCGTTGAAGAAAGAAACACAAAGACTCTTGTACAGACACAAGCCTTGTTCATGCTGGGTCACACTCCATAGCAGGGCTCCCCTAACCCTAGAGTGTGTGAGTGGATCCTCCCAGAGGGAACAGTGCCCGTTGGAAGTGATTGATACTTAGGATCAGCGGTCAGTAATGGACACACTCATCCTGATGAGAGGAAGAGTGAGGAGGAAGGTACATTTGACAGGGCAGGGGGACTGGGTGGGGTCTCCCTCCTGCCCCCCGCCCCCAGTTAGACTGTGGGCCGCTCCCTAGCCAGAACGGTGCTGATCTGGGAGCCTATGTGCTGTGGATGCCTATTTGGGTAGTGCGATGTTCTATAAGAATGTCGGGGTGGCCTTCGGAGCCGCAGTGGTCCCTGGGGTGCCCGCCTTGTAAGGAGGGGCTCCCAGCACCCCTGGATTTGTTACCGTCACGGAGAGCTCAGTGTTGCATACCTACTGGGGCAGATAATGATGCTTGTAGGGGAAGAAGAGGACACTGGGACAGGGTGCTGCTGTCAGGCCACCTCTTGTCTCAGTAGATGGAACAGGGAGAGGGGCCCCCTGGAGGAAAGGCCCGCAGCATGTGGCAGGAGTCCAGGAGCCTCTAGTGACACTGCTCACGCTGTGCCAGAGAGGGAGAAGGAAACTTGGACTTTGCTGAGTTGCCGGGTCTGGCCAGACCCTCTCCTGCGGGCCACACTGAGTTTGGGGTCCTACCCAGAAAAGTGCTGATGAAGCAGGATACGGATTATTAGCGCCTGACTGAGTGGGGTCCCAATCAGTAACATAACTGCCCGTGGTGTCCTTCAGCTCAGTGGTGGAGGCCCTGGGAGTGCTTCTGTCCTCGATGTTCTGTACTTAAAGCCAGCAGCCTATTGGCAGCCACCCAGACCAGATCTCAGATGACATTAAAACAGTGTTTCTTAGGATATGGGGGTTGATGAGGCAGAAGAGTCCGTTATAATTCTGCCTCTGGCTCGGGTCAGGATCCTGGGGTCCTGGGAAGGAGGGCCGCATTGGGATCCCTGCTCAGTGCGGCACCGACTTCCCCTTCCCACTCTGCCCCCTCCCTGCTCCTGTGTGCTCTCTCCTGTTCACTCACTCTCAAATACAGAAAATCTTTAAAGATTTTTTTAAACAGATTTTACGTATGCATTAGAAATACACACAGAGAGGCAGAGAAATACACAGAGGGCGAAGCGGGCTCCTCACAGGGGGCCCGATGTGGGACTCGATGCCACATCCAGGATCACGCCCTGAGCCGAGGGTAGACGCTCAACCACTGAGTCACCCAGGTGTCCCACAGATATTTTTTTATTAGAGTGTAGTTGACGCATGGAATTACACCTACTTTAGGCATATGGCTTAAGCTTTATCATTATGCTGTGTTCACAAGTGTGGCTTTTATCATCTATTCCCATACACGGAGATTAAATGTTGTTAAGATCTGTGTTCTAGTGTTCACCGTGAACTCCTAAGGAACTTTGGAAAAAAGAATGAATTCGGACAAAGTTGGTTCTCTGTGAATCCTCCGAACCAACCAGCTAAATATAGTCCAAGTGAGGACATCCCCATGGAGGTAGAAATGCAAGTAGGAGGTCAGTCAATCGGAATTGTATAGAATGATGGGAAAATGTAGACTCTAGCTTTTATGAATTTGCCGGGCAGAGAAAACAAAAGTTCCACTAAAGAGGGGGGGTGATAGGGTTTGTCAGTTCCTGCATCCACAGTGTGTGCAATGTCCTACCCTAAAGGTGGCCATCACGTGGACTAATACATAGTGACTGCCAGCCTAGATAGAGGAACCAGTATCAACCGGTAGTCGCCTGCTGATGAAGAGAGGGCTTGAGGTACGGCAGCCTACCTAGAACACAGGCTTCTTTGTCAGCCACGTGGTCATGCTGTCAGGTACCCAGAAGATGAATTCTGTGATTCAGTCCTGACATGGTGAATGCGTTTCTGTTACAGGAGATGAAAATACTTCGTGCTAGAAGATGAGATAACGGGAATTGGCCTGTTCCCGATGGATCCTCCTCCTCCTCCTGGTAAATGGTAGAAAATGAGGGGAACCGCAGTGATGGGTATGGAAGTCAGAGGGATGTGCGTCAGACTGGTTTATGTTGGGGAGCACCTCGCAGACAGACAGCATGGCTTGGTGCAGAGAGACCTGCAAGCTGCACGAGGGAGCGGAAGAGGAACAGGGCCTGTCCGCCATGAACGATGCTGTGTGCAGTGCTTTATTCAGGGAGGTGCTAATGA
Source organism: Canis lupus dingo (assembly GCF_003254725.2). Classification (NCBI taxonomy): domain Eukaryota; kingdom Metazoa; phylum Chordata; class Mammalia; order Carnivora; family Canidae; genus Canis; species Canis lupus. The sequence goes on along the minus strand of NC_064281.1, from coordinate 115,245,262 downwards.
CGTCACCTTAGAGTGATTAGTTCCTGCCTGGATACAGGAATGCTCACAAAGAACGGCTTTTGCAGTGGCAGTAGACACGGGGATTGGCCCCGAGGTACCATTTGCCATCGAGTAGACTGTCTCGCCTCGAAGTGCGGTGGGCCCTGGCAGACGCCTGGGGGTTTCTAAGTCCTCCCCGGGATCTTCTCAGGTTTTAGTCCTATCCTGGTGAACACCTAGAAATTAGTTACCAGGAGGGTGCTTCATAAAAGGAGAGGAGAACAGAAGAAGGCCTTCCCAAGGGGCTGCTGTGTCATAGACCTCCCCCAGATGACTGTGGTCAGGCCTTCTGAGCTCCTTTGAACCCCTGGAGGTGAGAGAACGCACAGATACCATCTGTAGAAGAGAACACAGAAACATGGAGGTTGTCTGGTTGTTTTAATCATCTGGGCGTGACCATATAGCGGGAGAAGGATCCACACTGAAGCCTGTTTTCAGGATGGAAGGTAGGAAATGGACGTCATCCCTGGGCAAGTTAAAATCCACAATATTCTCTTGGTGAGGTGGGAGAGAGCTGCAAGCTACATTTCAGAAAAAGAGGGTGACGAGGCAGGTCCTCTTCCTTGATCCAGGCTCAGTGAAGCGTTTTTCTCAAAAACGTGTTGGTCGCTTGGACTGTCGATACTAGAACACTCAGGGTGATTGACCGTGTAACAGAAACGAGTGTGCGGTGTTGTTCAGACCCCCGATGGGATTGTCGACACAAGTGTCTTTGGTTGCCTTGAGCACAGGCAGCCTTGGGAAGTACTTGTACCTCCTATCTGGTGGGTTCAAGATAATTCTAGGCGTCCCATCCCTGAGAATGTGAGCACAAACTGTTAAGAGGAAGATACTTTGTAATGGAAGAAGGCAGGAACAGGCTGTTTCTTGGGAGGCATATACGTCATTGGTGTAAATTGGAAGAGCTGCTGATCACATGTGAGTGTCTCTTGCAGTGCGGACGTGCCCACAGCAGCATTTTGTGTGATTGTGAAGCAGTCTTGTGTACCATCACCCTGGTTCTCAGGGAGGGAGAGGAATGGGATGGGCCAGCCTGCGAGTGAGCCCGGGCCTGGCGGCTGCCTGAGCACACTGGGAGTTGTGCCCCACCCAGACCGGTGCTGGTTCCAGAGACTAAGCGTAACAGCATCATTCTGGGTGTGGTAAAGCTCCACAGGACAGCGTGTGTGGTGTCCTCGGTGGCTGATGGCGTGCGGGTAAGATTCCTTGTGCTGCCTGTGTTGAACCCACAGTGTGCTGAGAACGCTCTGGGTCAGGTCTCAACGTTTCCTCAGAGAGCTTTCACTGGTCCATTCCTAAGAGTATGAATTCCCACAGATGGATAGAATGACGATCCCTCCTAGAAGAGGAGAATGCCGAAGAATCTGAGCTCTCTGAGGTCTCATAGTGTTCTCGATAAATGTTGGGGTGTCTATGCTGGCCCCGGTGAGGGAGGGAGCCTGTCGCGAGGCAGTTGTCAGCCGTTTGTGGCTGTCCTGTTGCCCATTGAGTCTGTTCTTTGTCATGTGGCCCCAGGGCTGAGAGTGCTGCTTGGGCGGGGGGGGGGGGGGGGGGGGTGGGGGGTGGGGGGGGTGGGGGGGGTGGGTGTGGGGCTGGGCAGGCCACACCGGGTTCTGTGCTGTGTGTAGTGCCCTGCATAGGAAGGTCCTGATTACCAGTATGATGTGTAACAGTGCCTGCCTGGGTAGAGTAATGCTCCACAAGAACATCTTTCCAGTGGGCCCTGTGTCTTAATGGGGATGCAGGTTCCGGTGTCCTTGAGGTCGGTGCCTTGAACCCGGGAAGGTCCTGGCATCCACTGTGTTGGGCCTCAGGCAGCAACGAGATAATTTCAGTGGTTGGTTCCTAATGGGGTGAAGTCCTGGAGTTTATAGAAGATGAACACACTTCTTCGTAGGAGAAGAGAACAGAGGAAATATTTTACTCACTCTGTCCTTAGTCATGTATGGAGATGGGGAGCAAGTAATTAGGGGATCCCCATAGAGAGAGGAAGGTCTGTTGGATTGCTTCGTGTCTGTATTATCTTGAGTAAAATCCTCATGACGTGTGGGGAGACCAGAATGTTGCATTTGTGAGCGACCGTTGTATTGGAAACGTGCTCCACATTGAGGCAAAGCTGTGGTCAGAGCCTTTTGTAAGAAAAGTACCAACCAGTTATCCTTGGTGAAACCCATGGCTTTGTGAGTATCGGCTGCTCAAGAGAAATACTGGTGGTGTCCTCGGTCCGGGAAGCTGGGTCGAGGTGCATGTGGTATTGAGCTTACTGCCTCGAACTCTTGTTAGTCCTGGCAGGCACTTCTGCCTTCGGCGTCATCAGAATGATTCCACTTGTCTATTCTAACGATGCAAGAGCCTAAGTTTCTACAAGGTAAGCAATAGTTGACATTTGAAGCAGAGGGGGGAAAACACAGCGATAGGGTTGGTGTTTGTGTCCTCATCATCGTCCAGGTAATCCCAGAGAAGGTAAGGGATTCCTTCGTGAAGAAAGATGCACGTTAGAGGGCAATCGGTTAGAATCGTCCAGCATTAAGGGAAAATGGTGGGTACAGTGTTCATGTTGTGGCTGGGGTAGGGCAAAAGCTTCGCATGAGAGTGAACAGGGCCCTGCACAGGATCTGTTTGAGCCATGATGTGTGCAGTGCCCTGCTCAGGATGGCGCTGATTACATACTCCAGGAGTGATTAGCATCTGCCTGGGCCGAGTGATGCTCACTAAGAACCACCGTTTGTGTTGCCCCAGCCACCCCTGCTCCATGGGAATGGGGGTGCATTTGTCTTCAAGGTGCCTGTCTTGAACCCAGGAAGGGAGGGCTTGGTCAGTCACTTGTGTCTTTGGCATCCTCATGATGGCCTCAGGGGTCTGTCTGTTCCTTACAATGCGAATTGGCACAGATGGGGGAGATGAGGAGGATAATCCCTAATAGATGGAGGGAATACAGAGACAACCTTGATTTCTCTGTCCTCATGGTCATGTCTACAGAGGAGCAGTTGAGCGTGCCTCACTGCAAGAATTATGTACGTGTAGCCACTGGGTCTGCATTGTTTTAAGGCATGAGAACATCGTTTTTGTATAGTCCTCATGACGTAGAGGGGGTGAGATGAAATCTGTGTATCAGAGTGAGTGCGAGTGGCTAATGCATAGGTCTCAAAGTATGGTATGTGTCGTGCCCTACGTCAAGAGGTGCTCATGAGGTAATTTAAGTGTTCGCCATACCAGGGTGAGAAGAGAAATGCTCACCAAGAGGAAGGCTTTTGATGGCTTTCAGGTCGGTGAAGGGGCCAGAGGTGTGTGTGTTCTTGAAAATTCTTCCTTGAACCCCGGAATGGCTCTGGTAGGGCCAGCCGGTTTTGATGACGAGCATAAGATGATTCAGTGTTCCATTCTTTTTTGTTTTTTTCTTTTTTGTTTAGGATCTTACTTATTTACTTGACAGAGAGAGACACAAGCAGGTTGAGCAGCAGCCAGAGGGCATAGAGAGAAAGAGGCCCCCTGCTCAGCAGGGAACCCGAAGGGGGGTTCGATCCCAGGGCCCCAGGACCATGACCTGAGCCAAAGGCAGACACTTAATGGACTGAGCCATCCTGGTGCCCTCTGTGTTCCATTCCTAATAACTTTAACACCTTAGGTTTAGAGAAGAATGTGCAAAATAAGTTATTTTCTCTGGGTCCTCCTAATCTATCAGGTAATCCTAGAGGAAACAAGGGATCCTCACTAAAGCCCAGCTACGACAAAAGGCCGGCCAGTCGCTCAGTGTGTAAGATGCTGATCCTTCATGTCTTGGGTGGTTGTGACTTCTGGAGCGATCGTCGTTTGCAGCGACTTTCAGCTAGCGATAGAAGAGCTGCCGCAGTTCTTGCACTCCATTCCTGGACTTAGGGTGTCCTACTTCCCCAGTCAGTCTCACCTCGGATTTTTATTGGCAGTGGCGCTTTTCTCATTATGAACACCAGGTTGTTTGAGATTATGCAGAAAATGTTTTTTGGGGGTCTTCAAAATCATCCAGGCGGATTCTATGTGGATCACCATTGATGAAGATTTGCATATCTGTGCATTATGTGGGCATTCTGTCCCGTTCTGTGAAAGCACTGGTCACAGTCCATGTGATTTTTGGGTTCAGATATGAACAGTAGCTCCCTGGGTCTGATGGCAAGAATTTTCAGGATGAGTTGAATGGCATAGTTCTTTGTTTTAAAATTTTATTTATTTATTCACGAGAGACTGAGAGAGACAGACACCTAGACAGAGGGAGAAGCAGCTCTTATCAGGGGGCCTGTGTGGGACTTGATCTTTGCACCCCAGGATTACACCCTGAGCCACAGGCAGACACTCAACCTCTGACCCACCCAGACATCCCACAATGGTATATTTCTAACAGTTGAAACAAATAAGTGTAAAAGACGAGGAAGAGGTTTTTTTTTTTTTAATTTTAAGCATATAGACAAACCGGTAATAATCGTTTTCATTCTGTATCCTCATAAATATCCAGGTAAATGTATCATAAGTGAATATATCCCCACTGAGTGGAGGTTTGAGAGTTGGAGGGCAACATGTTGGCATCCCCTAGGGTTGTGGAAAAAACCTGAGTACAGTCACCATGATGTAGTGAGGAGATAGAGTAAAGGTACGTTTCACATGTGTGGGAGACTGGGCAGGCCCTATATGTTGAAGCCATGTTATGTGCAGTGCCCTGTCCAGACATCATGTGATCACATAGACTGTGTGATCGGTACCTATCTCTGTGGGGTAAATTGAAACAGGAACATTTATGGTGGCCTTCAGACCATTGATGAAGCTTTCATTGTATTATTTTCTAGCTACCCCACCCTCAGGAGGCCTTTAGCAGGCACCCCAATCTTCTGCTGCATCTTCAAGGTGATATCAGGGTTTCACTCCTATGTGAAAACCTGTGAGGGAGAGAAGATGTGGACACTTCTTGTCAGAAGAAGAGAACAGAGGAACGATGTTGTCTGTGTCCTCAGAATCATCCAGGTAAACATAGAGAACATGTGGGAACCCTTTCTGAGGGAAGGATGCAAGTTGAGGCACAGTGTATGTCATTCCCTGGGTTCATGGGGAAATCCTGGGTACAGTCATCATGACATGTGGTAGGCAGAGCGATGAAGGCTACATTGAGAATGGGAGATGGACTTGGCATACACTCCACATACAGTCTTGTTGTGTGCGATGTCTGGCCCAGAAAGGTGCCACTCCCTTTCACTATGTGTGGTTGATGCCCTTTTGGCTAGAGTAATGCTCAGCAAGGATATTTCTTGTGGCCTTTTGACTACTAATGGGGTGGAGTTGGCAGGTGTCATTTGAGGTCCCTTTCCAGAATTAAGCTGGAGATACATTATTTTCAAGATGTTTATGCTTTAAGTATGGCCATTGGGCCAGCGAGTCTTATCCCAACTGATAAGGATGGGGTCTTTTAAGAGATTTTGGTCATCCACTAATACAGAGTAAAGCAAACAATTGTGTGGTATTTTCAAAGATTTTATTTTTTTGAGAGAGAGAGATGGAGAAAGAGGAGGAGAGTGCATGAGCATGGGGGAGAGTGAGAAGCAGACTCCTAGTTGAGCAGGGAGCCCGACGCGGGGCTCGATCTCAGGACCCTGGGATCATGACCTGAGGCATAGGCAGATGCTTAACCCACTGAGCCACCCACGTGTCCCAACAGTTGTGGTTTTAGGGGATCCCTGGGTAGCTCAGGAGTTTAGCACCTGCCATCGGCCCAGTGTGTGATCTTGGAGTCCTGGGATCAAGTCCCACATGGGGCTCCCTGCATGGAGCCTGCTTCTTTCTCCGTTGTGTCTCTGTCTCTGTCTCTGTCTCTGTCTCTGTCTGTCTCTAATGAATAAATAAGTAAAATCTTAAAAAAATTGTGGTTTTAACTAATGTTAAGGATAATTTTTTAAGGAGATGTTATTTGTGACAGTCAAATGAGAAAATCTACATGGAAATTCTAAAGTACATCACCTTCCTGCTAGACATGTTTGTCCCCTTGATTGTAGTCATGGTTTCAGTGATGTTTGTATGTGCCTCACACTCATCCTGTTGTACACATTAAATATATTCAGTCATTTTTTTATTCAGTCATTTTTATAGTAAGAAGATCTCAATACATGTGTTGAAACAAAGTATATTCCCTCCCAATTAAGCAGTCCTTCAGGAAGCGATTTGTGCTAATTGGTGGCACTACCCCCAGTCCATTTATTAGCTGGACAGAGAACCCATTACGTCATCACCTTTGAACTGGATGGTAGCCCTGGAAACTGTAACGACCACAGGGCTGGGGTATATGATGTAGGACCTATTTTTGTTAAATATACTGTTCTGTGTATATTTAGATATAAAAATTCTTAGCAAATTGAGTCAAATGAAATAATCTTGATAATTTATTAACACCACATAAGAAACATGCTTGTCTAAAGCATATTTTTAATCAATTCCCAAAAAAAAGAAAGAAATCAATTCCGTATACTTGGTGATTAACATGTAGGTGTCTTTTTTCTTTATGTGGCAAGAAACACAGATACCCATTTCGGGGGATGCCCCGGTGGCTCAGTCAGTTATGTGTCCAACTTTTGATTTCCACTCAGGTCATGATCTCAGGGTCATGAGTTGGAGCCCCACCTTGGGCTCCATACTGGGCATGGAACCTGTTTTTAGATTCCCCTCCCCCCACAAAAAAACCCTGTAATTTCAAAGGTATACGGTTCTATTCTGTTGCATATATTTTTTGATACACCTGTTTTTCAATGTGTTTATTTTTTTTAATATTAGGTATATTCATGCCAACATAGATACATAATCATTTTCACTCAATTCAAGCCTTGATAACTTAGGGAACACATTGGGGAGGGCATGATTGCATGATTTAATGGCTGAAAATGACAAGAACCCTTGATTTTATCAAGTCACAGTTTGAATTGACACAATAGGGCTTTATCAATGCATCTGTTTTAAACTCAGCTTTTCTTCTTGGTCCATGATGATGCCCTTTGAATGATTGCATTTTATGTGGATTATACCATCTGTTGCTATTTTCAGATCTCTTTATGTCCTTTGTTTGGGTCACAATGCTGACTTTCACTAGGTTAGGCCTTGCTACCTTCAAAGTTCTGTCTGTGTCACCTGCAGTAAGATTGCTTCCATTTGATGCAGTTGGTTTTCCTAGCCACAGAGAATCCTGATACCTGGGGAACTAGTCTGGATGATGGGTAGGGAGGGGCTTGGTGAAATTCATCTTCACTTAAATGGAGTTTCTTTGTAAGAAATTTGCTTTTTTATGGAAACAAATGGTATCATGATAACAGTCACTGTTGTATCTGTCACTAGGTTACAAAACAATTAGGTATTTTCTTTTCTTTTTTTTTAATTTTTTTTATTTATGATAGTCACAGAGAGAGAGAGAGAGAGAGAGAGAGAGAGAGGCAGAGACATAGGCAGAGGGAGAAGCAGGCTCCATGCACCGGGAGCCTGACGTGGGATTCGATCCCGGGTCTCCAGGATCACGCCCTGGGCCAAAGGCAGGTGCTAAACCGCTGCGCCAACCAGGGATCCCCCAATTAGGTATTTTCCTACCCATTTTATTTATTTTTTTTAAAGATTATTTATTTATTCATGACAGAGAGAGAGAGGCAGAGACACAGGCAGAGGGAGAAGCAGGCTCCATGCAGGGAGCCTGACGTGGGACTCGATCCCGGGTCTCCAGGATCATGCCCTGGGCTGAAGGTGGCACTAAACCGATAGGCCACAAAGGCTGCCCTTCATACCCATTTTAACATTCTATAATTATAATTTTATATGATGAGGTGTGGTGATGATGAATTTAATTCGAATAAAATCTAAGCATCCAGATTGGCATGGCATATAAGTTAGTATCAAGCCAGTGTTAAGAATGATCATTATTAATGTTTAATAATTATGGCTTTATTAACATTAAACTTTATCATCATTTTCATACAGGTAGGAATCATTGAGAAAATTGTTAGAGGAGACTGGTAATTTTATTTCTCCTATGATCATGACAGTTGAATACTCCTTTCAAGTTATTTGTATTATTTTTTAATGGTAAATGTTGTTATTCACCAAGACTAGTGAATCTAGGGTATATATACAGACAGATTTATGTACCCTATATAGATCTTTAACAGTTTCCACTCTGGTACCTTAATGTTTAAATTCATTTTTTCCTGTGAAACATAGATGTTTAATTTTAAATGTCATCTTTGGGGCACCTGGGGGGCTCAGTTAATTAGGCATCTGACTCTTGATTTTCAGCTCAGGTCTCCATCTCTTGGTCTTGGGATCAGGCCCAGCATGAGGCTCTGCACTCAGTGGGGAGTCTGCTTAGGATTCTGTCTCCCTCTGTTCCTCCCTCTACGCGTGCTTGCTCTCTCTCTCAATAAAAAAAAATGTCCTGTTAGTTAGGCAGTGGTACTCAGTTTTTGATCAAACAGCGACATAGATGTTGCCATAAAGGTATTTTTTCAGATGAGATTAACATTTGAATCCATGGTCTTTAAAGATAGCTGATTACCTTCTATAATGGGTGAGCCTCATTTGATCAGTTAGTTGAAAGCCTGGTCCTTCAAGGATGAGAGAAGGTAATTCTGCTTTTAGAACTCAAGATGGAATATCACCTCTACCCTGGGCCTTCACCATGCCTCTCTGCCATGCATATCTCAGGTTTGGCAACCACACCAATTGTGTGAATTGGATCCTTAATATAAATAGTTCATTCTTGTTTTTACTCCTGCCCTTTAGTGTGTGTGTGTGTGTGTGTGTGTGTGTGTGTGTGTGTAAATCTGATTGGTTCTAATACTCTGAAGAACCCTGAATACTAATATATATTTGTGTCTCTTTAAAGGATGCTTGTGTGTCTTTTTCTTTTAAATCTTTAAAAAAATTTTTTAAAGATATTTATTTATTCATGAGAGTCACAGAGAGAGAGGCAGAGACACAGGCTCTGTGAGAAACAGGCACCTTGCAGGGAGCCCGATGTGGGACTCGATCCCTGGACTCTGCGATCACATCTTGAGCCAAAGGCAGGCACTCAACCGCTGAGCCACCCAGGCATCCCAAGATGCTCATATGTCTTACTGTATTTGTGATGTGGCTGCATTTTTAGCAAATGGGATCACATAGTGAGCTTTGTGTAACCTGGTCAAACTGTGAAAGTGAACAGATTGATATTTTTCTATATCAAATGTGTTTTCTGGTTTAAGTTTTAAAATGTAATTATTCAGGGCACCTGGGTGGCTCAGTTGGTTAAGTGGCTGCCTTCCACTCAGGTCATGATCTCAGAGTCCTGCCTTGAGTGGGGGGGGGGGGTTCCCCTCCTCAGTGGGGAGTCTGCTTCTGCCTCTCCTTCTGCCCCTCCCCCTACTCATGCTCACTCTCTCTGTCTTGCTCTATCTCAAAAATTTTTTTAAAATGTAATTATTTAATGGTATCTACTTTAGGGTTAGTGATGTAAAACTAAGGATGCAGTTTATTTTTAACTTTTTATGTGTTTTTCCATATGTTGTAACACAGAATTCTCTTTTAGCACAGTCTCTGGTAATTACCTGGGTGAGTAACTTCAGCGTGTTAATTTCTGTAACTTGTACATCACGGTGTAGGATATTGCATGTGAAATGATCCTCCTCATTCTTCCTGTTGGAGGATTTGGTCGAAAATCCGATTCATTTTTATATAGACATTAAAAAACAGCATCACTTTGTCAAATGTCTCTGTAACTTTTAGCCTTCTCACGTTGGTTTTGCAATGATGGGAGTTAAGCAAGATGAAAATCTTTACGTAATAGAACTTGTTCATCCCCTGGTGTAGGTATATGTGGTATAGATTTTGTTTCTTTCAGGTCCTTCAGGAAAGTCATGTTGCAGCCTTCATAGATAGATTTAATGGTTGTTACAAGTTTATTCCTAGCACTTTTATTTCTTTTTGTTTTTATGTGGATCACATTCTCCTGCCCATCCTGTTTACTGTCTGATGGTTGGTGGTAGACAGGTAACATGGTAGTTTTGCCAACTCAAGTAACCTATCAGTTCTTAGTTAGTTGGATAATTTCATTTAAAGGTTTCAGGAAGTAGAAGTAAATAAACTTTCCAAACACATTACCTCTGATGAACTGGTTTACACTGGAATAGCAAAATAGGAGGATAGCACCTTCATTGCTAACTTTTTAAATTTCATCTTTCTAACTCTTGCTCGGGCTTTCTTTTTATGGATTCCTTTTCCTTTTGAGAAGTCGATAGTAACGTCTGTAGTTTTGAAGGACTAGGTTTACAGCACATTCTGTATCACCCACTGTGTCTTCCTGAGTCCCTGCCATCTGGAGACTTTTTGGTTTGAAAAACAGGGCACTTTATTATATAGGTTACTTTTTATCTCATTAGAGAAGTTGTTGAAAAGAGTTCATTCTTGGTAATAAGTAAGTTTGCAAGTAGAAAATCCATGTGTCCTAATTAAATGGGTTTTTGCACATATGGATCTAATCTTGTGATGATAAAAATGCTTTTGCTTTCAATTTCCAACAGTATTTTCACATGTTGTCTCAATACAAATTAGGACTATAGAGTAATTAAAAGTTTATTCACTTTTGGGTTGTTGTAAGTGCCTTACCACAGAAATGATTGAGGTACCTTGTTTCCCAAGTACATAATTATTCACCAAATGATACATACCACTTTTACAACTACTCTAGTAATATAACCATAACTGGTACTAGTAGACTATATTACTGAGATGAAGTTCAATTTAAACAGGAAAGCTACCTGTTTAGAATGTAGCTATAGGGGTGTGTGTGTATATATACTGTGTTTACAAAAATAGAATTATATTATTCAACATACCATGGATAGCTCCACTCATAAATACGTTTTATTAAAGTTTGTTGTAAATTCCTACACTTTAATCAATGCAGAATGTGTGATATGGGGGCAACACAGTGAGGATTTTGATTATTTTCCTTTTCAAATAGGAATTAACTAAACACTATTTTAGGTATCCATTTTCTTCCAGTTAACTCTGACTCTTTGAACCTATTCCACACCATTTCCATAATGACAGCTTTAACCTAGAGAATGAATTTAACCTAGAGAATAATTTTATCTCCTTAAAAATTTCTGGACTACTTTATCATTTTTCAAAAGTTTTCATTGTATTCTCCATGTTGATTATAATAATATTATCTTTGAGTTCTTTGGTATTGATTTTCTACATTGATTTTTTTTTGAGAACTACAATGTTGTCTCAACCTAACTAGAAAAAAATCAATAAAACTGAATATTGAAAAATAACATCTTTACACAAACCATTTCTTCTGAAGATATTCCTTACGTATATTTTAGAACTTGATCTTTTTCACATCCTTGTCATATATTTACACTTGCATATATGGACAATACATTTTGTGTAGGGGGTCACATTAAGAAAATCTGAACGTCACTGCTGAAGTTCAAAACATAAGCAATTCTCTCTTAATTTTGTATTCCATTCACTGAAATTTATTGGTAGAAGAGCAAATTTATCATATTTACCTATCATTTTTAGTTGGAGTTAATTATTGACTGTTTTATTTCTCTTGAGATAACATTCATGATTTTTCTTTCAAGCAAGAGAGCTCGCAGGAGAGGGAGAGGGTAGAGAGAGAATCTTATGCAGGCTTAAGCATGGAGCCTGATTCAAGGCTTGATCCCACGACCCTGGGATCATGACCTGAGCTGAAGTCAAGAGTCAGATGCTTAATGAACTGAGCCACGCAGGCACCCCAACATTCATAACTCTTCAGTGTAGTTTGCAGTGTAACATAAACTCCTATCAAGTTATAAAATACTACCGTCCTGTCCAAAGTATTCTTATGCCCTTTCTCAATCCAACACTAGAGGTAATCCGTATTTCCAATTTTTTCTACCACGTATTAATTTTACATATTTTTGAAGTTCGGGTAAATGGGATAGTATAATGAGCATTCTTTGGTACTTGGCCTTTTGCTTTCACAAACAAACTGCTTTTGAGATTTGTCTGTTTGATATATGTATCAATATTTTACTACTTTTTAAATTTATTTCACTACTCTTTAATTGCTAAGTTGTATTCCAGCTTATGAATATATATTCTACTTTGTTTTCCTATTCTACAGACACATGAGGGGATTATTTTTCTATTTTGGGGCCATGACAAATAAAGCTTTTATTAACATTCATGTTCAAGTGTGTGGAATTATATTTTCATTTCTCTTAAGCAAACATTTAAGCATGCAAATGCTGATTTATAGGGAGCGGGCTATTTTTAGTTTTCTGAAAAGTTGACAGGCCTTTGTCAAAAGTGTTATAAATGTTTACCTCCAACAATGGATGACAATTATCTGACTGGTCAGCATTTTCACAAACCATGGTAGTTGTCAAGTCTTTTTGTAGCCATTTAGGGGGCATATAGTATTATCTGGAGGTTTGAGTTTGCCTTTTCCTGATGCTATTTACCTATCAACTTTTCCCTCTTTATTTTCTAATGTGTCATTTTATGTTAGACAAAATCAAATATGAAGTCAAATTTTGATGGCTCTTGGTAATATATAATTATATATACATAGTCAAGATCTAGAACAATGCTGCCTGCTAAAAAAAATTCCTTGGTTATCTTGTATTCTATACAAGCATTAAAATGATTTCTCACACAATAGGTCTGCCTTTCATGACATGGGTATAAATGAAATGCTTTTCATTTTGCCTTTTTCACTAGGCATAAGACATTTGAGATTCATCTGTGTTATTGAATGTATCAATTGTTGGTTCTCTTCTGTTGCTGTATTGCATTCCATGATGTTATGTTCCATAATTGATTTACTTATTTACAGGTTTTGGACGTTTGACCTGCTTCGTTTGGGGACTATTATGAATAATTTGCCGTGAAGATTTCTGTATACATTTTTTAAACATTTTATTTATTTATTCATGAGAGGCACACAGAGAGAAGCAGAGACATAGGCAGAGGGAGAAGCAGTCTCCCTGTGAGGAGCTTGATGTAGGACTCGATCCCATGACCCTGGAATCATGACCCGAGCCGAAGGCAGATGCTCAACCACTGAACCCCCCAGGAGCCCCTTGTATACATTTTTGCATGGACATAGATTCTCATTTCTCTTGGGTAAACATTTAGTAGTAGAATTGCTGGGTTATATAATACATACATTTTTAATTTTAGAAAGTACTACCATACTGTTTTTTCCAAACTGCTTAAACTATTCAGTGTTTTTTATTTTTTATTTATTTTTATATTATTGAAGTATTATTGGGATAAAATGTTGGTATCAGTTTCTGGTGTACAACATTGATTTGACAATTCTACACATGACTCCGTGCTCACCACAGTTAATGTCGTTACCCTCTGGCACCTTACAACGTTATTGGAATATTATGGACTATGTTCCCTATGCTATACTTTGCATCTTTGTGACTTACTAATTTTATAACTGAAGTTTCTTCTTCCTAATGTCCTTTTCCTATTTTGCCTCCCCCTCTACCCCACCCATCAGGCAAGCGCCCCTTTGTATTCTGTATTTATGGGTCTGTTTCTGTTCTTTGTTTGATCATTGGTTTTGTTTTTTAGATTCTATGTATAGGTTAACTCATCCAGTATTTGTCTTTCTGTCGGTCTTTTTTAACTTTTACCCTTTCATGTGTCTGTGCAGTGATTACATTTTTGTTTTAACCTGCATTTATCTGATGACTATTGATGTTGAACATCTTTTTTTTTAATAAGTTTATGGATCGTATGTATATCTTTTGTTAAGTGTACAGATTTTGTTTATTGAGTTGTTTTTCTTATTGAGTTGTATAAGTTCTTTGTACATTCTGGATATAGTCATCTGGTTGTGTATGTGTTTTGGTACATTTCGCTCAGTTTGTCGTGTTGTATTTTTATTAACTGTCTTCGGATAGCAAATTTTTTATCTTGAAGTCCATTTCATTAAATAGTTCCTTTATTTTTTGTGTTTTGGTGTACTGTTTAATGAATATTTGACTTAATATCTCAAAGTTTAAGATTTTACTTATTAATTCATGAGAAACAGAGAGAGAGAGAGGCGCAGAGACACACAGGCAGAGGGAGAGCAGGCTCCCTGGGAGCCTGATGTGGGACTCGATCCCGGGACTCCAGGATCACACTCTGAGCCAGAGGCAGACACTCAACCAGTGAGCTACCCAGGTGCTTCTGTCTCAAAGATTTTATTCTATATTTTCTTAATATAAATTTAATAATATTTCTAATTACTGTTAGTACCATGATCCATTTTGAATTCACTTTTGAGTATGACATGAGGTAAAGGTAGAAATTCATTTCTTTTGCCTATACCGATAACTAATTTTTGAAGTGCCGTTAGATGAAAAGTTTATCTTATTTCCATTGGATTTTGCTAGCAAATTTGTGAAAGATAGTTTATCTACTTTTTGTGAGTCTTTTTCTGGATGCTTCTCTTCAACCCATTGTTGTATATGTTTGACCATAAAATAATACTACATTGTCTTGAATTCTGTGGCTGTATAATAGTTCTCTATATCAGATAGTTATACATCATCTTTGTGCATTTTTGAAATTGTTTAGGTAGTATAGGTTCTTTGTCTTCCTAATTATTTATAAATTGAAGCTGCTAATTTATTCAGAAAAGCTTGTTTGAATTTTATCGGTGTTTGACTGAATCTATATAGTTATTGGGGATGAGTTAACACCTTACAAACATTGAGTCTCTACCAATCCAGGAATATGAAAAACCCCTCCATGTATTTAGTACTTGTTTCCTTTACAATGTTCTGTAGTGTTCTGCATATGCATTTTTCACATTTTTATTTAATTTATTCTCAAATATCTTTATGTTTTTGTCAATGAAGTTTATTTAATTTCTTGTTCCAATTGTTAGTTGCTATTATATAGGTATACAAATTGCTTTTTATATAGTAGAACTGTACCCTGTAAACCACTTATATTCTTTTATTAATTGTAGTAGCTTTTAGGTACATTCCTCAATAGTTTTTTTTTAAGATTTTATTTATTTATTTATTTGGTAGAGAGAGAGTAGCGAGAGAGCATGAGTAAGAAGAAGAGGGAGAATCAGGCTCCCCATTGAGCAGGGAGCCTGACGTGGGGCTCCATCCCAGGACCCTGGGATCATGACCTGGGCCAAAGGCAGATGCTTAACTGACTAAGCCACCCAGGCGTCTCCCTCCGTGTTTTAAAAATATATGATTATGTCATCTGCAAATACAGTTTTACTTTTTTTTCCAATTATGTATTCCTTTTATTTCTTTTTCTTCTCCTATTGTACTTACTAGGAACTTTAGTACAATGATAAATAAATGGCACTAAAAACTAGTATCTTAAACGTGTTACCTTCCTTAGGTTAGAATTGAATCTTTCGCTATTATTATATTATTAGCTGTATGTTTTATCGTAAATGTACATAATTAGACTATAGTTTTCTAAGAGTTTATTTTTTAATTGTAAGAGCATGCAATTTTGCCAACTGCTTTTTCAGGATCTATTAGAAATTACATTATTCTTTAATTTCATATTACGTATTACATTGATTTTTAAACTTTTTATGGATTTTCTTTATTTATTCATGAGAGGCAGAGACCTAGGCAGAGGGAGAAGCAGGTTCCTCAAAGGGAACCCTATGTAGCACTTGATCCCTAATCCCCGGAAACTGGGATCACACCCTGAGCTGAAGACGTGATCAAAGGTTAGCAGCCACCCAGGCATTCTCATTGATTGACTTTTGATTGTTAAATTAATATTGTGAGATACCAAAATATTACTCATGTATTTTCTCTTTTTCCTTTTTGATTACTATAGTTATGCTTATTACTTGTGTATATGTCACGTCCCAACAATATATTGCTGTGATTATTAATCTAATTGAAGATGTATTGAAGAAGCTTAGAAAAAAATGAGAGGAAGTGTGTGTTTACAGAGTTTGTTACATTAACATTATATATCGTTTCTGGTTCTCTTTGTTAGTGTGCATTTTGAGTCACCACATGGCACAATTGAGTTACTCTAATACAACTTTGCTTCCACTCACCTCTTTTTTGCTCTTACTTTTAAATATATTACTTTTGTACATTTTATATGCCCTAAAATAGAATGTATATTGTTTTTTCAGTTTTTTAAATAATTGACAGGCATCGGTGTATATTTTGTTTTATGCATTTGTTTTTTTAAATTAGAGGGAGAAGACATGTATTTATAGTATCCTTTCTAATTAAATACTTTTATCATTACCTTTTTTTAAATGTAGATTTGAATTAGTATTTGGAATCCCCTTATTTCAGGTTGAAAAGCTTCTTTTAGTATTTCCTGTAAGGTGGCTTCACTAGTAGCATTATTCAGTTTCTGTGCATCAGGGAATGACTTTATTTTTCCTTCATTTTTTTGAAAGAGTTTTGATGGATATAAAATTTCTAATAAGCAGTTACTTATTAGAAAGTTCAAATCATCTTTCAGTGATTTGAACTTGTCATGCACTGCCTCTGGTTTCATTTGTTTTCTGTTGAGAAGTCAGCCATTATTCTTAGTGGCATTCTTTCACCCATGACACATGATTTTTCTCTTGCTGATTTCATGCTATTGTCTTTGTAATTCAGTATTTTTATAGTGATGACTGGATAAAGTGTCTCTTTGTATATTATCTAGAGTTCATTTAAGATTTTTTTGATGTTTAAATTTACATTTTTCATCAAATTTGGAAAACTTTTAACTTGTTACTTCTTTGAACATTTTTTCTGCTCTTTTCTTTCCTCTTCTTATATTCCCAGTATACCTATATTGATGGTCTTAATGATGTCCAACATTGCTCTGAAACTCCATTAGTTTACTTTTTTTTTCTTTTTTTGGTTTCTTTGTTTTGTTTGACATGTTGGATCTTCTCTATCCATCTTCCGTCATGTTCAGTCCTTCTGGTTCAGTTCAATTCTGTTAATTCCCTGTGGTGAAAATTTCAGTTTCTGTAATTTTCAATTCTTTCTATTTGACTTTTTAAAAAATAATTTCTGTTTGCTGTATTCGATGAGACATCACCATTATAGTTTCCTTTACCTCATTAAGTCTGATTGTTTTTATTGCTTTGAACATAATTTATGTCTTCCTTGAGGTCTTTGTCTTTTAAATCTAATATATGGGCTCTCTCACCAGCAGTTTGTTGTCTACTTTCATTTTCGTGTACCTGTCATGCTTTCTTGTTTCTTTGTATGTCTTGCAATTTTTTTTTTTTGAGAAAAACTGAACTTTGAATTTCCACCCCATACATTGTTTTTGTTGTTTGCTTTTTTAAAAAATCATCTTAGTGACCTAGGTGACCTGTCTCTGTGAATTCCATTTCCCCTTCAATGTAAAGCCCTAGTTGTGTCAAAAGGATGAAAATTTTTGAATGCACAAAGTTACCTTGGAATGATAGTGGTTTTAGCTAGATTCTCATTGTTTTTCTCTTTCCCAGATTTCCCTGTTATCTGCCTCATTTGGTATCACACCCATTCATTAGGCTTCACTAATTGCCAGCTGATTGCACTATGATTTTTAACAATGCCCCTGAGCATAAAATGCTCTGAAGTCTGACCCAGTTAAATTCAGGCAGGGATAATTTTTGAGTCCTATCCTTGAGGTTGTTCTGATGCCAAGAAGACTTTTCTTACCTGTCCCTTTGACTTCATTCTCTTTATTAAGCTAGCTGGTCTGTGGGTTATTTTGTTGCTCTTAATTAAGAGGAACTTTTTGCCTCCTTTTCTCTTACTACCAAAATTGCAATGGTTTTCAATAGGACCTATAGTGTTGAATTTATTTCCCCATACTCCCATTTTTTAAAAGTCAGTTCCTATGGGAAGGGCTTTGGATTTCTGTTTTCTTATCAACTGCCTCTCTCTCTCTCTGCATCATGCCTGAGCCACACTAATCTGGGAACTGGGGGGGAGGGTGTTAAATTCTGGTTTTCTCAGCTTACCTCTTCCAGTTTGGAATGCACCCTACTGGACAGTCTAGGGCATGGGAAGTTTAGGGTCCTAATATTCTCATACAGCTATTCCTAGAGTGGAACCTACATCATTATAGTGTGGGATGGTCATAGGAATGGAGCCTCTAATCTGTGACAACACTCATGAAGACCCTAATCCCTTCAACTTGGAATGGGAATGGGTGTCAAATGCAGACAACCTGCACTTCTCTTTAAATATGTTATTACCTGATGAGTATCTGAGAGGAGAGAGAGTCTAACTTAGTCCCATTCAGTGGGAACTGAGGCTCCATTCACCTCAGAGGGGGGAAAAGTAAGGAAGTGCATTGTGGCTCAAGTGGCAGAGACTCTTGCCATTCTTCATATGTTTTAGTAGATTGCACTCGCATAACTATGTCTTCATTTACGGATACAGTTAGGACAAGGTCCAGAGATGATCTTTCTTTTTCAAGATTTTATTTATTTATTCATGAGAGAGAGAGAAAGAGAAAGAGAGGCAGAGGGAAAAGCAAGCTCCCTGTAGGTAGCCTGATGCAGGACTCTATCCCAAACTCCAGGATCATGACCTGTGCCAAAGGGAGATTGTCAACCACTTAGCCATCCAGGCTCCCCCAGAGATTATCTTTAAAATGTTTTTTTTTTTTTTTGTCACTAGTGTTCCTTTTTCTGGCCACTGAGTTTGCAAAGCTGCTCATGCCGCCATCCTAGAATTGAAACTTCTGCATTGCTCTCATTTTCCTGGGAATGTGTTTATTAACCTTACCTAATATTCCTCGAGTTGAACATTAACCTAACTTTCTCCACCTCTCTAGGTTTTTTTTTTTTCTCTAGGTTTTTATAGAGTATTAAAATATGTTTGACGCATTGTGATATTTAGAAATGTCAGTCCCAGTTTATCTTAGAAGTGCTGTTTTTTTTTTTTTGTCATATTACAGAAGTCAAACAGCAATGTCTTCAATACTGTGTCTGACATCTGGCACGTAGATAAACATGTTGGTGTGTACATTGGGTCAGATCTTTCACTGTTGTGCTTATAGTCGAAGTATGAACTTTTTAAAAAGGTTTTATTGTGTTAGAAAAATTTTCAGCCATATGTGAAGATATGTTCTTTATTAGGGTGAAACCTAATGTCCAGTTTCTGCTCAGTGAACATTTGGGTTCCAAGGAGGAGCCAAACATGTTACCCAGTAGTGCACGTTTTTATAATTTAAGCTATTCTCTTAACAGTCCTTTGAATTTATTTGTCTGTTATTTTTCGTTATAAGTATTTATTCTATCAGCTGCCTCATCTGTGCATGACCTCTCTGATGTGGCGACATCTGTGGTAACTATTTTTTATCACTTTTGTGAATACAAAATTGAAAAACACAGGCAAATAAACAGAGCAGAGTGTTTGACCTTCTAGAAACAATGTATAATTGTGTTCTGCTGCTATTGTTATTACTGTTAATAGGTGTTCATTCCTATCTCAGAGGTGTACTTGACATTGGTTTGATTAAATACCATTTGTTAATGTCCTCCAAAAATGCAAGTATGTTTCACATTTTTGAATATATCTTGTTTAAATTTTTTAAAGGAAAATACAATTATTGATATGAAAATAGATACACAGAAGTGATTATTTTCAGTCACCATTGTCCTTTGTTCACACCCCAGCCTCACTCACCAGTTATCCATCGTGAGCAGTGTCCACATCCTTGTATTTGTTCAAGCTAACCCATACCTGTTATTAACCCTGCATTTCATATAGTGTACTCTTATGTAGACCTACAGTGATTTTTTTTATTCATGAGAGAGAGAGAGAGAGAGAGAGAGAGAGAGAGGCAGAGACACAGGCAGAGGGAGAAGCAAGCTCCATGCAGGGAGCCCGACGCGGGACTCGATCCTGGGTCTCTAGGATCATGCCCTGGGCTGAAGGCGGCGCTAAACCACTGAGCCACCTGGGCTGCCCAGTCATACAGTGAATTTGTTTGCATTTTTGCTCACCTCAGAGAAACACAATTACAGTATACATACTCTTCAGTAAATAGTCTCTCTGCTCAAAGACATTACCCATTTATATTCTTCTAGGTCAAATTTTGTTCCTATAAGGTAAACTAATATTTAATTTTGTTATATCCTCCTATATAAAATTTTCCCAACTGAATTTTTCTGATATGTTTGATTCTTGATCCATCTTTTTAAATTCTCTCTTCCACTATGACAAAGTGACTTTATCACTTGATGATGGCATAGAAATTTTTACATTTTATTTAAGTTTTGAGGTCAGCTTGGTTAATCTCACCAATTTGTATTTGGTCTTAACCTGGAATAACACTTGGTGTAATACCAAGAGAGTTAAACTGACTTTTTTCCTCCCCCTATATTCTTGAGCTAAAATTGTAAAACGTTTTCAAGAGAATGAGCATTTTTGGCAGCATCAGATCTTTCCATATATGAATATCGCAATGTATATTTGGTATAAAGTTTTCATTTACATCATATGGGCCCTAAAGTATT
This sequence comes from Canis lupus dingo, assembly GCF_003254725.2. NCBI lineage: Eukaryota > Metazoa > Chordata > Mammalia > Carnivora > Canidae > Canis > Canis lupus. The sequence continues at coordinate 115,224,720 of NC_064281.1, read as the reverse complement.
TTTGATAATTTTATTGCTTGGTAATTTTTTTTTTATTTTATTTGGTCTGTGAGGTGTTTTGCCATTTTATGTTCTAGTGGATTATCTTTGTAGTATATGGAAGCTATTAAGTTTATATTTATTATTTTGAGCACCTTTCTAAATATTTGTGTATATATATATAAACACATACATACATATATATAAACGCCAGGATTTTTTATGTCATCTTCCATTTTTATTAAACTACTAAAATATAAGCACAGCGTATATATCATGTAACAGATTGATAGTTTAATGGTGAGTGTTAATGTAAATATATATGATATTACTGTCAAAGTACTTACATGCTGGTAGGTAGGCATATGGCTTTTAATTAGTAAAGGAACATTGTCTGAAAGAGTATTGTGGAAATACAGCCTTTCCTTTCTCTGTGGCTCTTGAGTTTCTGGAAGTATTTCTGTGTACACCCATTTGTTGAATTCTCATGACAGATTCGCGGTATGGAATAAGTGTCCACAGCTCAGATATCTTGTAATGGATTAATATGGTGATCCACATGCTGTATGTATTCCAGCTGCCACTTAAGTAAGCATTAAGTTGCTGTGAATCACAATTGTTAGAGGTCAGAGAAGGAGAAACTGTTCTTCAAGATGGGAAAGCTAGGGGATCCCGGGGTGGCTCAGCGGTTTAGCACCTGCCTTCAGCCCAGGGTGTGATCCTGGAGTCCCTGGATCAAGTCCCACTTCAGGCTTCCTGCATGGAGCCTGCTTCTCCCTCTGCCTGTGTCTCTGCCTCTCTTTCTCTCTCTCTCTCTCTCTCTCTGTCTCTCATGAATAAATAAATAAAATCTTAAGAAGATAGGAAAGCTAGAAAGTCGTTACCTGTGAGATCACTCATTATGCATCCCATAACAAGAAAGTATCCTGAATATGTTTTCATGTTTTAAGTGTAATTTGTTTTCTATTTGATAAGAACATAACATTTTTCAACCTCATGCATAATATGGGGGAATGATATACAATGGAAAATGAAAAATCAGTGTCTTCCTGAAAGTTCTCCATATCCAATTTTTAACCCATATTAAGTGCCTCATTCATAAGATTTAACAGCATATTTATACTTAAATGAACAACTATTAATCCATAGTTGTTTTTCACATCCAAATGAGATAATTTGTTCCCTCATGTCTTCTCTCTTTAAAAACACCCCCTCAATAGCATTTTGTTAAGGATCTCTCCCTCTTCCCACTTCCCTGAGACCACAACTTGCCCACTCTACCGACTGAGCCAGCCAGTTGTCCTCATTTAACTTTTTAAAAACTTATAAATTTTTAATAAGATTTTATTTATTTTAGAGCTGGTGAGTGGGCTGAAGGGGAGAGGGAGAGGGGAAGAATCTCAGGCAAACTCCCCACTGAGCACTGAGCCCAACCTCTCTGGGACTGGGGGTGGAGCTTGGTCTCAGAACCCCAAGATCACCACCCCAGCCAAAACCAGGAGTTGGACATTCAACCCACTGAGCCACTCAGGCACCTCAACCTTTTCAAAGTAGGCTCCATGCCCAGCATGGAACCCATGGCTCAGCTTGGACTCATGACCCTGAGAGCAAGACCTGAGCTGAGATCAAGAGTCTGGACACTTAAGTGACTGAGCCACCTATGTGCCCCTAACTTTCAAAAATCACATACTCCTGAGTTTGCCTTCGCATTGTCTCAACAGGCAGCCATTAAAAGCAAGGCGGATAATCGCCCTGAATTGCATTATGGCTCTTCACACTCTGCTGGAACTCTGCTATGGAATCCCTACTTTCACTTGAACTGTGGGGATAGACTTTTTCCACCTGCTCCAGATTTGTAGTAGGATGTCTAAAACCAAACTCATGAGAGTTCTTTAGACCTCTAGCTGCTATGGACTCCTCAGATGCTCCCAGCAAAGTCAACCTCAGGTCTTTGCACTGTCTGTTCCTTCTGCCTGAGTTCTCATCCTTGGTGTCAGTATCGGTTGGGTTTACTCCTTAAACTGCAAATCTTTTCTCAAATGTCACCACCTCTAACAGTCCTGCATTAACCTCTTGCTTAATTCGCCATCCTGGTCCCTGTCCTGGGCTCTCCCACGCCCCTTACCCTGCCCCACATTGTCTTTATTTCATGCCACTTGTCACATTTTAGCATAGTTTATCATTTGCTCACTGCCTTCTCTCCAGTGCACAACTGTCCCAGTATGCCTGGCCTTGGGGAGATTCCCGGGGTGTGGGACTTTTCCCAGGCAAACAGAGATGAATTGGCCACCTTCCTTCCTTGTCTTTCTCCTCCCAGCAGAATGAAACCTTCACAATTGTGCAAATCTCCGTTTTGTCCAGTGATTTATCCCACACATCAACAACAGTGCCTCACACATAGTAGGCAGTTAATAAATCTTTGCTGAATGAAGGAAGGAAAAAAGAAAGAATAAGAATTACAGTGCTTCCATCCTGGTAGCTAGGCATGTAGATTCTAAATGGACCTGCTATAGGTTATTTTCAGAGTGCAGATTTGAAATATACTAAGAATATAATGACTAAAGTTTCTAAGTCCCTTTTTAGTTCACATACGTTATTATTTCCCAGATCTTGCCTCATGTAATCTTCATTGCAGTCCTACAGCATAGAAAGAATAATATCTATGGCCTCCAATGTTCGTGAACATAAAAAGTTCTTCCCATAAGGGTATATTCACACTCCCAACACTGGAGCTTACCATTCCGCATGAATGTTCCTATCTTCATTATGATTGCTCCCATTGTTAATTTGATTTTTGCTGATAGTCATTCTCCTTTTTTCTTAGAATGGGAAGTTTGAGTCTTAGAGAAGATTGATGACTTGTATAAAGTTGCAAAACAAGTGAATGGCTGATGCTAATGCATTTAAAGTTTTTTTTTTTTTTTCCAATTTGGTCAATTTAAATGCAACCAAAGAAAGATTACTCGTTTTACTTATTTTCTCCTACTTTTTTAAAAAATTTTATCCTACTTTGAGGTATACTTATTATACAAAGCAATTGGACATACTGTATATATTTTGTTTGTATACATTTGCATTGTATGTAGTGAAGTGTTCATTCATTTCCCCAATCTGCCTCACACTTCAGAGATGCCGGATTGGCTCAGCACCATTAAGTAATCAATTTTGCTGTAGTGTTATCTTTTCAAATTAATGTTCCAATACTACACTTTTAATTAATGAACCATTAAATATCTACAATCACATGTATCCTTCATTACCCTTCTTTTTTGAAGGTTTCTTTGTGTAATCTCACCTATGGAAGACTTATAGCTAAAATTTAACTTTGCTTTTTGAATTTCTAATAACATTTGGCTTTTTAGTTTACTTGCTATTACATGAAAGTATTTTTGAGAAAATACTTGATAACAGTTTGTCTCCCTTTTGTGCCTGTCTGTCTGGGGGTTGTCCTACAAAGCTGTAATTTTAAATCCCTTATAGAAGTTGTTTTTTTTTTTTAATAGAGCCTCAATAAGTCTTCACAAGTGTAGTGGTGAGTGACTTCTTGCTATTGTGAATTCATTCTGAATTTGATTACCTTTATAAAATGTTGGTATATTGTGACAGCAGTTATTCTTTATTTCTTAGTGGTTAATTTACTAATATGTTTGACACCGTTTAGAGTTTTGGAGGGTTTATTTTCACATGTGATTTAGGGACATAAAAAATATTCATGTGTCTGTAGGAAAATGAAAATTAAGCATCATTTCCTATTGTCTAGGTGTGCAAATTTTCCACATCATTCACAAGTGTTAGAGTCTCTGTTAGTGGATGTGGACCCTTTAAAAATTATGTGTATGATCGTAAATATATTTTTGGAATAGATAGACCATAGATTTCTTCAGATCCCCATGTGTATTGAGAAAAGATAATATATATATATATACACATATAAAATATGTTACATGCCTTTAAAACACATACAAGGGTGCCCTGCTGGCCTAGTCAGTAGAGCATGTGACTCTGGATCTCGGAGTCATGAGTTGAAGCCCCACATTAGATGCAGAGCTTATTTTTTAAAATTTAAAGATTTTTATTTATTCATGAGAGATACACAGGAAAGGCAGAAACTTAGGCAGAGGATTCCTGTGGGGAGCCTGATGCGCCTCAATCCTAGGACCCTGGAATTACAACCTGAGCCAAAGGCAGGTGTTCAACCACCAAGCCACCCAGGTGCCCCTATTTAAATTTTTTTAAAATAAATACATCAAAATGAATACATACATCATCCTTTTTTAATTATCATTTTTATTTATATATACACAGATCTAAATTTACCTTCATTTATCTTGTGTTGCTGTGTAGATCTTGACTACTGTGACTTAGGTTAGGGTACTGGATTTCTGGATAAAGCAATAGGAAGTATCATTCTTAATTATCTGTATTTATAAATGTGGAATTAAAAGCAAATTGGGAATGGCAAAGAATAAGTCAAAAGCTTAGCAGAATAAACACACTTCATTAAGCCTGAAATATATAAGCAGCAGAATTCAGATCATTTGGTCTGTTCAAAGGCATATTTGTGGTGACCTCTATGGAATGAAACTCCATCAGAAATATGGTGGAGTGGGACTAGAATACAGCCCTCTAACCCATTCATTAGTTTATTTTTTCAAATAAAGTCAAACCTGGTATTTTCCTCCTAAATAGCTAATATACAGAGCAAAGTTGTAGGAATTAATTTTGTGTTGTTGATAGTTTCTTCATTCTCTTCAAGTTCATCAAATACATCCTTTCTGATGGTTCCTTTGAAGAGCAACCTGCCCATCAACCTCACTCTAATCTTGTAATTTTTATTCTAATTGACTCTTTAGTCTTTTTTGCATATGTAATATGTTCTAACCTAATTTTATCGTTTCTTTATTTGGTTTTCTTCTTTATTGTATCCTCCCCCTATACAACATACACCTGAAAGTCCAATAGAGAGGTATTCTCTTCTATTTTTTTCACAGATAAGAACTATGTGCCATGAATTACTGCTGGCACATAGTAGATGCTAATTAAATAATTGCTGAGTGAAAAAAATAATGAATACTCTAACAGTAGAAGCAAACTTAGCTAGTGAGAAAGGTTACACAGGGTATTGACCTACTGATTAGTGAGCACGTAGATACTAAATAAGAAAATTATGTGTTAATTTTTAGATACTGTTATACACATGGGATCGGTTGTCAAGATAACATCTTTTATGCTTCTGAGTAGCTTTTTAACTTTATAGAAGTATTTTCCCATATGTTAAATCATGATTAAAACTGAATATCAGGGGTACCTGGGTGGCTCAGTGGTTGAGCATCTGCCTTTTGCGCAGATTGTGATCCCAGGTTCTGGGATCAAGTCTCACATTGGGCTCCACATGGAGAGCCTGCTTCTCCCTTTGCATATATCTCTGCCTCTCTTTGTGTCTCTCTCATGAATTAAAAAAAAAACCCTGAATATCAAGGGGCGCTTGGGTAGCCATCCAACTCTTGTGTTTGGCTCAGGTCACGATCTCAGGGTCATGAAATCGAGCAAGACCCGCACCAGGCTCTGTGCTCATTGGGGAGCTTGCTTGAGATTCTCCGTCTCCCACTGCTCCTCTCCATGCTCCTACTCTCTTTCTCTCTCAATTAAATAATCTTTATAAAAACCTGAACATCAATCCTATGTTACAGGATTAACCATGATATATGACCCATAGGTCTGTTAAGAGATAGTATATACAAAGCCATTTCCACACTTCCTGACCTGGGAGCAGGCCTCCAGTGAATGTTAATGATTTTGTAAATCATTCTTAACATTGCAGCTATCATCGTTATTAAAAGCAGTTATTTCATTCTTTCCTCCACACGAGAAGTGTGTGCTCAGAGAGGATAAATGTTGTGCTTAAACACACAGAGCCAATAGAGTGGCTGTCTTTTCATTTTTAAAATTATGACTGTTCTTAATATTAAAAGTTGTCCTTTGTCAGTTTACCTACAGAAACAACTTAGGGATATAAATTGACAAATGTTATAATGTACACCAAAAACTAATACATTCCGTACCTTTTCCATTATCTATATTAAACTTGTGCTCCATCTCCCTCTATGCACAAGAAGAGACAATAACAGACACTATATTGCCTCATTTTTAAAAAGATTTTATTTATTCATGAGAAAGACACACACACACACATAGAGGCAGAGACACAGGCAGAGGGAGAAGGAGGCTCCATGCAGGGAGCCCGATGTGGGACTTGATCCCAGGTTCCTAGGATCACACCCTGGGCTGAAGGCAAGTGCTAAACCGCTGAGCCACCTGGGCTGCCCTATTTCCTCATTTTTTATTCATTTTACAAGAACAGGATCATTTTCTAAAAACTGTAGTAATATTATCCTACACATTTCCCTGGAAATTGGTTTTCTATTTGGATGTATTTTCATAGGAATCCCTCTAGGTCATCAAATACTTTTATTGCTTTAGGTTTTAAATTCAAGTCAAACCCAAATGGGATTCATTAGGTGATAAGATTTCCCTAAAAATTTTTTTTCCCCAAAAAGACCCAATGTACATAAGGATTTTTTAAGAAGGTCATTTTATTTCCTTAATTGTTTTAGTTTTTAAAGTCAATACCACATTGTTGGCATTTTTCTAACTTGATACTGCCTTTTCGTTACTTTTACCCTGACCAGCTGTTATAAATTTAATTTGTCCTTACAAAAGAGGTGTTGAGGAGCACTTGGGTAGCTCAGTTGGTTAGTCTGCCTTCTCTTCAGGCCATGATCCCAGGGTCCTGAGATGGAGTCCCTCATTGTGGCTCCCTGCTCAGTGGGGAGCCTGCTTCTCCCTCTCCCTCTGCCCCTCCCCCTGCTTGTGTGCCTGCCAGCCTGCACACACACATACACACACACTCTCTCTCTGTCAAATAAATAAATAAAATCCCTTCTACCCCATCTCAGAATGTGGCCTTGTTTGGAAATTCAGTCATTGTAGATGTAATTGGTTAAGATGAGGTTATAATGGATTAAGGTGGATCCTTATCCAATTTGACTGGTGTGCTTACAAAAGAGGGAGATTTTTTGACACCGAAGTAGAGGGGAGATAGAGGCAGAAATTGGAGTCCTACTCCCAGAAGACAAGGAATTCCTGGGCCACCAGAATCGGGTAGAGGCAAGGAGTGATCCTTTCCTATAGAGCCTTCAGAGGGAGCCCGGCCCTGCCAACACCTTTGTTTGGGGTTCATGCCATCCAGAACCGTGAAAGAATAAATTTCTGTTATTTAAAGCCATGCGAGTTTGTGGTTACTTTGGTAGCCCTAGGAAAATAATATGGTGGCCTTCAGTATTTTGCTTATGTTGTTAATTCTTGCTAACATATATATCATATATAGATAAATGAATACTTAAATATTTATTATATGTATTTTTTAAAGATTTTATTATTCATGAGAGACATAGAGAGGCAGAGACAGGCAGGGGGAGAAGTAGGCTCCATGCAGGGAGCCCGACATGGGACTCGATCCCAGGCCCCCAGGATCACACCCTGGGCTGAAGGCAGCGCTAAACCGCTGGGCCACTGGGGCTGCCCAAGTCCATGGCATTTTGATAGGGATTGCATTGAATGTGTAAATTGCTCTTGGGTGGCATAGACATTTTCACAATATTAATTCTTCCAATCCACGAGCATGGAATATTTTTCCATTTCTTTATGTCTTCCTCAATTTTTTTCAGAAGTGTTCTGTAGTTTTTAGGGTATAGATACTTTTGTATACACTAACAATGAGACTGAAGAAAGAGAAATTTAAGGAGTCAATCCCATTTACAATTGCACCCAAAAGCACAAGATACCTAGGAATAAATCTAACCAAAGAGGTAAATATTTATTTATTTTAAAGAGAGCGCTAATGTGTGTGTATGAGGCAGGTTGAGTGCAGAGTCTGTGCTGAATGTGAGCTGACACTGGGCTCCATCCCAACAACCCTGATCATGAGCTGAGCTGAAATCAACCGTCTGCCGCTTAACTCACTGAGCCACCCTGGAGGCCCTCTCACTAAAAGTTACAGATGAAGTTTTAACAGACGTTTGTCAAGTTACCAAAAACTTCCCATGGGGATTTTAATCTGATTACTTCAAAAATACAAATGAGATTGAAAAAATTTAGTATCTCGAAAATATCAACTTCATATTTGGGAGCATACCTATGTGTCTATTTAAGTCCTTTATATTATATAATAAAGTTTCATATCAATTGTAGATTCTGAAGTTTTTTTTTTAATTTTATTTATTTATGATAGTCACACACACAGAGAGAGAGAGAGAGAGGCAGAGACATAGGCAGAGGGAGAAGCAGGCTCCATGCACCGGGAGCCCGACGTGGGATTTGATCCTGGGTCTCCAGGATCGCGCCCTGGGCCGAAGGCAGGCGCTAAACCGCTGCGCCACCCAGGGATCCCAATTCTGAAGTTTTCTAAATAGGTAATTAGCAGTTTGCATTTTGTCTTCTGCATTTTTTTTTCTGCTTTCTATTTCTGTAATATAAGGGCTATATCGATATTTTAAAATTTATACTTTTGGGCAGTTTTCTAAAGAATATATTCTGTATTCTCAAGTTTCCTAATTGGACTGATCTTTTTTTCCCTTTCTTCCAGCTTTATAGAGATTGTTTTGCAAATAGCACTGTGTATATTTAAGGAGTCCATCGTTTTGTTTTTTTGTATACATAACACATTGTGAGGTGAATACCACTTTCTAGCAAATTAACATGTCCATTGCCTCACATAGTTGCCATTTTGTGTGCCTGGTGAAAACACCTGAGAATTAATGTCATGCATGTGAGACATTTATTGTGAGGATTAAACGACCTAACCCCCATAATAGCAGTTAACACACTGATTGCCCTTTAAATAAAAATTCATTAAGTGCTAATAGTCTTTATCATCTTAAGTAAAAAAAAATAGTGTTAAATGCACCTTTGGTGCAAGGAATTAAATTTGTCATAATTCTTCATCCATGACATGCTCTCAATATTCATCCATGTTTGTCCTCCTTTTATTTATTCATTTTTAATAATGTCAGTAACACAAGTCTGTTGCTGAAAATCAGAGACTCTAACTCTAGCCACACTAGCAACTCTTACCCCTGCCTCTCCCCAGTAGGGGTTATTCTCACCCTGATTACTCTTCAGCACCTGCTTCCTTGGCTCTGGCTATATGTAATCTTACTTGGCGCTTTACTTTTTTCACTTTGTTAGAAGTTTTATCCTTATTTTTGTGTGCTTCTGTAGTTTATTACACTTGACCACTCTGGAACATTCGGTGTTGTCTATTTACCAGTTTTTTCACTTAAGCGCCAGGTGATGAACATCCAGGTTTTTGCTATTGTAAGAAGTGCTGCTGTGAACAGCCTTGTAAATGTTGCCTGTTCTAATGAATTCCTTCCGTAGGAGGGAATTTGGTGGCCTATGGGTTAAGTAAATGTTCGACTTTAAGTGGCAATGCTAAATAATTTCCCAAATTAACTCCCAGCAGCAGTGATGAGATGTTGTGAATTAACATTCAGCCCAACACTAGGTGTCGTCAGTCCTTTAAATTTTTGCCACTAAGATGGAGGTAGAAGGTACCCCTGGTGGTCTTGGTCTTGATTTGCAGGTCTCTGATTAATAATGATGTGGAATAGCTCTTCATAATTTTTCTTATTAATATCAAGAAGGAATATCTCACCATCAAAACATGTTTGTTGTAGGGCTTATTTTGCAGGTATGTTATTCAGTGAGTTTTCTTCTAGTTTCTAAGAGTGCTATTAGGAATAAATCTTTATACTTATTGGATGCCTTTATTAAAAGAGTTACATTCTAATTTCCTACCTTGCCAAGGTTCACAGCTGAACCCCTCTCCTGCTCGCTATTAGAAAAACCCAAGGCTTTAAGGTCACTGCGTGTGGCATGGGCCTTGCCACCATTCACATCTTCATTTACCCTTCTGGTTATTTTCCCTTTGTGGATTTGGACCCCTACTCTATGAGGAGCTCTTCTCTACATTCAAAAAAATTTTTGTTTGGGTGCCTGGGTGGATCAGTTGGTTGAGTGTCTGACTCTTGATTTCAGCTCGGGTCATGATTTTGGGTTCGTGGCATCAAGTCCCATGTTGAGCAAGGAGTCTGTTTGAGATTCTCTCTCTCTCTGCCCCTCCTCCTCCATTCTTGCTCTCAGTCGCTCTCTAAAATAAACAAATAAGTAAAATCTTTTAAAAAAGATTTTTGTTGTATTTTCCTCATATTTCTTAAGTTTATAAGAGAAGAGTCTATAGGATCTACACCAGTGATTCTCAGACTTTAATTTGAATATGAATTGCCTGCCAGATTTCAGGTTGTACTACAAAGCTGTGGTCATCAAGACAGTGTGGTACTGGCACAAAAACAGACGCATAGATCAGTGGAACAGAATAGAGAATCCAGAAGTGGACCCTGAACTTTATGGGCAACTAATATTCGATAAAGGAGGAAAGACTATCCATTGGAAGAAAGACAGTCTCTTCAATAAATGGTGCTGGGAAAATTGGACATCCACATGCAGAAGAATGAAACTAGACCACTCTCTTTCACCATACACAAAGATAAACTCAAAATGGATGAAAGATCTAAATGTGAGACAAGATTCCATCAAAATCCTAGAGAAGAACACAGGCAACACCCTTTTTGAACTCGGCCATAGTAACTTCTTGCAAGATACATCCACGAAGGCAAAAGAAACAAAAGCAAAAATGAACTATTGGGACTTCATCAAGATAAGAAGCTTTTGCACAGCAAAGGATACAGTCAACAAAACTCAAAGACAACCTACAGAATGGGAGAAGATATTTGCAAATGACATATCAGATAAAGGGCTAGTTTCCAAGATCTATAAAGAACTTATTAAACTCAACACCAAAGAAACAAACAATCCAATCATGAAATGGGCAAAAGACATGAACAGAAATCTCACAGAAGAAGACATAGACATGGCCAACATGCACATGAGAAAATGCTCTGCATCACTTGCCATCAGGGAAATACAAATCAAAACCACAATGAGATACCACCTCACACCAGTGAGAATGGGAAAAATTAACAAGGCAGGAAACAACAAATGTTGGAGAGGATGTGGAGAAAAGGGAACCCTCTTACACTGTTGGTGGGAATGTGAACTGGTGCAGCCACTGTGGAAAACTGTGTGGAGGTTCCTCAAAGAGTTAAAAATAGACCTGCCCTACGACCCAGCAATTGCACTGTTGGGGATTTACCCCAAAGATACAAATGCAATGAAACGCTGGGACACCTGCACCCCGATGTTTCTAGCAGCAATGGCCACGATAGCCAAACTGTGGAAGGAGCCTCGGTGTCCAACGAAAGATGAATGGATAAAGAAGATGTGGTTTATGTATACAATGGAATATTACTCAGCTATTAGAAATGACAAATACCCACCATTTGCTTCAACGTGGATGGAACTGGAGGGTATTATGCTGAGTGAAGTAAGTCAGTCGGAGAAGGACAAACATTATATGTTCTCATTCATTTGGGGAATATAAATAATAGTGAAAGGGAAAATAAGGGAAGGGAGAAGAAATGTGTGGGAAATATCAGAAAGGGAGACAGAACATAAAGACTGCTAACTCTGGGAAACGAACTAGGGGTGGTAGAAGGGGAGGAGGGCGGGGGGTGGGAGTGAATGGGTGACGGGCACTGGGTGTTATTCTGTATGTTAGTAAATTGAACACCAATTAAAAAAAAAAAATAAAAAAAAAAAATAAAAATAAAAAAAAAAAAAAAAAAAAAAAAAAAAAAAAAAAAATGAATATGAATTGCCTGGTGATGTTGGTAAAAATGCAGATTCTAATTAAGTACATCTTCTGTTGAGCCCAAGACTCAATTTTAACAAGTTCTCAGGGAATTCCTGTGATGCTAATCCTGGGACCACATTTTGAGTAGCAGACTCCTACCTCAACCATTATAGTGGTGGAAACAGGATTTCAAAATCTATTTTTCGGCTTGGTCTGTAAAGAAAACAGATCTGCAGTGATTTTGTGACCAGTTCCTCCACAGTTGGCCCTGGAAGCAACATAAAAGTCACAATCATTGAATCAGTTGTTGTGAAAAAATTACAATATACAAGTTGGAGTTTAATCTTGGCTAAAAGGAATATACTTAAAGGCCTTACATCCTAACATTGACCATTAGTTTTCAAACAGGAAGTTAACACTATGAGTCAATGTGTATCCTTTAACATGAAATTGAATTTTTCGATATAAATGCCTATATTGCTCTGAAAGCTTGACTTGCCAAACATAATTTGGAAACAGAATTGGCTTATTTGACCCCCAGAACAAATCTGGAGGCAGATAGAAGAACATCCTGGAGCAGCCAAGGGTTTTTTTGTTGGGTTAAATGGGATGATGCTCATAAAAGTAGTCACTTACTGATAGGATAGGTTATTTGTGGTTTCAATATTCAATCCTTTGAGAACATTTACAAACAGTTTTGTAGAGTACTTCATGTAGAATAACTCCAGGTCATTTGTTTATAGATACGTTATGTTTATTCTTGCTGTCTTCCAATGGATTATCACTGGTATAGCAGGAAACCTCACTTGTGTGTACTTTTTCTGAATACACACCTCCTTAACTATGTTAATACATGTGCTTTAATCATCTTAACTATGTTTGATGCACCATTAAAATGAAAGGTAAAAACACATCAGCATTCTCATTGATTAGTAGCATGCACTGCCAATGAGAACTAATCAGGTGGAACAGTTGGCCTTCTTTCGTTTCTGTTCCTACCTTGCCTCACCTGGATATCCTATTTGCCTGTCATGTGGGATTTGGGCCGTCTAGGAGAAAATATAAAGGGATAAGCTTCACCAGAAATGGATGAAACTCAAATTCAGTATTAACCTTTGGATATAAAAATAGTGGGGTTTTATTTGATTGGAGGAGGAGAATGGTAAACTTACTTATTGGGCAGAATTGCTCATAGAATCAGAATTCTGGATGTAGGGGAACGCCTGTGTGGCTCAGCGGTTGAGTGCCTGCCTTCAGCCCAGGTCATGATCCTGGGGTCCCGGGATCAAGTCCCACATCGGGCTCCCTGTGTGGAGCCTGCTTCCCCCTCTACCTGTGTCTCTGCCCCTCTCTCTCTCTCTGTGTCTCTCATGAATAAATAAATAAAATCTTAAAAAATTCTGGATGTAGGCTTCTACATTCAAAGTAGGATGCAAATATTTTCTCTCTGATCATGATTTCTTGGACATCAATTCATAGTAATACGGTGTCTTTTGAGCCTTAAAGTGTACAAAGAATTGTTTTATTACATTGCTTTGATTGATCCTCAAGGGAAATATTTTGAGGCAGAAGGAATAAGTATCTGTTTGGTAGGAATGGAGTGAAGCCCGATGAAATAAATCACAGGAAAAAAAAAAAAGAAATCACAGGAAATTATTTAGCAAAATGCCTGATAAATTACTAAACACTCAGCATTTTTTATTATTATTCTGTATGTTATTGCTCATATCATGCCTGATCATTTATGATATGCGTGGGAACTTCAGAATTGAGAATGTTCAGGGATTTCTTCAAGAAAAACACAATGTAAGCCACTCCGAGTGTTAATTTCATGGTCCTCATTAAGATCTTAAAATATCAAAGCAGTATTTTGTCATGCTAAATTGGGAAATCCTGCAAAGGTAAATTTTAAAAGTTTATAAAAAAAAGTATATATTTTCCATTCTTTATTCTTATTTTAATTTCTAACAAATGCCTGATGTACCGTTTTCTGTACACAGTGAAGCATGTATAGATACATGAACGCATATGATGGAGATGGTGATTTTCATTTTTAAACAAAAACACATGGAATCTTCCTGTTTACATTTCTACTGTCTTTTGCCCAGTACAAATAGTTACATTTCACCTGTCCTTTTTCAGTGTAGATAAATACACATATCAATATCCACAACTTCATGGTTTATGCTTTAATATTAATCTTTTAGTTAACATCATAGTAGTACAATATGGGATGTAACTAAATAACTTGTACATTTTACACAATGTTTTGACTAATTCATGTCAGTAATTATGTTTCTTGAATACTTGTTCAGATGTGGTTTAAATTTTCATTGTTTGATTAACATAATACTTTGTACCATGACAAATATCCTCCTCTCCTCCAAAAGCTTTTATTTTATTTTTGAAATAAAATTGTATATATTTAAGGTATGCAACATGATAACTTGATGTGCATAGTGAAATAATTACTACACTCAAGCTAATAACATACCCATGTCTTCCCATAGTTACCTTTCTATTGTTTTGGGGTGAGAGCACCTAAAATCTCTCAGCAAATTTCCAGTATTCGGTATGGTACTATTAACTATAGTCACCATGCTGTGCAGAAGATCACTAGACTTGTTTTCCCAATATAAACACAACTTTGTATTTTTTGACCAACATTTCCCCCATTTTCTTCACTTTCCCACCCCTGCTTATTACCATTCTATTCTGTTTCCATGTATATGACATTTTTAGATTCCATATATAAGTGAGATTGTGAAGATTTTTTTTTCTTAATGTCTGGATTATTTCACCAAGCACTGTGTTCTCCAGGTTCATTCATATTGTTACAAAAAATAGGATCTCCTTTTTAAAAAAATATTTTATTTACTCATGAGTGACATAGAGAGAGAGGCAGAGACATAGGCAGAGGGAGAAGCAGGCTCCATGCAGGAAACCTGATGCGTGTCTCCAGGGTCACACCCTGGGCTGAAGGCAACACTAAACCGCTGAGCCACCCAGGTTGCCCTAGGATCTGCTTTTTTAAGGTGTATTTTATACCATTTGTCTATGTATACTGTAATTTCTTTACCCTTTCATCCATCTCTGGACATTTGTTTCCATATCTTTGCTATTGTAAATAATGCTGCAGTGAAAATGGGATTGGAGATATCTCTTCAAGGTATTGATTTCATTTCCTTTGGATATATACTTCAAAGTGAAAATTACTGGATCTTATGGCTCTGGTTTTCGTTTTTTGAGGAAACTCCATTGTTTTCCATAATGCCTGTACCAATTTATATTCCAACCAACATTGTACTATAGTGTTCCCTTTTCACCACATCCTTGCCATGCCCATGTTTTATCTTTCTCATAATGGTTATCCTCACAGGCTGTGAGATCCTATCTAATTATAGTTTTGATTTGCATTTCTCTAAAGATTGGTGATGTTGAGCATCTTTTCATGTACTTGTATAGCTCTTTGTTTCTTTGGAGAAATGTCCAGGTCTTTTGCCAATTTTAAAAAACTGATTATTTGGGGTTTTGCTATTGATTTATAGGAGTTCCTTATATTTTTGGATATTAACCACTTAGACCTATGGTTTGTAAATATTTTCCCTGAGTCTGCAGATTGCCTTTCCATTTTGTTATTTCATCTGTGTACAGATGCTTTTTAGTTTAACATAGTCCTACTTACTTAATTTTGCTTTTATTGCCTGAGCTTTTAATGTCATGCTCTAAAAATCATGGTCAAGGGGATCCCTGGGTGGCGCAGCGGTTTAGCGCCTGCCTTTGGCTCAGGGCGCGATCCTGGAGACACGGGATCGAATCCCACGTCGGGCTCCCGGTGCCTGGAGCCTGCTTCTCCCTCTGCCTATGTGTCTGCCTCTCTCTCTCTCTCTCTCTCTCTCTGTGTGTGTGTGTGACTTATCATAAATAAATAAAAAAAATTTAAAAATCATGGTCAAGGAAAATGTCAAAAAGCTTTTTCCTATTTTCTTTTAGTTTTTATGGTCCTTCCAAATTTCGGGTCTTAGAGTTAGGCTTTGATCCATTTTGAGTTGATCTTTGTGTATGGTGTAAGGTAAGTATCCAATTTCATTTTTTATTAGCAGATACTCAGTTTTCCAAACCAGTAATTAAAGAGACTGAGATTTCCTTATTGTGTGTTCTTGGTGCCTTTGTATGCTTTAGCTGAATACTGGGTTCTGCATTCTGTTCATTGGTCTTTGTCTTTTTTTCTGCTGCACTATTCAGTTTTGATTACTATAGATTTGTGATATAATTTGAAATCAGGAAATGTGATGCCTCAAGCTTTACTTTTCTTGCTCAAGAATGCTTTGGCTCTTTGGAGTCTTTTGTGGTTTCATACCAATTGTAGGATTTTTTCCCCTCTATCTGTGAAAAATGCCATTGGAATTTTGATAAGGATTGCAATAAGCTGTAGACCACTTGTAAGTAGTATAGTCATTTTAACAATATTCTTTAATGCGTGAACCTAATGTATCTTTCCATTCATTTGTGTCTTCTTCAATTTCTTTCATCAGTGACTTACAGTTTTCAGTGTACTGATCTTTCACTTTTCTGGTTAAAATTACTCCTAAGTGTTTTCTTCTTTTTGGTGCTATTGTAAATGGGATTGCTTTCTTGATTTCTTGTTCTGATAGATCCTTGTTGATGTAAAGAAATGCAGCTGATACTTGTATGTTGATTTTGCATCTTGCAACTTTACTGAATTTGTGTATTGTGTTTGTGTGTGTGTAGACTTTAGGGTTTTCTACATATAGAATCATGACATTTGGGAATAACTTTGTCTTTCTTTCCAGTATGGATACCTTTCATTTCTTTTTCTTGTCTCATTTTTCTTGCTAGTACTTCCAGTACTATGTTGGGTGTAAGTGGCAAGAGTGGGCATCTATGTCTCATACTGGATTTTAGAGGAAACTTTTCACTTTTTCCCCATCGATTATGATGTTAGCTATGGGCTTCTTAAATTGCCTTTATCATGCTGAGGAAATTTCTTTTTTTTTAAGATTTTATTTATTTATTCATAGAGACACAGAGAGAGAATGAGAGGCAAAGACACAGGCAGAGGGAGAAGCAGGTTCCATGCAGAGAGAGCCTGACGTGGGACTCGATCCAGGGTCTCCAGGATCACGCCCCAGGCTGCAGGCGGCACTAAACTGCTGCGCCACCGGGGCTGCCCGAAATTTCCTTTTATACTTAGTTTGTTTATAGTTCTTGATATGAGTGGATGTTGAACTTTGCCAAAGGCATTTTCTGAATCTTTTGAGATGATCTTGTGATATTTAGCTCTCATTCTGTTGTGTGGTGTATCACATTAATTGATTTGCATATGCTGCACCAATCTTGCATCCCATGTATAAATCCTAAACTGTTGTGTATAATCTTTCTGATGTTGAATTCAGTTTACTAATATTTTGAGGATTTTTGGCATCTATGATCTTCAGAGATACCAGCCTGTAGTTTTTTTCCCCTGTGGTTCCTGAAGCTTTTTGTTTAAAAATTCTCAGCAATTTATTCATGTAGAGGAACTGAGTTACATCCTTTCACTATATACTATATGGTATTTAGTATTAAAATGGAATTATATTTGATGTATTCTTGAAAGCATTCTACATCATACTATCCTTTGCTCACAAAACATAGACATTCTTACAGGTTAAAGTTTTAGATTTTAAAATTCTTTAGCTATGTGGGAAGGATTTGCATGTATACAGTAAATGAGGTTTTAACATTATTCCCTACAACTATAATGTTTCCCTATAGCATTTGAGCTGTTGATTCAATTACATTTTTCTCTTATCAATTCTTGCTGCCATAGTTGTTTTATTTATTATAGCTTTAGAACAAAATTTGAAGACAAAATCCTCCAAGTTTCGAAGAGCTTCCTTTAATTATTTTATCTTTTTTGGTTATTCAAATGAAATTAATGTCATTTTTTATTTAAAAACAGTAAAATCACTTTGGAACATTTAATATAATTAGCTTTACAATATTGGTTCCCTTAGAATCATAAGTATATATAGCTGATGGTTTTTATATTAATAATAATTTTGAATTTCTTTTTTAAGGAATCCTGACCAATCCTTGCTAACTTGTTTCCTAGTTATTTTCATTTAAAAATTTTCTACTCATGTGAAGTGACCTTTTCCTTTTTTTTTTTTTTTTAAGCATAAACTCTACCCCCAATGTAGGGCTCAAACTCACGACCCCAAGATGAAATGTCATATGCTCTACTGACTGCCTCTACACCTCATTTTTTTTCAACTCAAATATAATTAACACACAGTTTTACATGAATGCATTTCTTTCTTTTTTTTTTTTTAGTATAGTTGACACACCAATGTTACGTGAATGGATTTTGTTTCCTTTTTTAAAAAAAATTTTGAGTATAGGAGACCCCTGGGTTGGCTCAGCAGTTTAGCGACTACCTTTGGCCCAGGGCATGATCCTGGAGTCCGGGGATTGAATCCCACATCAGGCTCCCCGCATGGAGCCTGCTTCTCCCTCTGCCTGTATCTCTGCCTCTCTCTGTGTATCTCTCATGACTAAATAAATAAAATCATAAATAAATAAAGAAATACATTTTTGAGTATAGTTGATATACAATGTTATATTAAAGTGTATAACAGTGACTCACCAAGTTTATGTGTTATCTAAATGATTTCTACTAATTTTCTTTTTGGAATATTGTTGCTAAGACAAGCTATTATATTGTTTTGGCTGCCCACTTAAGATATGAGCTTTCAGGGATGTTTGGGTGGCTCAGCGGTTTGGCACCTGCCTTTGGGCCAGGGCCTAATCCTGGAGTCCCAGGATCGAGTCCCACCTCGGACTCCCTGCTTGGAGCCTGCTTCTGCCTCTGCCTGTGTCTTTGCCCCTCTCTCTCTCTGTGTCTCATGATAAATTCTCATGAATAAATAAATAAAATCTTAAAAAAAAGACATGAGCTTTCATCATTTTTCACTAGATGTTTTTTGGAATACATTATTCAGGGGCACCTGGGTGGTTCAATCCGTTGTGTCTGCCTTTGGCGCAGGGCGTGATCCCAGGTTTGGGATCAAGTCCTGCATCCAGCTCCCTGTGGGGAGCCTGTTTCTCCCTCTGCCTATGTCTCTCCCTCCTTCATGAATAAATAAATAAAATCTTTAAAAAAAAAGATTCTCTCCCTGACCTTCTGCCCCCCCCCACTCACTCACTCTCTCTAAATAAATAAAGTAAAATCTTTTAAAAAACAGTAGAGCTTTATTTCAGCTAGAAGGAAAGTTTATTCAGAGTAGTTATATCAGTGGCAGGTAACAATATATATTCTAAGGAAGAAAGCAAATATCTACAAATGTGTTTCACTAGAGATGGAATCAAGTGTTTAAATAATATTTTCTAATATTTCCATATTGATTTTTCATTTTAAAAAGTATTCCATGTTTTGCTTTATTGAACCCTGAAATCATAAGATAGAGGTGAAAATGGAGTTTCTGGCATAAATTTTTATAAAGATTGAGATAATCCATGTAAATTCAGTTAACATAACTGCCTGAGAAAATAAGTGATCAGTAAATGTTAATAATTGTCAATATTATTAGTACTAGTACTAGGAACTCATTTTCTCCTCTCTACAGAATAGAAAATGAGATTGGAGACGTTCTTGTTTTAATCACAAAGATGCCTGAATTATTTAATAGTGAAAGTTACATTTTCAGTTTGTGAAAGATTATAAAGGTATAAACTGAAGAAGTTCATAATCCTCTCACGTCTCTTCTGTGCCACAGCCCTAATATTTAAAAGGTATATACAAGTGGTTCTGGATAGCAGAACTCAATGTCATATTGATGTTACCTTTTCTCAAATACATCTACATTATTGCAGCAATTTCAATTTAACATTCCATTATGTCTCTGGAAATTTGTCAAAGTGATATTAAAGTTCATTGGTAAGACTAAATGGCTGAAGATGTTTAAAAATACAAAATAGGAGAGAAATGAGGGCTATGTAAAGTATCATAATAAACTGCATTATAAAGTTATAATGAATTAAAAATGCAGGATAGAAATCGGTAAGTAGCCGAGCCAATCCAATTTTTTAGAGTTATGCAAATCCATCAATGTTTTTTACATAGCTCTGAAAGTATTGTTAAGTTTGTTTCTAGATATTTTACAAATTGTCTTTATTTGCAAATTATTTTTCCACCGCACTAATTTCTTACTGCTGTTTTATAGGAAAGGTATTGATATCAGTATATTTTATTTCTGCCTAACACACCAAACTGAACTATCTTACTGGTTCTCATTGTTTTTCAGTTGATTCTAGAATGATGGTCATGTCATCTGTGTCATGGATCCATTGTAATGTTAAAACCAAGCCACAGGCTGAATGTCATCAGTAAGTGGTATGTGTTGTCCAAGTCTCCTCCTTCCTAACTGCCTGCTCTCATCTTGATGACATGGTTTACTGACCCTTGTTTTTACCATCATACCCCAGTAGATGTGCTTTACATCTATAATCACATATCCTTAAATAGAGTAGATCATCCTCACTATTGTGTGTGGACCTCATTTAAACAGTTGAAAGCCTTAAAAGCAAAAACCGAAAGTTTCCAGAGAAAAATTCTACTTCAGGATTGCATCATCAGCTGCCTGAGCCTCCTGACTGGCCTCAGATTGCAGACATGCCAGCCCCACAAGCTAATAAGCCAGTTCCTTAAAATGAAACTCTCAGATAGACTATATCTCTTCTGTCTGTACCTATTTTATCTATATATCAATCTATCCCACTTCCATTTCTGTAGAGCCCTGACAGATAATCACA